>NC_134109.1:24285000-24592500 GCF_040939455.1 Microcebus murinus
GTCAGTCTGTAAAACGAGATGAGAGACATTTGCTATAGGAAGTATATAAGAGCAGGGGAGAATCAAAGTTCTTGACTCAACAGAAAGAACCAAAAGAAAGTTGGAATCTTCACCTGTTTGTTACATAGTGTTTAAGAGAATGGACTCTGGAGGCAAACTACCTAGTATCAAGTTCTGACTCCACCATTTAATAACTATGTGACTTTTGGCAAGTTATGTAACTTCTCTGTGCCTCATTTTTATGATCTGTAAAATACTTATATTAATAATGATAGCATCTACCTCAAAAAGTTGTCGTGAGAATTAAATAATTTAAAATATGTAAAGCACTCAAAACAAGTCTGAGCAAAAAGTGCTCTATAAATATTACCGTCTTCATTGCCAGGTACATCCCTCCATGAACACCCATGCACACATCAGCATCAGGCATTCTTCCAGTCCATTCCACAGAGCAATCAGTGCAGACATCCCTGCACAAACTGAGGGGCCAGATCCCAGCAGGAAGCTGATTTCAGGTCTAAGCTTGAAGACATTTAAAAAAACACAGAGACAGGCCGGGCGCAGTGGCTCACGCTTGTAATCCTAGCACTCTGGGAGGCCGAGGCGGGCGGATTGCTCAAGGTCAGGAGTTCAAAACCAGCCTGAGCAAGAGCAAGACCCCGTCTCTACTATAAAAAATAGAAAGAAATTAATTGGCCAACTAATATATATATATATAAAAAAAAAAAATTAGCCGGGCACGGTGGCATGTGCCTGTAGTCCCAGCTACTCGGGAGGCTGAGGCAGTAGGATTGCTTGAGCCCAGGAGTTTGAGGTTGCTGTGAGCTAGGTTGACGCCACGGCACTCACTCTAGGCTGGGCAACAAAGTGAGACTCTGTCTCAAAAAAAAAAAAAAAAAATCAAAAAAACACAGAGACAGATAGAGATTCAGTACGTGTCTAATAGTGGAAACTTCTGCTTCCTTTAGAACCCCTTCAAGACACACAATAGTCCTCTGCACTGTAACACTTACATTTGGTTTATAGACATCACAAAGGAAACCCCAGCATTCCCAGGACTTTTTCCCAGGTCTCTTCTTGACTACAGCCACTACCTAAAGTCCAGACTTGTCAGCCACCAGATAATAGTATTTGTCAGGGCAAAAAGCAGCTGTCCTCGAGTCACAACTCATCTGATTCATGTATGAGGTATAAGTTTGCCCAAGGCTCAGCTCCTACTGCACATTATCTAGCATAATAAAGGTGTCCAACAAGTGTTTGTGAAAAAAATGAATTATGTATCTCTCATTATGTTTGTACTTCAAGTGGACGCTAATATAAGGCATCAACTTTTGCCCCTCACCACCAGTAAGAAAACTAAATAAATGAAGCATTCTAAAACAATCAGTTGGCATAATGGAATAAGAGCAAATGTGAAAGTGGTCATTAGTTTTTAGAATGGACATCCATCCAGCAAGCCCTCAACAGCTTGCAACTCTGGTGCCATCTCAACCCTCCTGTGGGGCAATAATGACCCTTAGAGCTCTTGGGGCAATTTCCCCTCCAATTTCCTGTGGAAGAGTATTGTTTCCAGCACCACGGAGAGCTCCCAACAGCTGCCCTCTCTGAGGAGTCGCTTCGGTTTTCTCAGCACCACGGAGAGCGCCCATGCGGCTCAGCAGTTGTGCGGGACCTAACATCTTTCACCGCCAGTGAGCGCTCCACCCGTACTGCAGACCGATGAGCCGTAGTGAAACCATCTCCGCTGCAATTCAAACACTGGAACCCACAAAAAAGTGCCCCAAAGTCCAAGAAATATCCAAAGAATCTCCTATCCTGCGGTAGGGCTGGAGAGAGTGGGCCTGAAGACAGCTGACTAATGATGGCAACGATTTTTGTGCCACATCGGCATTTTTATTTCCTTCCCGCCCCCCCCACCCCCAGAAGTTAAATGCCCAAGGTGAATTCAAAAGCCGCAGTCCAAACTGTGATCAGATCAACTTGGCTGCACCAGACAAAACTGATCTTATCTGAATGGTGACTTTATTCACTTTGGAGAACAGAATTCATTACAATAATAGGGAGTGACAGGAATGGGAAGAAGAGCAATCACAGCAGATCCAGGAAAGAATTCACTTTACTATCATGTTTGGGGGATTAATTCGGATCTTTCTCCCTACGAACGTCATTTTTCACTCCAGACCCCGGGAGGTCCGGGGTCGGAAATTATTCTAGCTGACTTGCAGAACGCATCACTTTACACCTGACTCACAATCCATTCCTGCTTCTTTCTACCAAGCTCAATATTTGTTTAATGATCACTTGATCCGCTGCATACTCCACTGAGCTGGTGTGGGGTGAGGAGGTACACACGCTGGAGGCCAGGTGGTGGGATACAGGTGTTCAGGAAGGTCTGAGAGTATGTAGGTAAAAAAAAAAAAAAAACAGGGTGTGAGTTTATAAGCACAGAAGAGGTGTACACACTCTCACAAAGAATAGTGGCTGCAAGGGAAAGAGGAAAGAGAAAATGTGTTGAAGCAACTATGTGTGTTTAAGACAGTATATTATTTCCAGACTTGATCCCCAATCTAGGTCCTTACCTACTAGCTAACTTCAATGGGAGGGTTATATAATTAATTATCTGAATTCTTCTCATTGGAGATACTAAGTATTTCCAGTTTCATTTCCTCAGCTACCTCCTAGATGCTAGCCACCCTGGATTAATTGCCTTTTCTTGGACTTGCTACTAACTTTCACACCTCCATGTTTTTACTCATGGCTGTTCCCTCATTCCCCAAATCCCTCCTGACTACTTCCTCCTCTCCATCTCCCCACTCAATTAAAATTATATTTATGCTTCAAGGCCTAGATCAAAGTTCACCTCCTCCGTGATGTTGTCCCTAACCTTCCCTCCATAACAATTATTCACTTCTTTCTCTTTGTTCTCACAGGAAGCTATTTTTTTTTTTGATACAGAGTCTCACTTTGTTGCCCAGGCTAGAGTGAGTGCCCTGGCATCAGCCTAGCTCACAGCAACCTCAACTCCTGGGTTCAAGCAATCCTGCTGCCTCAGCCTCCCAAGTAGCTGGGACTACAGGCATGCGCCACTATGCCCGGCTAATTTTTTTCTATATATATTAGTTGGCCAATTAATTTTCTTTCTATTTATAGTAGAGACGGGGGTCTCACTCTTGCTCAGGCTGGTTTCGAACTCCTGACCATGAGCAATCCGCCCGCCTCGGCCTCCCAGAGTGCTAGGATTACAGGCGTGAGCCACCGTGCCCGGCCGGAAGCTATTTTTAACTCACATTAGAGTTATTTGTTTGCATGTCTCTCTCCTTCTCTAGATTGTAAACTTCTTGCAAGTGAGGGTCTTTCTTTTTAATCTTTGTGTGCATGGTATCACATTGCATGGTTCTTTGCTCATCACAGGCACATCATAATGCATTGTTGAGTAAATGGATGAGTGAACAAAATTTAGCAATATAAAGCACAAGTCAGAATATTTTTCTCTGTCACCTTTTACCTGAAACCTTGTTTTATAAATAACTTGAAAATAGCCAAGCCTTTCCAGGTGCTGATTTTCTCCCACCAGTTTAACAACTGGAGAAGGGAGAAAGAAGAGTTGACCCAAAGTCTCTAGTGTCACTAAGTCTAAGTCCACAATCCCCAGTAGTGAATAGGACACCTCAGTGACTTTCTCTTGTGCCACTGGTCACAACTGTCCCGCTGGTGGTCAGATTCTGGACTCTACTTTTGGCCCTAAGTTTCTCATTTGATATCTGCTACCTTAGCAAACTTACCTAAACTTGACTTCTAGCTTTTGAGAGTTCCAGTGTCTCTCTGATTTTACGAATCCTAGTTTTTTCTCCAAAACTCATATTCTCACCTACTAGCTCTCTACTGCCTCACTGAGACTCAGGTTCTGGATCCTTCAGAGCACCTCTATGCCAGGTGCCTATGTATCATTGTATGAGTGTGGGTATGAACAGGACCAGACCCTGCCGCACGCGTGTATTCAATTTTCTACACCCAGAGCATCGCTGTGTGTGCCACTACACGAAGGTCAGGGCACACTCTCATGGGAACAGCGTACTCCTCCTCACAGGAAGCAAGCTTATGGACTTGAGTCCAGAAAAAATGCCTCCACTGCCCTCCTCATAACCTTTCTATCTAGGATCACCCATGTCCTGCACATCCAGCACTCTCAGGATCCAGTCTGACCAGTGGGAGAGAAAGTGAAGGCTGCTGGTCTCAGGCAGAGCCTGCCTCATCACTGGGGTTCTCCGGGCAAGGCGGGTGCTGGGCTCTGTTTTCCAGCTTCCCAGTTTCCCCACCCCACGTACCTCCCATCGCTGGTTTCTTCACGCATCCTTCCCCCCACTGCATCTTGTTCAGTTCTTTCCCCGTTTCTTGGCTGAATTTTGATGGATGGATGATGACCTTCCCACCTTGTTCAGCCCGCTGGAGTCTGTTTCCTTTGCTTTTCATTTATCTACTTCCTGGCTCCTGAGCTGTGAGCAGGCTCTGCCTTCCAGGACAGCCCAGGAATCCTGCTTTTCCTGCCACCCACACCTTTGGCAAGAGGAGGAGCATGCAGGGCACTTGAGATGAGAGGGAAGGGAAGGGAGAAGTAACACTGTGCTCTAATAGATGCAACAGTCCCGCGTCCTGAGTGATCATTGAGTCTCACTGTAACCACTTTCTGAGGACGTAGTCGCTAATTTCCACTACTCCCAGATCATTTCTCATTTTTCCCCCAACAATTGCTGTTTCTACCAGAACAAAAGGAGTTAAGAGAAACAGCCAACATGTATGTAGCGCTATACTGAGTTTGAATTCATCTCTGCCTCTTCAAGCTCTGGGATCTACCTTTGTCAAGTCTCAGTTTCCTCGTCTAGAAAATGGAAATCATACTTAATGGGACTGCAATGACTAAATCAGATGACATAAGTTCCAGCGCTTAGGACGATACCAGGCACATAACAGAAACAGCATGTGTTTGTTCTGAGCCCTGTGGGGGCTGACCTAGAGGACTTCTATGGTTAGTGTGGCCTCGTGGCAGGTGGGGGCAGCAGAGGGCCACCAGGGGAGTGGAGGTAGGGGTAGGAGGCCCAGGTCTTCAGTATCTGTGGTTCCAGGAATCAGGTTCCAGGAGCAGGCATCGCAAACTGAGGCAGATCCTCTGAGAAGGAAATACAGAGGAGGGAGCGGGTGTGGCAGAGGCCCAGGTAGGCACACAGAGGTCTGCCTGGGGCAGGCGGGCTGTGAGGATCATGAGGTCAGATGTCTGGAATCCACGAGAGAACTGGCAGCACAGAGCCAGCCAGGGAGCCTATGGGGCCTGGCAGAGGGGCCAACAACCTACAGTAACAGAGCTTTCCCCCACAACCTCCCAGAGCCACCATACCATGGGAAACAGGGTTGTTTTTTTCTTTTTTCTTTTTTTGAGAATATTATGAGGGTACAAAAAGGGAAACAGGTTGTTGTAGCTCCAACAGAGACAGCTCACATCAACAAAATTTCTTTGTTGATGGAAATTGGTTTTTTATATAATAATTCACACCCTTAGCCCAACTATAAAAGTTTAAGCCTTTCTCCTGGGCTGATAATACCCCTGTCTTGAGGCCTTTGCTAAAAAGCCCATCCTTGCAGTTTCTTTGTCTCATGTTTTCCAGCCCCAAAATAAATCTCAAGTGGGCCACCTGAGGGTCCTGGGGAAGGTGTCGAATATCCACCCTCAGACAACACAGAGGCAGCTGGACCTGAGTTTCAGCACATGTAGGAAAAAGTACTGGATCAGAACGCTTCTGCTTCTCAACCTCTAAGATTCCAAAGCTGAAAGTTTCAGCTTTTCCTTCATTCACATGTGCTAAGCAGAGTGATCCCCTTTGGCAACAACGGCATGTCACTGCCAGGGACCTCTAGGTGGGGCATCAGAGTAGCTCTTCTGTCCCCAACTTTGGCTCCTGGGGCTTTGGTAGCTCTCAGGGCCTTGAAGGTGTGTATACCACACATGGGTCTTGCCCCCAAAACCACCCGTGGCTGCACATTAGAATTCTTGGGAAGCTTTTGTCTTTAAAAGAAGACCTATCTACACCTGGACCCCCATCACCAAAAATATATATATATATATAATATATTTTGATACTTTTCATTTTATTAGTCTGGAGTAGGGCTGGGGATAATGGTTAAAATATCTACTCACCAGTAAGGTGTGAGCCCCAACCAGTCCAATGGACTGTACGCCAGTACACCACATCTGGGTGTACAAGCAGGGATGACAATGCTGCCACGGGCTTAGACAAGCAGCCCAGGTGCCAACATGCAGACAGGATGGATAGCCATTAGGATGGCCCATGCCTCTGGGTAAATACCCAGTGATGGAAGTCTCCCTCGTGAATGAGAACAGTTTACAGATAAACTGGCCTAAGGTGCTCTCTGTCTAAACTGGCAAAGAAAGCAAGACGATGAGGTTTTGACCACAAGGCACACATACACCAAGGACCATGTGGTATTTGAGAGCAGGGACGTCGTCGTCTTCCTCTTCGAGTCTCTGATGCCTCTCCCAGTGCCTGGCACATAATAAGGGGTCAATCTGTCCGATGAATGTGTGATTGAATGAATGAATAGCTCTGACTCTTCTCATGGGCTTCTGTCATGAGACAAAATGGTACAAGCCCATAAAGAATGCAAAACCAGCGTGCGAGTGCAGCTCACACATTCTATCAGGCAGGCTTTATTTTTACTGGATGAAGGGAAGGGGGTGCTGTTGTTCATTTTTCACATCAGATATTTTCAGGGCAGTTTGCCCAGAAATCACTAAGCAGTTTGCAAGGAAATGGGGATTTCTTGTCTTCATGTAACCACCCCACCCTTATCCATCTTCTGGGTCCAGGAAAGCTTTCTGTGTGGGTGAGTTTTCAGAGGCACCAGCCAAACCCTGTGTTCTTGTCTCCAGAAGTTCTGATGGGTGATTCAGCGCTCCCTCTGTCCCCGGGTATGTCCCTGGGCCTGCTGCCTGGGCCCGCCATGCCGTCCCCTCATCTGGCAGGGCCTGCTTCTCCTGCCAGACCCCCGCCCCCACCCCCAGCAGCACTGGCCCGCTTCTGCCTTCTGTACCGTGGTCTGGGTCTCAGGCTGAACTGGGGGAAAAAAAAATAAAACAGACAGACATCCACTTGGAATCTTAATGAGACCAAGTCCATTTCATTATGTTGTCATTTCATATTTCACCGCTTTGATGGTGAAGGCACAGGAGGTCCCAGAGGGACTTTCTGCTGTGCACACGGGGTGCGAGGGAGGAGGGGAGTAACTGACAGACGGGAGGAGACCACTCCCCCTCCACCAGCCTCCCTGCCCACACCAAAACCAGGGTGGTGGAGGATGAGTGCTTTCCTCGGCAACTAAAAATGAGAGCCCGATGCAGGTGGCCCAGGCAAGACCTTCCGCCAGGTTAAAGCGGAGCTCAGAGCAGCACAGGGCAGGGAGGAAGGAGACACCCCCTCACTGCCAAGCTCTCACATGTTCTCAAATACAAACAGAGCTGGCCTCGGGGCATCATAGAAATTGCTATTATAAATTCAGATGGTACACCAGGGGGTGCCTCATTTTCTATTATTGTGGTTGGTCTCGTGAGCCACTCCAGCAATAGGATCTCAAAAGTGCAAGTGCTACCCCCGGGGGCACCGTTAGAAACACATTATTTTAAAGCACCGCAATAAAGCATGAACTCAAACAACTTCATTGAAATAAAGATTAATATGGAGCATGTGTTCCTCAGCCTCCTCCCACCCACACACCCCACAGCCTGTACCTTTTTTCCCCAACACAAACACCTGGTGGCCCACCTCGCTGGCCCACCTGCCTTGCCTAAAGCTTAGAGCTTGATGAGGTATGGGACAGAGAATTTGGATGATCATCAGAAGAAGAGGCTGTGGGCAAGCCAGGCAGTGTGCAAGACAAACATCAAGACACAAAGGGCATCCCAGGCCCTTTAGCCAGCGGGCTGCAGTAGAAAGAGGCCGGCACTGGGAGTAGGAGTCCTGGGTTCTTGCCCAGGCTCCACCACTAACTAGAGGCATTAACCTGGGCACATCACTTAACCTCTCAGAACCTCAATTACATTTTCTACAAAAGAAAGTTAAACATCCTTCCCATTCTTCCTGCTGCACAAGGTTACAGTGAGGATGAAACAAGGTAAGGCAGGTTATTTGAGATGTTGTGAAAACTAAAATGTGCCATCCCAACATAAGATACCTGGCCCTTTCTCCAGGGTGTGGTCCAGGGGGAAGGGGCCTCAGCTCTCAGCCTGCTATGGGGCTCCGGAGGCGATACCTTCCTCTAGCTCAGCAGAGCTGGGGACCGAGGGTGCAAAAGGAGGGACCCCACTGATCAAAGCAGACAGGGCTTAGAGGGGGGTCAGCAAACTGGGACATTTCTGGCTTTTTCCATATGGGCCCAGGAGATATGCACAGGACAGTAGAAATGGACCAGGGCGAAAGAAAACCCAGTGATCCTCTGCTCACAAGGGTTCAGAGGAACAGGGTGCATGTGTAACTGGTAGCAGTAACTAATCAAAATAATCTCACTGAAATCCATAACCTTGCCTTCCACAAGAGAGCACTGAGCTCTTTCCTTATATTCTGTAATCTCCACGGAGGGTGGAGGGTAAGAGACGGTCTTCCCCCTGGGTGCTAGATGGGGCACAGAGACCTTATCTAAGTCAGGAGGTGGGACTAGAACACACAGGTACTTGCCTCTAATCCAGCCTCCTTCGCTTGGGACCTAGGTCTTGAAGAATATTTTGAAGTTGTTCTCATTTAAGGGAAACTATTAATTAGATGAGGCTGTCTACAATGAATTAACAGACAGAAAATAAAATTCACGCCGTGGGTTCGTTCTTTTGGCCATCTGATTCAGAAAGAAGAAGGGCTCAGGCTCCTCTCTGAAACCTTGTCCCACTGTAGCTCAGCAGAACCATATGGGGGTGTCCGGGAGCACTGGAGACCCCCAGGGGTTGGGGGGAGGGAATAATGGTGAGGGGCTGGCTGGCCTGGGGGTTAGAACAAAACACCCTGCCGTTACTACTGCTGGTGTCATGCAAGAGGAAAAGGGACTAATTAAAAGTGGGAGACAGATGCCCCAGTGGGTTTTGCCTCTCTTTCTCTTTCTGTTTCTGGAAGGGAGAGGATTGTCATAAAAATAACTGAACTGACATCAAATATTTAAATTTCAGAAATGGAGGAAAAAAAGAAAAAAGCAAAATTGAAAGTGAGATAAAAATATACTGTAAACAAGGCACGAAGCCAGTCTATGACAGGAGAGCTTTTTCCTCTCTGGCTTAGTGGGTGACACTGCCATGCCACATCCATGTGCCACATGCCAGATGGACCCAAGGAGAGGGGCTGGGGTGAAAGGATACGCTTCATCTGTGAGGGCTGGAGAGTTGAGACAGCAGGCCAGGGCCACAGGTCTTCAAGGCCTGGGGAGCTTGGCTCTGTGTTGTGGGCCACACTGTACTTGTCACCCCAGCCCACCGCCTCTGAAATGCACATCACTGCCCATTCAGGGGGCCAGGCAGAAGCAGGGAGGATGCAGTGAAGCCCGTCTGCAGCACCAGGAAACCAGAGTCTGGGACAGCCACAATATCTCTGCTCCCAAGGGCCAGGCATGGCTCAGCATGAAATCTTGGTGAGTTAGGAAGAGGGGGAAGACAAGAAACACAAGTTAGGGACCCTGGTTGTTGAAGGAGTGACAGCAAATTACAGATCTACCCTCACTGTCCTCCCCACTGAAACGGAGAGGATTAAATGAGAAGTGGGAGACACATGAACTCCCGTGGACCCTTCAATCTGCAGTATCCTGGGACAGGCAGCAGAGCAGAGTAGAGAACCAATCCTGGAGTTAGTGCATCTAGTCAAAACAAGCTGAGGGGCAGGAATCCAGATTTAGAGAGGCGTATGGGACTTGGAGCCTAAAATATGGGTAGGTGCAGAGTCCAGGGAGATGGGCCAAGTAAACTAAGACAAAATAAGCAGATGATAAAGCTGTAGCACAACTTCCACAGTGGACCCAGCAGGGATTTGGGACTGAATGGAGCAAACCTGGGTTTAGGGATTTGGGCAGTGGATCCAGGGAATTAAGGAATGAGTGGACTATTGGTATAGGAAAGATGAAGGACATGGGACATCAAGGAGCTGTCCTTACTAGAAGCTTAGAGAGAAAATAAAGGGATAGGAGATTAAACTTCCAACAAAAAGGCTGCTGTGTGAGATACTGAGTTCCCTGTTCATGCAGTGGTCAAGAAGCACCTGAGTGGAAGAGATTTCTACATCAAGAGGGGAGTTTCCTACATGAAAGTTTAAGTGCCCATGATTTCATGACATTTCTATTCCTCCTGCCCACTCTACCCCACCCTAACCCACCCCCCACATATATAGTGCTACCTTCAACTACTCCGTCATCAAGTTAATAAGAGAAATTTATTGGCAAACAGAAAGAAAAGGAATCAAACACATATACAAGTCCACTAAAATGCAATCTAAATAAGCTCAATTTTGTTGCATTTTCAGGCAACCACAGCTTTATGGAAGGCTGGACCCAGCCCCAAGGAATGAATCTTGATCAGTCCAAGCCAATATATTAATTCTAACCCCCTGGCTAATGATTAGTTTAGGAAAGGTCATGTGACACCATTCTGACTAATGAGACTTGAGGAGAAACCTGGGCTTCTGGGAACTTTTCTTCCTTTTGCAAAAGAGGCACGTGGTATGTGGCTTCATGTGTCGCCATCCTGGGACCATCCCATCCGGGGATCTTGAGGAGAAGCCAACCCAAGAGGCTAAGCTAAGACACAAAGGGTGGCAGAGTGGAATGAGAGAAAGAATTTGGAGACATGTTTGAGCTACAGAATTAGCCAATCCTGGAATGCTTGTGTCTTTTCTTCTTATTCTTGGAAATGACATAATATCTTCCTTATTATTAAAACCACTTTTTGAGGGGTCTGCCATTACTTGCAACTGAAAGCATTCTAACTGATAGGCATGCCACACTGCTCTTGCCTCTGGGGACTTTGCACATGCATTTCCTTCCATCTGAGCTCTTTCCTCCCCAGCCCTCCTCCACCTGGATGCATACCCATCCTTCAGGTTTCAGCACAGACATCCGCTGCTCCGGGAAGCCAACCCTGACCCTCTCCCATCCGCTCCCACAGTGTCCTCTCTCACAGGACTTCTCCCACTATTCAGCCCTGCCCTTCCCTAGGCTGTAAGTTCCATGAGGACTGGGACAGTGAAGCTTTTGTTGACTGCTCTATCCCTAGTCTAGCACATAGTAGTCACACAAACATTTTATTCATTCAACAGATAATGAGAATAGTTAACATTTAATAAGCACTTTATATGAACCAAGTTCTATTATATGCATCTTAATCCTCACAACAACCAATGAAGTGAAAGAACAGGCACAGGGAGGTTGAGTCACTTGCTCAGTTGAGTTACTTGCTCAGAGTCACACACCTAAAGGGTGACTAAGCCAGGATTTTAACACAGGCGGCCTATCTCCACTACATAAGACAAAACAATTATTGAGCACGTACTACATGCAAGGCACAGTTCTAGGGTGCTGGAAATACAATGTAAGCAAGACAAAGTTCCTGCTTTTAGGGAGCTTACATTTTAGTGGGAGGATACAATAATAAAAAAGTAAACAAATGCACGCATGTATTGAATGGATGAATGAGAGATAGAAGATGCATGATGTAAAATGAAGAAATGTGGAATGCACACTGGCCCTGGCCTCAAAGTCCTAACACTTAGATGTAAATCCCACCTCCTCCATTAATCAATGGTATAAACTTGGGTTAGTTACTAACTCCTACTGAACCTCAATTCCATCTATTGAAAAATTGGAATTACGTAGGAATAAAATGAGAATGCTTATAAAACAGCCCTTCACCTTCTCTGATATATAATAGGGGCCTAATAAATGTTAGTTGGATCTGGATCCCCACTAAGTATAAGCTCTATGAAGAGAAACCAAAGAGTCTTAGAATAGGAGAACCAGTTGAGAGAGTCTATAGAAAATCTAATAGCTAAATTAGGAAAGAGTAATTTATCTTGTTGGACTAGAAGGATTCCAAGAGCCAAGTCAGCTCTTGACTCCCATTTTCCCCAGATATCTACTCTACATCTACATCTACACTTGTTGGAGCAAAGTAGGGATTGGCAAGGTTGAGGACCAGGATATTAATTTCTGGTGTTAAATCACCATTCATGATATGCGAGAGGCTGCCAATATGTTTGCATTAATAAAGTCCTGTCTGGCCTGCTAGGGTCTCAGGACCTGTCCAGGAGGTCAGCAAGGAGATCAGCACCAGTGGAACAGACCCTGGCTGGTGGGTGGTCACAGGAAGGTAACATCCAGGGTCCTGATTGATGGATTATATCTCCTTTTATAAAGCAAATCTAGTTGCATTTAATTATTAATGCATACTAACTAATTTATTGGCAACTTCATTGTTTTAGAATGGATAAATGGTAAAGTACATAACTGGTACTATTTTGATAACTGCAGCCCTCCTCGGTCCATCTTTTTGACTGTCTCAGGGCAAAGAATGCCAGACCTCTACACAAAGGAGAAGAAAACTGACCCCAGCTAACATTCATGAAGTAAGGAGCAGTCTTACCTATCAGACTAACATCCTTGCAAGGCTAAGAAAGGTTCATGATCCTGCAAAAGATGGTTTCAAAAAAGTGAGGGTGCTACCTGGTCACCATACCACTTAAAACACAGAAGCTCCAAGACTATTGGAGGAAATATCCTGCCCTGCTTAACAGTAAGTGGCCCATAGTCCTTTAAATCCAGAAGTTTTACATCAAAAAGAGTCCCTTCTCCTTCAAATTATTCACCTTTGAAATCCATACACTTAAGCCCATGATTTACCATGGCTTAGAACACTCATGGAAATCTGCTCTTGGATGTGACATTAATAAGTCAGATTGATCCACCCACGAAAACTCAATTTATTACTCTTCTCACATGAGTTTGTTTGTTTTCCCAAAACATATTATTTATTTTGATAGTGGAGATATCTAGACTTGGCTCTGAATGGCTATTTCCAAACATAAAATCCATCCCCTTTAAGAAAAATATTTGGACCACTGAGGATGTTCAAAAGCAATATGCCACAACACGTTGGTAACCAGCCTAAATAACAAACAAGTAGCCAGTATGAAGATTATTGCCCCAAATTCAATGAACAAACATGCATATGTCAGTGTGTCATATGTCATCGTACGTCAGTATATATGTGCACCCGCATTTGCAAAACATGCATCAAAATTACCAGGAAGGTATATGTAAGTTTTGACCAAGGTCATCTCAAGGATACCAAGATTATGGATAATTTATTTTTTTAAAATTATTTTCCTGTACTTTCTAAACTTTCTTCAACAAATCTATATAACTTTTATAATCAGAAAAAAAAACACAATAAATACTTTATAAATATGTTTTTAATGTGCCACAGACCCTGAAGGCAACTTCGCATCAGAAGTTACAACAATGCTTGGCTGAGGAAAGCACCAGTAGATTAAATGCCTTGCTTTCCATGCTACAACTTTTGAAGGGCACAACCCTCATTTAGATGTACAACTTCTATTATGTTTGTTTTTCTAAAAAAAAAAAAAATCACTCTCCATTAACTTAAGGCCACATCGTATAATGTCATTTCATCTGTGCCAGTGGCAACTAAGCATTGTAATGAAGACCTTCCAGTACGCGAGTCACCAACCCCAGTGGACAGAGCCCCAGACAACCCTGCACTGTGCCAAGTGCCACTGTGCTACACAGGGTCATGGTCCAGAGCGAGACCTCGGCAAATTTCCTGTGAAAAACCCAACACCACACTTGAGAAACTTTCCTATAGGAGAAGAGGAAAAGGCATGACCCCATCTGAAATGTAATTTCTTGTGTTCTCCTTCACAAGATATCCTAGAGTATTGGTAGGAAATAACAATAACAGTGGCTGTACTGGCAGGGCAGTCCCAGGTGCTTCAGGTACCATAAGCAAATAGAAACTTCTGCTCTTTTTCAGGAATCAATTGCCCGGGGCCCAGATTGCTTTATGATGTCACCGTTGATGCTTACCTGCATGTGGGATGGCAGAGGCAGTGCAGTGAGGTAGGGCCACTCTGGCAAGAAAGAGGTAAGGGTCTTGCAAGGAAGGAAATGGAATACTTGGATTCCCAAGATGTGTCCTTCACACGTCCAGCAAATCATGTTTTTTTACAGGAACCAAATTTTTCCTGTCTTAGTGCCTCACTTTTGCACAATTCATGAAAGTATTTCTAATGTAGAATCACCAATAACAATCACTGACTAACAATAACGACAACAACAAAGTTTTGCACACTGCTGAGAAGAAAATAGAGGAAAGAAAAGGATGATCACCATGAGTTGTGGAATGGTCTATGTGTTTTGGGCAAATCAGAACTTCGGGGTGCCTCTCTCCCATGTAGGGGGACCTGGAAGCAGCTCAGGTAGGCTGAGGAGGTGGGGGGTAGGGAAGGGGTGGACATCAATGATTGGAATGTATATGTCAACGTAATTACTTTTTTGTTTTCTTTTTTTTTTTTTTTTGGAGACAGAGTCTAGCTCTGTTGCCTGGGCTAGAGTGCTGTGGCATCAGCCTAGCTCACAGCAACCTCCAAATCCTGGGCTCTAGCAATCTTTTTGCCTCAGCCTCCTGCATAGTTGGGACTACAGGCATGCACCACCCTGCCCGGCTAATTTTTTCTATATATTTTTAGTTATCTAGCTAATTTCTTTCTATTTTTTAGTGGAGATGGGGCCTTACTCTTGCTCAGGCTAGTCTTGAACTCTTTACTTCAAGCCATCCTCCCACCTCGGCCTCCCAGAGTACTAGGATTACAGGCATGAGCCACCGCACCTGGCCGGTAATTACTTTTAATCTACAAAAACTCTCAACAAAAGCCTAAGATTCCAGAGAAAACTATTGGGCAGGGAGAGTTCACCAAGAAGAAGGGCTATAGCAACCACCTGGCATCACTGTGTCTCTACACTTTTGCTGATAAGGTGGGCCCTAAAAGGAGGATATGCAATTTGGCTGTATGTAGACTAATCCTCAATAACCTGACTTTAAAAAGAGGTCACACAAATGCAGGGAGTGTAGAAATTTTTTCTACAGAATTTCCCCCTCTCCCCATGTAATTAACTCCTGATAATGAAGAGGAAAGTACATGGAGGAATCCCACTCTGGGCTCTTTGAGATTTGCATGCATGATGAGTGTCAAAATCTTCTGTGAGCGCTCCCTTTCCAACTGGCCCACATATCGGGATACTCTGATGGAGCCTTGAAGTTCACTAAATGTCTTCCTTGGCAGTAAAAGCCCTCCTACTGTGAAACATCTTTAAATTGTTCTGTACCTCTCAAAAACAGACTCCCGAACAGTACAACCGTGCATCTGTAATGCTGGAAGAGAGAAATACTTGCCTTGCCAAGGAGCTAATCAGTCAATCACCACCTAACCTTTTAGAAAGAATTCATCCACACTTCACCAGGCTCCTTGTCTATCTAAAAATCAGGAAAGCATCATGGGTTATACCTGATAATAGTTCAGCAGATGGTAGAACTTTAAATATGGAAAACCATCAACCAACCAACAGTTGCTAAATGTATGTTCTTTGGAGACACAGGACTAGACCCTGGGGGACACCAAGTGTACAGTGTCTGCCTTTGGTAATTTTTTGATCATTCCTGGGGAGACAGCTTACTCTTTAAAAACTGAATATATGAAAAATATTATAATTCACCTTAAATATATTTAATGGTTGGACAGTTTATAATCGCTGTCACATAAATTAATTCAACCCTTCCTATATACCTATGAAGTTTGTGTTAATCACCCTGACTTATAATTAGGTCATATCGAACAATGGTACAGGCAGTATCACAGCACAGGGGATCACGAACATATGTAGAGTGTGGATAATCCATGAGACCAAAGCTTTATAAATGTAAAATATTTAAGTAAAAGAAAAGAGAAATAATGGCACAGTGGCAGATAGAGCAATGTGAGCAAATGAGGGCTACATCGTGAGGGCAAGGAAAACAATCACTGCCCTGTGGAGACCTTGGCCCTGGGCAGAACACAACGTATGTGGCCATTGTGATTCCATAAGAAGACCCAGAATGAATGCCCATCCAGCATGGGTGGGAGAAGGGTGCTAGGTATAAGAGTTCCTTGGTTAAATGGTTCTCCAACCTTATCTAGATATATATGAGCCTCCCATACTACACAGCATAAAAAATGACCACCATAAGGAGTTGCAGAAGGATGAGTGTCTATCAAAAGGGGATATGCTAGGATCTTTAGAGAGAGACATCTGGGTCCTGAGTCATGGTCCTGAGTCATCTCTGCACACCCAGCATCACTGACTGGCTTAATCATTCTTTGCTATGCCTTTCTTCCCTCTGCTAAAAAAGAAAGGAAAAGGAAATTCTAAGCTCATATGAATATCATGCAGTTCAGTTATCATCCTGAAAGTCCTCCAAAAACCTCTCATGAAAAACATCACTATAGTATGAAATGATGTCATTACCAAAATCTAGAATATTCTTGTATTCCTATAGTAAAGAATTTATAGTCTCTTCTCTGGCTCTTTTTAAACAGGTGGGTAGACCCAGTTGGCAGACCAAAAAAAAAAAAAATGGAAAGCTTAAAATAAATTGTAATATTTCACTCTGATACATCATTCACTGAATTCAAGCTTTGTCCAAACTGCATTAAACCAGAATGCAAGGAAGTATCTCCAACCATTGCGAAATTCTAAGCCAGTTGCTTTGGAACCGTGTGCTGTCCCCTTCTCCAGGGTCTGACCTTAGTGGCCAGACATGTATCAGTGTTCGTGCTGTAACCAAACACCAACTATTCTGCATCTTATGCCGCTTCTGCTGCACCACAGAGGCAGCCTGAAAATGCCTTGGCAGCACGGCTTTTGCGTTTCCCTGGAGAAGTTAAGCCCTAAGCGGGCATCTTATCCAGATGTATCTTCCCTCTCCAGATTGGGTCTTATTACCAGCTCAGTCACCCTCTTAACCTGCTTCTGAGACACGAAGATTGAGGGCCAGAAAGCGAGACTGAGCAGCGCCCTCCCAGACTCCTGCACAAGCACAATGCCATTCTGCAGTTACATTTTCCGAGAAGGTGAACAAGTAGATGTTCCAACCTGCGTGATCCCATTATGGAAACTTCAAAGGAATAAAATGAACATCACGAGTCTTTATGCAGGACACTCTTCCAAAGTCCAAAATATTATTCCACCTGGAAGACCAGATGGGACGTGTCTGTGCCATTTGTATGAGCATGAACGGTCTTAAAAGAATGGCAGCACTAAGACCAATGGTCTCCACTTTCTACCATCCCGTCTACCATGATATCAGCTTCTTCCTTCTAGGGGAGATGCTGCTCGCTATAGGAATGTGCTCCACGTAATTTCAAGCAGGTGCATTGCCCGGCCTTCCTCCTATCGGAGATTACCAGAAAGAGTGCTGACAGCAAAATGAACCCTACAACCTGCTGACCTAGTGACCCGCAGGCTGGTTTTACATCATCTCTAAGAGAGTCCTCATGTTTCAGAACATTTGAGATTTACAGAAAGCAACACTGGCCTAGATGTGAAGACTCTCTAAGAGAATGAATTCTTGTATCCTATTTGGGTGGGAGAAATGACAAGGATGAAATGCTTAATATTTATCGAGCACCTGCAGTGATCTATGTCCTGTTCAGAACATAGCAGAGGAGGCATAACTTCTCTTTCAATCAGGTTAATGAGGAATTGATTTTTGAAGCTTTTTAAAAACACAAAGTACGATGCCAGTGTTAAACACCAATCATACTGGGACTGGTGCTCACCTAGCTGACTGCCTAATACGGAAGGAAAACGTGGGCAATCGATAGCGGATCTATAGTTCTTTCCCAGGGTGGTATTAGAGTGCTTTCACCCTCAGTAGCATGTGCGAACATTCACCGTCTCTTTGCTCAAAACTGTGTTAGGAATCAGAAGGGGACTCAGCTTCTTAAGTAAATCGGTGCCCGTTACCATGAGGAGACGGAGCACAAACAAAATCTAGGCAGGATATGCACACTGGGGAGCAAGCAAAAGGCTCTGCTGGAGCCTTTTGCAAAATGCATATCATGGTTTCTCAAGACAACTGAGCCACCTGGTGTTAGAAAGATAACAGCCAAATCTCCTTTCTCTCTGCCTCCCTCAGAGGGCAAATGAAGTCTTTACCAAATCCCCCCTCAGGGCGGTGTTCCTGACATCCTCCACAGTGAAGGTGGATTCGGCATGAGGCTTCTTGACTCCAAACATCCCAACTTCTTGTCTAGGAAGCATTCGGGAGCACACCCCGTGTTGTGTTGGTCTGATTTGGATTGTGCAGACAAGTTTGAATCTATTTGGTTTTGCCTGGCTGGTAAGTGTTAGCATTGCAATTCCAATCCCAGGGTTTCAGACTTCAGGTCCTGTTTCTTTAATCACCCAGTCATGTACTTTTCATGATTATAGCTACCATGTACTAAACAGCTATCTACATGCCATGCTTAATAATGGGCAGATTATACATGTCATCTCATAACATAGGCAATAAAGAGAGTAATTCAGCAACTCTTTAGCCTGCGGAGGACTGACCTCATAGACCTTGCCAAGATGTTTTCTAAGTGGGAAGGAAACTAAGGTCACTGCCTGCCAAAAGGTCATCATTCTGCCTGATGACCCAAAGTGAGTCCTGAGAAAGCATCACGATGGGTTGTCCTATTGGGATAATAATGCAGCAAGAGTGCGTTGAAATATATAAATAGAGATGTCTATCTGAATCCATTAAAAAGTCTGAATTTAAAACATTTTTAAAGAAATAGAATTTTTTCATCTTTAGGAAAAAAAAAAACTAGACTAAGGTAATGATATATTGCCAAGTAAAAATCCTGAATACCTAAGAAAAATTCTACTTATCATTCCTTTTACTTTTGCAAAATAAAAGTGCTTTTACAGTGCTGCAAGCAGTTTACTCTCTTAAGCAAATGAAAGAGCCCCTCTGAAATCCAACTCCTGCCTGAATTGTGACAAATTCCAAATTACTGGTTCCCAAGTAAGATCTATATTAATGAATACATGTTTTAGCTCATATTTACTTTTTCAAATAGCTCTTTTCCAAGGAATGCAAATAGTTTTAGTCTATCATCTCATTTACTTTTTTAGAAACTAGGATAAACTGCGATCTATGAGTGAAGTTGCATCTCCCAAGAGACACATTAAACTGAAATTAGAATCCAAACTCTGCTCTCTCAGGCCTCTTGAGTTAGCTCGTGTGCTTTTTCCAATCTACGTACTGTGGCAAATCATGACCGTCCCTCACCCATGACAAGTGAAATCTAGAACTCCTTAGCCTAATTGTTCATGATTTTGTATATAAATTAATAGTTGATAACTTTATTAATAATTACATAATAATAATTCATTATTTTAACAATAAGAGAGGTTTTATCAGGGAGGAACTCTATACCCAGCCAGAAAGGGAGAAAACAGAGAATGAAAGAGTAGACTAAGGTCAGGATACCAGGCACTGAGTATTGTTATGTGACCCTGGGCAAGTCATGTAACCTATTTGGGCCTGTCTTCTAATACAAAAACTGAGGTCCTTGAATTAATTATCAATGTTTCTTTAAGTTCAGTGAGTCTAAGAAATTTTCTATCAGGCTGAAACTGAAAGTTAAGAGATATAAATTATGACAAATGTCACAGATATCAAGTCAAAGAAAATTAATAAGTTTATACCCAAGAATTAAAACACTTGAACTGTTTACCCACTTTTGACGTGACTACCACTATCAACTTGTACTCAGTTTCTACCATGATTATTACCTTCTCGTTGCAGGAAATAGTATCTTTCGTATTCAAAATATCTAAGCTATTGCAAGGAGCTGGTATGGGGCCAGGGAAGATGGCACAACCTTTCTGAGAGAGATCATACTCCCAAGAAGGAAAAAAGAGACGAAGGGAGGTGATTAGGACTTGCAAGACAGAAACGGAAAGCACATACAAAATTCCCATCAGAGAAACAATATGGAATGCCATATCAATTCTGGAGGCAAGGGCAAAATTACAAGGCACAAGTCAAGTTGCTTGCCGTAGGGGGCATCAGTTCTGCCCCAGAATCCGTTCCCACTTTGCCTTTCCCAACATCATCCTGAATTTTTGAGCCAAGCAATTTGGCTGAAATTGGCTCCACCCCGGCCATCTCCCCAGGCCATGGCAGTTGGCCAAGGAAAGGCATGTGACCAAAATCAAGCCAATCAGGGCCAGTAAGACTCAATTTGGGGTTGAACCATTAGGAAAGCAAAGTTTCTCTTTCTCACAGACATGAACTAGGAAACTGCCAGGGAAGATGTTCACAGTCATCTTCTCACACCAGAGGAAAGCCCACTTGACAATCGAGCTCATGTCAAGGAATAAGAGCCAAGAAATGAGGAGAGAAGCCAGGTTCTGGGCACTTCATTTGAGTCCTAATTAAAGCCTTGCCCGAACCACTTAGTTCCAAAGCAAATAGATTCCTCCTTTCCGCCTTAGCCAATTTGGATTGCGGTTTCCATTATTTGCAACCAAAAACTTCTTAACTGAAATATTTTACTGACTGTCGGGGTGGAGAATATTACGAGCCAAATGACAACCTGTACCAGATTCACTCACGATTCGGGAGACAAAGTTACCAAAAGCAAATGAGGGAACAGGAAAGAAGAACTCGCAGAGCAAGCCCGGGGGGAAAGGGCAGGGCAGGATTGCACCGGAAGTGGCTGGCTCACATCTACATCTAAAGAGCAGGCACACACTTTCCGCTGGTGGAACAGGATGTCTTATGTGGGAGGAGTACCGGCAGGAGGCTGTGGGACTCTAAATCTGGCAAAATGTGGAGCAACTCCACCGAGAGTCGTGTTGACACTCCGTGTTCTGTCAAGAGAAGATGGGAGAAGGTGAAAAGGGAGGTAGGGTTTGGGAGATGAAAACTGTAGATCATTGTCCAAAAAGGCCTGGAAAAGTCCAATATGACAAGCCAGCGTCAGTATCCATGGTGTCCAGCACGATGGGCTAAGAGCCCCTAGGCAGCAGTGATACATGCAGCCAGACAAATGTTTGATATGGTTCCAGGTGAGTAATGTATTTGGGGACAGGACCTAGGCAAATTGAGAAGTACAGGGGAAAAGGTCCCACCTCTTGGGGCAGAAGGTTGGAGTTGGCGAGAACTATGCAGCAGACCCCTCCCCTCGCATCTCAGGTGTGGTTTCTCCTTCTTCACTCCCATCCCCAACACTTCAATAACTTTATAACTCAGTATTACACAGTTGCCCCTCAGTATGGGGGGGGTGGCATTAGTTCCAGGCCGCCCCCCCATGGATACCAAAATCTTCATATGCTCAAGTGCCCTATATAAAATGAAATAGCACTTGCATATAATCTAGATACATCCTCCCATATACTTTTTTTTTTTTTTTGAGACAGAGTCTCACTCTGTTGCACATGGCATCAGCCTCGCTCACAGCAACCTCAAACTCCTGGGCTCAAACGATCCTCCTGCCTCAGACTCCCGAGTAGCTGGGACTACAGGCATGCACCACCATGCCTGGCTAATTTTTTCTATATATTTTAAGTTGTCCAGATAATTTGTTTCTATTTTTTTTTTTTTTTAGTAGAGACAGGGTCTCGCTCTTGCTCAGGCTGGTCTCGAACTCCTGAGCTCAAACGATCCGCCCACCTCAGCCTCCCAGAGTGCTAGGATTACAGGCGTGAGCCACCATGTCTGGCCTCTCCCATATACTTTAGATCATCCCTAGAGCATTTATAATGCTTAATACAATGCCTACATAGCACTTCATTTGTGTGAATTCAACATAGCACTAGGCATGCGGCAAGATCAAGTTTTGCTTTGTGGAATTTTTTCTTCCTGAATATTTTTAATCCATGGTTTGTTGAATCCATGCATGTAGAACCCATAGATATGGAAGGCAAATTGTACTTTATAAACAACTGGTCACAGTTCTGGAATATCCTTGAATTTAAGCTCCACAAGGGAAGTGGCTATGTCTGTTCACTGCTCCAGCCCCAGGATCCAGCACAGGTGGTCAGTAAATACTCATGAATGAATGAGGGTACCTGGCAGGCTATTAGGTCCCAGAAACAAAAAGGGGCTCTGGGGCTATAATGGGGAACATGAAGCATTTCAGGGGAAAAGGCTGGGCTGTCCCATAGCTGCAAAGGGGAAGGGGGAAGGTTGATGGGCATGGAGGTCTGACCGCCTCATATTTGGCAATAAAGAAAATTCTATATAAAAACATTTACCAGGGAGGGTATCGATGGGGTAGTCAGAGATGATTTTTAGCCAATACACATTAGCTCAGCTGTACTAGTTATGGACAGCTGAATGATCAGTGTCATTGTTACACTGGTTATTGACTATTTATTAATAGACTACCACTCTAGGGAAAGCGAGTAGTTTATTTTGCAAAGCACTCTCTAGTCCAGACAGTATGACCCCGGATGTGGGCAGGGCTAAGCTTTCAGGTGAAACCATCAGAGTCAAGAGATGACTCCAGATGGCCACAGCAAAGGCTGATAAGGCAAGACCTGGGTTCTGTGACTCATGCCAGGATACTATTTTCAGCAGCCATAAAGCTTTAGGGGCCTGAGATAAATTAAAGACCAAGAGTCGTCTGAGTCCCAAAATCTTATAAAATAAATTAAAAATCTGAATGCTCGCACCTGGTTCCAAAATAGGCATTCTGAATAAGACTCATGTGAGGAAAAGAAACACCCCTTCCCCCATTTTGCCAGTGTGATCTTCATCCTTAACTTGGGAATGCTTATCTAGAATAGTCTCCTCCTACTTCGAATCTCCAGATTCGAGCTCATTCATTTATTCATTTATTCACTCACTCAAATAATGTGCTTTGAGCTTGCACTCTGTGCCAGGCACTGGAGTTCCAGTAGTGAGCCAAAGATAGAAGATCCTTTCATGTTGAGAGTGTACAGTCTACTGAGAAGGAAAGATAATAAACAAGCAAATAAATAAACCCATAAGATGAGGTCACTTAGTCCTAAGTGCTATAAAGAAAATAAAGTGGGGTAATAATTATGGTAGAGAGTAATTCTGGAAGAGGGAGAAGCTTTAGATGGAGTGGCAGGGAGGTACATTTTTTTTTTTTTTTTTTTTTTTTTGAGACAGAGTCTCGCTTTGTTGCCCAGGCTAGAGTGAGTGCCATGGCGTCAGCCTAGCTCACAGCAACCTCAAACTCCTGGCTCAAGCGATCTTCCTGCCTCAGCCTCCCGAGTAGCTGGGACTACAGGCATTCGCCACCATGCCCGGCTAATTTTTTGTATATATATTAGTTGGCCAATTAATTTCTTTCTATTTTATAGTAGAGACGGGGTCACGCTCTTGCTCAGGCTGGTTTCGAACTCCTGACCTCGAGCAATCCGCCCGCCTCAGCCTCCCAGAGAGCTAGGATTACAGGCGTGAGCCACCACGCCCGGCCAGGGAGGTACATTTTGAGCTCAGATCTAAATGAGATAAGGCAGCAGATATCTAAGAAAGAGAGTTCAGGAATTAAAGAGAAGCGAGGGTAAAGGCCCTAACAGTAGAATTTTCTTGGTGTTTTCAAGAAACTAAAAGGAGTCCAGTGTTGCTGGAGCACAGTGAGCAAGAGGAGCCCTGCTAGGAAATGAGGTGGCAGAGGACAGCAGGTGCTGGATCCAGTAGGGATAGAAGCTCCCATGGCTGGGAGTCAGGACGTTCATCAAAGCTCAATGGAGACCCAGAGGATTTTAAGTAAATGAGTGACATCATCTGACTTAACTTTTAAAAGATCACAGCTGTGTGACTAATGTGGCCTACAGGGGACAAGTGGGACCAGGGAGAACAGTCAGGAGGCTGTTGCAGGGCTCTAGGCAAAGAGAGATTGACAGCTTAGGTAGTAAGAATGGAGAAAAGCAAAAATTCTCCTTGGGGGCTCTTAGCACCTTGTAATGGTCACTTTTAGTCCCTTCCTTATGTCCATATCAGAGGCAATAATACTAACAACAGCAACAGCTCTGAGCTTTAACTGTATATCAGGCGCAGTACTAAGTAGATCCTTTCCATATGCATTCTCGTTTCGTCTTCTCAACAAGTCCATGGGGAAAGTTGTTGCAGACTGAACTGTGATTCCCCAAAATCGATACGTTGAAGCTCTAATCCCAATGGGACTATATTTGGAGATAGGACCTTTAAGGAAGTGATTATGGTTTCATGAGGTCAAAAGGAGAGGGCCGTAAGTCAACAGGACTAGTGTCCCTATAAGAGGAGGAAGAGGCATCAGACAGCTCTCTCTCTGTCCATGGCACACACAGGAAGGGCCATGTGGGCACAAGGAGAGAAGATGATCTGCAAGCCAGGGAGAAAGACCTTAGGAGACACCAAATTGGACAATACTTTGATCTTGGACTTCCAGCCTCCAGAACTGTGAGAAAGTAAGTTTCTGTTGGTTAAGCCACCCAGTGTGTAGTATTGTGTTATGGCAGCCCTCACACGCTAATGCAAAGGCAGCAGCTGCTTAGGACAGAGTCCTCGGAGCTAGACTTCCTGCGTTTGAATCTCAGCTTCACACATCTTAACTTACCTGCTTCCTTGGCTTCTGTTTTGTTTTGTTTAGTGTTTTTTTTTCCCCCAGCTTCACTGAGTTGTAATTGACAAATAAAACTTGTATGTATTTAAGATGTGCACGTGTCCCAAAACATCAAGTTGTGAAATGATCACCACAATCAAGCTGATTACGTATCCATCACCTCCCATTACTTTTGTGTGTGTGCATGGTGAGAACACTTAAGACCTAGCCCCTTGGCAAATTTCAAATATACAATACGGTATTATTAACTGTTCTTGCCATGTTGTACCTTAGATCTCTAGAACTCATTGCTCTTGCATAACTGAAACTTTGTACCCTTTGACCAACATCTCCCCATCGCCCCTTCCTTGGCTTCTTAACCACTTCAGTACAAGCGTCAACTATAGTCGACAGCCACAGATGAACGCACACAGCCGAGCATCGGCTGTAGCTGACAGCAAGTGATATGACTTTTCTAATTTTTCATTTAGCAAAATAAAATTGTGAACATTTAAAAATAACGTAATGAAAACATATATGTATATGTTACCTATTCTGATATTTACATTACAAGTAAAGCTGCCTGTGAAGTAAAACAAGCTTTCAGTGCTTTAAAGCTTTCCTCATCACACAAGAGCAAAACGGATTCGTCGTCAATGCACAGCACAAGCTATCGTGCGACTATGAGTGCCGGCTGTGGGCAAGCTTTCACGGCCAGTGAGCGCCGTACCGAAGTGGCTAACCACGACATTCTATTGTTTGCCAGAGGAACAGCAAATGACTCTGCTGAATATATTAAAATTTATATCAGAATTATATTAACCCTATATGTCACCCAGTGGAAGATGACTATAAAATATCCTCAGCCTAAAAAGAAAGCAATCTGTCAGTGAGTGGCTCTGTTTAATGAATAGGCAGGGTGGGGACATTATTTAATACTGGAGCTCAGTGGGAAGAAAGAAGATATTCCCCTAAAAGCTTTGACTCCAGACACTTGGCACCTAAATAAAACATCTGTAAGACTTCCCTCCCTTCAACCCCGTTCTGATTGAAGCCACCCTCCATAGATTCACACAATGTCAGCCCAGGGAGAAAGGATGGAGTTTCTACCTCATCCAGACCCTTCTGTTTGCAAAGGAGGAGATGGAGGCCCAGAATGATCAAGTGACTACAAAAGTCCATACCATTAGTGGGGACACTGTCATGGAATTGGCCAACTGTAGCTGTAATGGATCCAATTTTTTTCTCTCCCTCTGAAAATCTATATATTTCAGCAAGACAGCATGTCCCATCTCAGACATAGCTGAAGTTCAGCCTGATCTAACGACCAAAAGAGCTCGAAGGACACCTCCCTGGGGCTGCCCCTGGCCATTATTTTAATCCTCTTGTCAAGGACACGCAGCCCACATACGGGATGGCCAGGTGGGTGGGAACGATTCCTCCAAAGCAATTCAGCCCTTGGAAGGGATGGGGCATCGTGTTCCCAGCAGATTTTTTTTTAAATAAATGCTCATTTCCTTCCTCATTTTGCAATAGGACC
This sequence comes from Microcebus murinus, assembly GCF_040939455.1. Classification (NCBI taxonomy): domain Eukaryota; kingdom Metazoa; phylum Chordata; class Mammalia; order Primates; family Cheirogaleidae; genus Microcebus; species Microcebus murinus. Next base: position 24,311,236 of record NC_134109.1, read on the forward strand.
ATTTAGTGACACAATTTTTTCCCATTCACATTCAGCTGCCTGTACTTCATTACTTTCTACAGATGCTTCCAGCTCATATCACGCCAGCTCTTTGTCACTGATACTCTCCTGCCATTGAGCTGAAGATAGCAGGAGGAGGGAGGTGGCATTTTTCCTTTGAATGCCTGAGAAACTCCCTCGCCCCCACATCCAATCAGCCACCAAAGTCTGCCATTTCTTCCTTCCCAGCATCTCTTGCATCTGTTTTCCCCTCTCTCCTCCCTCTGTTACTACTCTAGTTCAGGACCCCATCGCCTCCCGCCTGGGTCGCTGCTGCAACGGCCTCCCCCTGCTTTTCCACTGCTGGGTTCTCCCTCTGCATCCACCCAGGACACCACCATTCCAGTGGGCTCCCCTCTGCCTTTATTACTCCTAGAGTCTTCCGATCCATGGTCAGACGCACTAACCACTGTGCCACGGCCCCATGCACCCCTGCTGCCTGCTTCTCTCCTAGTCGCAACCCCCCAGTGGCTCCTCATTGCCTGACAAATGAAGTCCCACCTCTTTAGCTCCGAATCCAAACCCTGTGTGCTGGGCCCAGTCTGCCCCAACAAGCCCTGTTCTGTGATCAATAGCATTACCCAACATGTCCCAAAGACGGCAGGGATCACTTCCCTTTTCTGAAATTTTGCTCATGCTACTTCCCTTATCTTTAATGACTTCCTCACTGTCTTCCATCAAAGCCCTATTGATTTGCTGAAAACCAACTCTCCATTCATTTGTCCATTTCCTCATTTAGCAAGAAATTACTGAGAGGCACCTTGCCTCTCCCAAAGCACTGGGGAGGCAATGGGTGAACAAGGCAGATGTGATCACCCCTCTATGGTATTTGCAATCTAGTGACTGAGAGAGATAAATAAGTATGTAAATAATAAACTAAAGTAATATCCATAAATGTGATAAAGGCCAGAATGGTTAGTCAAGATAAGAATTGGGGGGGATTATTAAACCACCCCCTTTGGAGCGAGAGGTCAGCAAGTCATCTCTGCAGCAGTGACATCGGAACAGAGAGCTGAAGACTGAGTTGGACTTTTACCACTTGGGGCAACGAGTCATGAAGGCTCCAGCGGTAGGAGGAAAGCAGAAGCAGGTCAGCCCTTCTGTAAGACTAGAATATAGAAAGTAGAAGCCACCGCTAAAGAGGGGACACACACTTAGAGACCTTGCTTACCTGTCCCTTCTGCAAGCACAAGAGGACTTGTGCTAAGGGACTGCCGATCTAGTTGAGCCAATGGATGGTGCAGCCATCAGATAAATACCTGAATCCACTTAGACCTGCTGGGAACCCAACCTGAAACATTCCCATCCCAAGTTCCTGGCATGTTTCCTAGGCTGTCCCACCCCTTCAAATGCTGTTTACATACAAAGTATGAAGTTCATATATGAATTATGCTGTTCACATATTCACATATACACATACACACACATCAAGGAGCATGTGTATGTGTGTGTGTATAAGGAGGTTATTGTGTGTGCTAGCAGTCACTAGGGATATAGGATGTCAGAGTTAGTCTATGTTAACCTCCAATCCTTCCTCATTCCCTGCCCCTGACTCCTAACCACAGACCATTCCTGGACTTACAGCCACAGCAAAACTGGGGCCAAATGTCACCTAAATTTGACCAACACTTGAGACATCTCTGGTTCCTTAGGGAGAGCCCAGCTGGCCTCTGCTTCCCCAAACTGCCCAAGACTGTACCAATTTTAACAGGACCCCATGCCCCCTTCTCCACTGCTACCCCAAATTCTATGTCCAGGAACAGAAGTGAAAGCCACAGGACTCCCCTTGTTAGGTAGATAGTGAGGGATTCTAGGTCTTCTAGGGACAAAAGTGGGCCCCTGTTGCCTCAGTGTAATTGCCTCCTGTGAAGAAGGACAAGGGTGAGCCCCAAGCCACCATGTTGGTCCTGCCCAGCCCTAATCCTCTCCTAAGTGACTGCCATACCTGGGGGAGGAAGGAATACCCTATGAGTCTGCCAATCATAACTCAGTGTCCCAGCTGCAAAAGAATGCAGAGCACTGTCTAGCCCATGGAGTCTGGAAATTGAACTAGAACAATCTGCATGCGTAGTTAAGACTCAGATCATGCATCTCCCAACTGTCCAATCAAAGTGGTTCCATGGTGACATCTGAGCCACAGGGAGGTCCCAATCCAGGCACTATAAAACAAGACTGAGACCTTTTCTCTGCACCCTTGTTTTGCTCTCCCTTTGCTGTGAATATGGGTCCAGTCATCATCTGTGGCATTTTTATCACGCTCTGTAAACCTGTATCTTGCTCTTGCCCTATAATCCTGTCTTTCTCTCCTCAACAAACCTCATTTTCATGCTTGCCTTACTTTGGTGTGTCTGGTCATTCTTCAGCCATGAGCATGCTTCGCCACATTTCCGAGTGAAACCTGACACCAGGACAGGCCCTGGCAAGGGCTGGAGGATTCATGCCACCAAAGAGACTTGTGCCTCCTTTAGTTGCTTTTGAAGGGGCTGGGCATGAGTGTGTAGGAGAAGGAACAAAGGACTCTTCACATCACCAGCCCTTTAATATTACTAAAACATATCTGATGGGTAAAGTGGGCAGAAGAGCTCTCCAAGCAAAGGGTACAGACTTGGGAAGGCTCTCAGTAGGGAAGACCTTGGCCTCTTTAAAGAACTATGTTCTTCAAAGTTTGGCTGGAACATGATGAGTGAGGAGGAAAAAGCCCCAAGGTATCCAGTGAGGCTGGCCAGGGCCAGGGCCCTGCAGGGTGGCATTCTAAGTAGGATGGAAAGCCACTGACAGATTTTGTCAACCATAGTGCCCTCTTTCTTCTAGGACCTTTCACACCACCATCCCAATCCCTGGTCACTTGGCCTCTTGCCAAGTGACAGCATCTCCATCAGTGTCTACAGATCCCACACTCCATGTCTAACATGTCAGAGAAGAATGTGGCCCCTGCAGAGCCCCGTGAACTACAGGCTGAAACCGTCTCTAATCTGCTGTATGAGCCACCAGCTTGCCTGGCCTTCAGCCCAGCCCCTCCTTCCCACTCGAGTTACCCATGGGGACTGAAGCCCAGCCCTACCCACCAGCCCGGTGGCCTGAGACCCCAGACCACCCCCTACCCTGGGCCCATGAGTACTGCTGCTCCCAAGAGGTCCCAATTATGGTCCCAACTCGCAAGTTCAGCCTTCCAAGATTTGGTTGCAGGCCTTCCTCAGACCTCGAGCCACTGTTCCCAAAGAGGTCCATGAACCATCCACATCGGAATCACCAGAGATACCTGTCACTTGCAGATCCCCAGGCCCCGCTCTGGACCCCCTCAAGGTGGAGCCTCGACATCTGCATTTGTAACAAGTGTCCTAGATAATGTTTTTGGACACCCAAGTTTGAGAGCCCATTTTCTAAGCCCCGGAAGCTTGACACTGTAAGAGCTGGTTGCACTACTTTCCGCAGCTGGTCTTGGCTCACTCTCTTCTTCTTACCAGAAACTCCTGGGATACTGACGAACCCAGACCATGCTACCCACACCCAGCCCCAAGCAGAGGGGCTTGGACATGGTTGATACCTTATAATTATGACCCAATTCACTGTAAACAGCCCGACTCCAGCCTAGGAGCCCGCCAGGGGCCACCCTAGCATGCTTGCCTCTATATGCCATTCCATGTGGGGACTTCCACGCTGAATCCCAGCGCGGCTAGCACATTAACTCGGGTGGCAAACTGGATCCTCACACCAGACTCACATCTTTTCTGCCAACACAAGCAGCAACTTGGAACTCAGCGGGTGACTTGGTGGTTGTTCCTACAAACCAACCTGTTTACTGGGCCAGGGACAGCAATGTACACCCAACACAGAATGGGACAGAGAGCTTCCTCACACAAACACACACAGCATATTTTAGAGCCATCATTAATATTACTTGTCTCAGAGTGAAGTTGGCTTGATTTTGCCCAAATATGTTTCCATTCAGGCAAATAAGAACAGCAGAATTGGTTGCTTAATTGATGGCTATGAACAACACAGTGACCTGTAATAACTCTTATTCCTGCACGTAGCACAGGGACCACTGGGGAAATGTCCTTTATGGAAAAGGAGAAGGTGACACAGTATAAAGGGTGTGGCTTTGGCATCAGACAGATCCAGGTTTAATCCCAACTGTAGTACTCTCTAGCCAGGTGACTTCTAATAAGATCTCTGGGTCTCAGCTGCTTAACCCCTGAGCCTCAGTTTCCTCCTCTGCAAAGTGGAAATGACCATTGTCCCCCCTCCCCTCCCTGGGGATTCATACGAGGGCTTTCAAAGGCCACTGGTTCTACCCGCAGTGCTGCCTCTGCTGAGGCCTAAAGCCTGTGAAATCAGTGTCTACCACAGGCCCCGCCAATGCCCCTGGGCCTCCCCATCCTCTGAGATGGGTCTGCAGGGTGAATAATGAAGAAGACCAGAAGACACCCAAGCCAGGGAGGTGACAACAAGCCAGGCTTTCCTTTCCATAGCTCGGGTCTCCTGCCCAGGTCAGGACAATCATTAGCCTTAAGTCGTTTAAAAGTCAGAGTAATTTTATAATTTGTGCCAGAGTAAATTAAAGCAAGAGTGACTTTGCACTTCATGCAAGCTCCATGAGAGCACGAACATCCCTGCTACATTCCTTTTGTGACCCAGCACAGCACCAGGTCCATGGTGGATGCCAGGAGCACCCTGGCCCCAAAGCATCAAATTTCCATAGAGCGAAAGAACACTCCCCGCCTCTTCCTCTCTGCTCTTTGCTCCCTGCCCCTTCCTTCTAAGAGAGTGACTTATCGGATCAGCGAACGTAGGAAAAAGAATTGAATATGCATCACTCCACCCACCCTCTCTCCTCTCACTTATAGAAAGCTCTGACTTCTAGAGACAGTTTTGTCTCTGCTTGTCCATGTAGTAAATTTGCCAGGTTCTGCCCAGAAATAACAATAATAATAACAATAATAATAATAATAATAATAATCAACACCTATGGAGCTCTTACAACATGCCAGGCACTGTTTTAAGTATTTTACAGGTATTATTAGTTCATTTAATTCTCACAACAATACCCTATGTGGTCCATTATTATTATCTCCATTCTACAGATGAAAAACCAGAGGTTCAGAGAGATTAAATAACCTACCCAAGGTGACACAGCTACCAGGTGGCAGGGCTGAGTTTCAAACCCAGGCAGTCTGGTTCCATTGGCCTTGCCAGGAAGCCCTGTGCTCACTGCCTCTTGTTATGCTGCAAGAGGGAGGGGTCGGTGTGGGGAAACTGCCATCCGTGGGGTGTTTCAGCCAGCCACGCCGGGGCTACACATGAAGCCGAGTTCCCGTGCTGGCCTTGTCCCCCCGGAGCTTTGAGATAATGATTCTCAATGGCATTCTGAGGCCAAGAGAGACAAAAGGCACGGGGTGAAATATGACGTGAGTGTGTATGCAAAGCCACGTGGTGGGCCCCCCTGGGAGGAGAGCCTGCTGGTCACATTCAGCCACCACCTTACGTCATTCTCTCAGCACCAGGGGCAGCACGGTACAGAATGTATGTGATATGGCTCGGGAAGGAAAATTATAATAGTCGTAACAAATATTTACAGACTACCAGATGCTGTTCTAAGATCTTCATATTTATCTCATTCAATCCACAGCGCAACTGTACAGGGAGGCACTCTTGCTAACCTGACAGACGGAGAAACTGAGACAGAGAAGCTAAGAGACATGCCCAAAGTCACACAGCGTGTGAATGACGAGGCTCAGCTGGGAACTCCAAAACTCCGGCTCCAGAGGCCGTGGCCTTAACCACTCACTCCACCGGGAGGGAAAAAGAGAAGAAGTAAGCCAGCAAGCAAAGGCTTTGGAGTGAGGCCTGAGTTCAAATCCTAGCTCTGCCACTCAGCTGTAATGCGACACGGGTTGTATCAAATTTCTGAGCTTTGATTTGCTCTTGTGTAGAAGACAAACGCCCTCGCAGGACGGTGGTGAGAATCAGGCAACGCAACATAGCCCACACGCCCGAGAATGTGGTAGGAGGTCCGTGTTGTCTCCGACTCCCACGCCATGGGGCCAGTCCTTGTCATGCAAAGTTGCCCAGAACCTCATCCCCACCCTCAGAGACCTCCCTGCTTCGCAGAGCTGCACAGCGACATGGAACAGGATTATAACGTCAGGTTCATGCCTCGGTGAGAGAGACATGGGGGACAGAGGAGAGGGGACCTGGGAGGGTCAGCCATCAGATCTGGACCTCACAGGCGAAAAGGGAGTTTGCCAGGTGAAGGAAGGAAAAAATTATTTCCATCTAAAGCCTTTTACTGCCACCATCGTCAAGGTTGGCCCACCATTTAGATTCTGCCTTCTCTTCCTGCTACACTGTGGGGACGTTAAGAATATCTGTGTCACTAACTTTTCGTTGAAGGACATCACAGGCCAATAACAAGAGAGCTGGCTGACCCCATCCAGGGGCCTGCCTGTGGGCTGCATTTCAAACTGTTATTGTTTTCTCGTAACACAACAAGGAATGCAAGGGGCTGTTTTATATTCCAAATACCTAAAGATTATAATCTATTATAAAGGTGTATTTGTTCTGGAACTGAGATGATGCTGGGCAAAGCTACAGAATTAATCGCCCTGAAGCTATAAATCTCCTTTTTATTTCTTGATGAATTTACAACGACAACTTACAAGTTCCCCCACATCTACATACACCCACCCACACTCACACACACATTTAGGGGGCTAATTAGAAAGGTAAGCCAGAGAATTGGTTGTATCGGTGACAACATAATATTAATAATGGCAATACTGGTAGAAGGTACAATTCAGTGAAGGTTTCCTACATGCCAGGCTCTGTCCTATAAGTGATCTCCTTTAGTCCTCAGAGCAACACCGTTATAGTGCTCTCATCTCAGACGAGGTGGCCGACTGAGGCTCAGAGCAACTCAGACGGGCGAGTTGTCTGCTTACTTCGCAGAGCTGGTAAACAAATGCAAGATTCCAGGCTGAAGTCATGGGATAGCAGGTCCACGTTTGTCACCAGGAGCTATCTCAAGAGCCTGCCATCAGTGAGAGCTGTTCTTTGTTTGGGACCACAAGGACCAAGCACTCCCAAGTGGAAGCTTCTGGGGAATCAGGATGACCCTCCCTAGAGTGGCGGGCAGACCTCATCACTGCGGTGCCACTTGGGCTGGGAAGAGTGGAAACCAGGAGCTTGCAGGGTCAGTACTCTGAAAACCTAGTAGGCAGGCATCTGCTCCCCATCCAGGAGGCTGGGGGCGGGGGTAGCATAGATGTGTTCAGTAGGTAATGAACAGAGGGGTACAAGAAGACAATGGAGAGGCTGAGAGGAAGAGAGCTGCCATAATTGAGAAAAGGAGGAAAATAAGGCAAATTAGCAAATTTTCAGAAAATGGAAAGGAAGCAGTTGCTAGGGCAATGTAAAGAATCCCACCCAATGGCTTAGTCTTCATCCAGGAGCCCTTGAGACAAACTGATCAAACAGAAGACCAATACCTATTGTCTGTCTGACAGCTTACAGGACCTGCCTCCCTCAGGAAAGGATCTGTAGCAGCCCCGAGATAAGCCAGAGAGCTTTGCACTCCACACCTCTGGCCCAAGCCTTATAACAAGATTCTATAAGGGCAAAGCCTGAATCACTTATTAATTAATGCTATTTATTCAACAAATATTTCAACTCTCATGCTGAGTGGTGTGCTGGGAGCTGACAACATAAAAATGAACAAAATGCTCACAGGGCGTGACTCCTGGCAGAGGAAACAGAAAAATAGGTAAAGTATAAAATATATTATATGGTTATAAGTACTATGGAGAGAAAGAAAGTAGGAAAGGGGGCTAGGAAGTGCCAGGTGGGAGATGGGAACAGTGTTGGACTTTGTCACATGAAGGTGACAGTGAGCAAAGATATGAAGATGGTAAGGGAACAATGAGGAGGAAGGTTCTCAAGCAGGAAGAACAGCAAGTGCAAAGGCCCTGTGGCATAAACGTGCCTGGCACACCAAAGCCCACCAAGGCCAGGGTGGCTGGGGCAGAGTGAAGAAGGAGAAGTCAATAGGCCAGCGAGGTGGAGAGGTCTGAGGCCATTATAGGAAATTTGGCTTTTATTCCAAATGTGATGAGAAACCAGTGAAGGTTTCCTGGTAGAGAAGAAACATGAAAAGATGTATGTTTGGCTATCATCATTCTGAGTGTTAGGCTGAGAATAGACTCACCTGGTACAAGAGAAGATGCAGGGAGGCCAGTCAGGGGGTTACTGCAGGAATCCAGATGAAAAGTCACGGCTGCTGGGATCAGGGTGGTGGCAGAGGAGGTCACGAGAGTGGTTGAATCAGGACCGAAGGACTGGATGTGGAATGTAAGGAGAAGAGGAGTCAAGGTCGACTCCAAGGTCATATACATCCAGCTGTGAGCTCGCAGCTCAATTCCTACGGAACCCTCAGGTCTAAGCCCCCTTGAAGGCTGAGCGACAGTTTATTCTTCACTTTTATTTCCCTTCATTATGGTAAGTGTGTGAATTAGGGGTGTTGTGGGAATAACAATGTACAGGGGGAAAGGAGTCCCCTTTCACATTTAAATCCTTCCTATTAATTATGCGCTGTGCACATGGGACCTTCAGTTAATCCTCCCCATAACTCTGGGAGGTGAACACCGCAATCACCACTTTATAGGCTGAGGCTCAGAGAGATAAAGAGCTTGTCCAGAGCCACACAGCTAGCAAGGGGCGACATTTAGTCCTGAAGCCCAGATCTCCGGACAGCAGGTCTCCTGGGCTTTCTGCCACCATTACCCTACGGCTGCCTCAGTGGTTTTGGTTTTGTCAAAGTTCATTCAACAAGTAATTATTGAGCATCCCTAGGGCAAATACCAGGCACTGTGCTTATTTCTGGTGCATAGCAGGAAAGTTACAATCCTGGCACTTAAAGAGTCTCAGTCATGGCTTAGGAGGGGGACAGACCCAGCCTCCCACTGCTGTCTGCGTGGGGAAGTGCACACTTCCGTGCTCTGGGGAGGGAAGGGGCAATGTGTCCTCTGTCCTCCACTCACCCTCCTTCTCCCCTGCCCTTCCACACAGGCAGGCAGGCCCTCCTCCCTGGAAAACTGCTAGAATTCAGCTCCAGACCCACTGGATTGGAACCAGCATGCTGACCTGGTGCAGATGAAGTCGCTGAGCCCGGGCCCCCGGCTGGGTGTGGCAGAATTGGCCGCAAGCAAAGAAGCGATAAAGAAATCTCTAACATGTGCCAAGGGAGGGATTATCATATGGGCTCTTGCTTTTTATGAAATAGGAAAAGCGGATTTTTCTAGTTGACTGCATTTGATCGTTTTTCCTCCATTTGTTTTAAAGTTGAACATCTGATCTGGCAGGGACTTCTCACACTCAGCTGAAAAAAGATGTCTTTTGGGCTCCTCTCCCAGCCTCTCATCGCAGGGGATGGGGGTGGAGGGCTTGGAGCATCACTCCGCCACCACGCCCCAACACAGCGCAGCCCTCAGCATAAATCTGCCTAAGATCCCTTCTAATTTTGGCCATGCTTCCCCACCCAGGGACCTCTTCCTTCTGGGTTTATTATGTTGCTTTATATTTTCCCCATGGTCTCACCATTTTTTCTCTCTATCTCTGAATCCTTTGATATTAACAGAACTGGCCTCTCTCCCTAATATAGATTATTACTACCATCTGAGAGGCAAGAAGAGGACTCCCCAGTAGGATCAGAAGGCCCAGAAACATTTCCTATCCAAACCCAGACCTAGCGCAATTGCTACCACTGCCCTGAGACTCTCACCTCCGGACCTCTGAGTCCAGGGAGCTGGAAGGTTCGGAAGCAGAAAGGCAGCAGCAAGGAGCAGGAGGGCATGTCAGCAGTCAGTGTGCACACTTGCCATCTGGGATCTTGCTCACATGCAGTTCTGATTGGTAGGTCCAGGGTGGGGCTCGAGATTCTGCACCTCTAACCAGCTCCCAGGTGATGCCCATGCTGCTGGTCCACAGACTACGCTTTGAATAGCAAGAATGAAGTTGAAAGCCCATGGGTTAGGAAATCTTGACTCTATCATTAATTCACTGCAAGTGGACAAGACTAATGTTTCCAGAAATTGGTTTGCAGAATATAAACTCCTTGTGATGCTCCTAAAAAAACAAAAATGTTATGGTCAAGGTCAAGTAGGTTTGGGAAATACTACATACTTTATGTGCACACCACACTTGCCAGCAAATGCTCTGCAAAGCCCTGTGCAACATTGTGAAACATTGTTTCACTCTGCTGACCCCAGCAGAATGTACTCTCAGGGTCAGGAGACTAACCTTGGGTCAATCTGGGCACCCTTCCCTAAGCCCTGACCCATTAAGGAGTTGATCTGAGGTTTTTTTTTTATTTACCTGTCAACAGGAGTCAGAGACCCATCAACTTCTGAACCCTCAGTTAAGGCTACTGAGCACACAGAGCTTCGGGTAATTTAGCCACTTGCCCTGCAGAGAAAAAAACCTCACACCTCAGCCCCTCTGTAATCTCTGTTCCTCTGCACCCCAATAATTCACAGGCCTGCAGCTCCCCCCCCCCCAAATACCTGCTTCCAACAAACATTTAAAGAGGATGCAGGGAGCAGTTATAGACCCAGCAACCAGAGGCGCTATTGGGTCCCAATGTGCACGCATGCCACAGAGACTGTTCCCCAGGCTTGTCGGGAGACGGTATTCTCTCCTGTTCCTAATGTGAGCTGTAAGTTTCAGGCACCGAAACACCAGCCATATGCCATCCTTGTGGCAATAATTCTATTCAAGAAAGGGAACTATTCTATGGAATCTATTGACACTTAAACATAAATCTGCCCTATTGGGCGTATCTCCTTTTCCCTCCTTTCTGGGGAAGCAAGAGAGGGGCCACCAGGGTGCTCTTCCCTCAGGCCCAGTGTCTGGAGACAGACCCACAGCATGGTCTCCATGCTCAAGAGTGGGCAGTAGGGTCCATATTTCTAGGAAAAGAATCCTGGCACCACAGAAACTTGCAGTGCTGTTTCCCACGGGACCTAAGCCTTGCTTTGCACATAGGAGTTCAATGAAGATTGACTTACAGCCCATAGATTTAAGCAGCAAAACCAGGAAACCTGATTGCCCCCATGAAGCTGGGGAAATCCTTTCTCTCTCAGAGATCATTTCTGTCCTCATCCCGACCTCAGAAAGTTTCCACACCAACAAGGCTAGAGAGAGGGTAGGCCAAACCCAACTTTGATTCCCTACTTCTACAAAATTCATACTGTCAGAGGCCTCACAGCCAGTACTGAGACCTGGCCCTGGCGACCTCAAGGGGAGACAGTCCCAGAGAACTGCAGAAACTGTCTTCACGGTTTCCCGGCACACAAGAGCAGAAGTACCAACAAAATGATGGACTTATAATGCACTTTAATGATACGACCTACTGTTAAAAATGCTTTGTCACCTGAAGCAACACTATCTCTGGGACACTGAGGGTGATAGACAGCAGCAGGTAAAATCCCACAGAATTATTTCTTTTCTAAAAACTAAAATTTTTTAGGTGTTCAAGCACAAAATACATTAACGGAACTGATTATCCTATTAAAACTTTTAATCACTAATTGTAGCCCAATGAAATCACAAATTAATAAATGCAACTAACTGCATAAACTATTCATTTAGGATTACATCAATGAGTGAGACAGGCATATCTCCTTTCACTGCGCTTTGCTTACTGCACTTCGCAGATACTGTTTTGTTTTTTTGGTGTTTTTTTTTTTTTTGCAAATTAAAGGTTTGTGGCAACCCCTGTGTCAAGCAAATCTATCTGCATCATTTTTTCAATAGCAGGTACTCACTTTGGGTCTCACATTTGGTAATTCACACAATATTTCAAACCTTTCCATTGTTATTATGTCTGTTATGGTGATCTTTAATCAGTGATCTTTGATGTTACTATCGTAATCGTTTTGGGGCACCACAAACTATGTCTATATAGGACAGCACACTTAATTGACAAGTGCTATAGTGTTTTCACTGCTTTATCCATCAGCTATTCCCCTCCTTGGGCCTCCCTATTTTCTGAGACACAAGAATATTGAAATAAGGCCAGTTAATACCCCTACAATGGCCTCTGAATGTTCAAGTGAAAGGAAGAGTCACACGTCTCTCACTTTAAATCAAAAGCTAAAAATGATTAAGATTAGTGAGGAAGGCATGTCAAAAGCTAGGCTCTTGTACCAAACAGCCAAATTGTGAATGCAAAGGAAAAGGTCTTGAAGAAAATTAAAAGTGCTACTCCGATGAACACACAAATGATAAGAAAATGAAACAGCCTTATTGCTGATAGGAAGAAAGTATTAGTGGTCTGGACACCTTTCCTTAAGCCACCTTTCCTTAAGCCAAAGCCTAATCCAGAGCAAGGCCCTAACTCTCTCCAATTGTGTGAAGGCTGATAGGAGAGGAAGCTGCAGAAGAAAAGCTGGAAGCTAGCAGAGGTTGGTTCATGAGGTTTAAGGAAAAAAAGCCATCTCCATAACATAAAAGTGCAAGGTGAAGAAGCAAGTGCTGATGTAGAAGCTGCAGCAAGTTACCCAGAAGATCTAGCTAAGCTCATTGATGAAGGTGGCTACACTAAACAACAAATTTCCCATGTAGACAAAACATCCTTATATTGGAAAGATGTATCTAGGACTTTCATAGCTAGAGAGGAGAAGTCAATGCCTGGTTTCAAAGCATTAAAGGACAGGCTGACTCTCTTATTGGGGACTAATGCAGCTAGTGACTTTAAGTTGAATCCAATGCTCATTTATCATTCAGGAAATCCTAGGGCCCTTAAGAATTAGCTACTCTGCCTGCATAGAACAAAAGTCTGTAATATAGCATATCTGTTTACACCATGGTTTACTGAATATTGTAAGCCCACTGTTGAGACCTACTACTTATTAAAAAAAGATTTATTTAAAAATATAACTGCTCATTGCAATGCATCTGGCTACCCAAGAGCCCTGATGGAGATGTACAAGGATATTAATGCTGTTTTTATGCCTACTAACAACATCCATTCTGCAGCCCATGGATCAAGGAGTAATTTAGACTTTCCAGTATTATTATTTAAGAAACACATTTTGTAAGGCTATAGCTGCCATAGATAGTGATTGCTCTGATGGATCCAGGCAAAGTAAATTGAAAACCTTCTGGAAAGGATTCACCACCAATCTCATACCTTTAAGAAAATTTGTGATTTATGGGAGGAGATTAAAATATTAACATTAACAGGAGTTTGGAAGAAGTTGATCCCAACCCTCGCGGATGACTTTGAGGGCTTCGAGACCTGTGAGTGAAGGAAGTAACTGCAGATTTGGTGGAAATGGCAAGAAAACTATTAATAGAATTACAAGTGAAGCCTAAATTTGTGAATGAATTGCTGACATCTCGTGATAAAACTTGAACAGATTAGGAGTTTCTTCTTATGGATGAACAAAGGAAGTGGTTTCTTGAGAATGGGAACTACTCTTGGTGAAGACGCTGTGAACATTCTTGAAATGACAACAAAGGATTTAAAATATTTTATAAACTTAGTTGATAAAGCAACAGCAGGGTTTGAGAAAACTGACTCCAATTTTGAAAGTTCTACTGTAGATAAAATGCTATCAAATAGCATCTCATGCTACAGAGAAATCTTTTGTGAAAGAGTCAATCAATGTGGCAAACTTCATTATTGTCTTATTTTCAGAAATTGGTACTGCCACACAAACCTTTAGCAACCACCACTCTGATCTGTCACCAACCATCAACATCAAGGAAAGACCATTCGCCAGCAAAAAGATTATGACTTGCCAAAGGCTCAGATGATCGTCAGCATTTTTTTAGCAATAAAGTATCTTTTAATTAAGATATGGGCATCATTTTTAAGACATAATGCTATTGCACACTTAATGAACTACAGTATAGTGTAAACATAACTTTTATATGTGTGGGGAAACAAAAAAATTCATGTGATTTGCTTTATTGCCATACTTGTTTTATAGCATTAGTCTGAAAATGAACATGCAATACAAACGAGGTATGCTGGTAGTTGGCTCCAACAGGGCTGGACAGAAAGGATAGGGGTGGGGAATGGGAAGTGGAAGCAGATGTGCAGACTGATTAAGCTTTCTGGGATCATGGAGGGGGAAGGGTTGCAGAACAAGAGCATGAGCCATCTTGGAGGACTTTCAATTTCCTCCCCACCCCACCCCCCAACCAAGAGAACTCAAATACCTGAACTGCCTGACTTGGAAGCCCAAAAATTATATGGTCTTTAGGGAGTCCATCCCTCTTATTTTGTAAGTGAGGAAACTGAGGGCAAGGAGGTAAAGTGACCTATATACAATCACATGGCCAATTAGCAACAGACTTTAGGCCCAGCGGAATATAGAATTGCGTTCTCTAGTAGAACTCCACAGAATGTCTCACTGCTATCCCCCTCTCATCCAGTGCCCCTCACTGGGCCCCTGGACTAGGGGATAGGATCAGGATGAGGGGAAGGAGGAAGGAGACAGGCAGGTAGCAATATAAAAAATAAACTCAGTTTATCAACATTTTGCCTAATGCTGCCCAGTCTTGCTACTTTCCAGCCAGCCCACATACTCCAGATACACAGTATATTCCAGATACCAGCCCATATATTCCTGATAGAAGGTGTATTCCAGATACCAGCCCACATCAGCATCACATCTACTATCACCAGAAATGGAGCCCAAAATGGAAGAATGATTTCTCGTCCAAAGTCAAGTTTTTCTTGGGATTCTAGACTGGCAGGATGAGAAAGCAGAAGCTCATCCTGTGAACAGCCATCACAGTGTGGAACAGCCACACAAGTGTGGAATAGCCATCGTTGCCACTTACCACAGTGCCCTTGATGGTCTCCCCATGTTTTCCAACTTTCCAGCAACTTGAAAGTCATTTCAATGGACTCAACTCCTTTTTTAAGATGGAAAAGTCTTTTGGAAAAGTTAGTTCTACCAGCTAATCACACCTGAGTATGAATTACTCTTACTCACCTGATAGAACTGCCTAATTTGAAGGTGGGGGAAGGGGAGCCAAGATTTTAGAACAAAGGCACTAGGAGGCCGCAGTGACCTACTAATTATAGCATTCTTTCAAAAAGCTAAACCACTCCTGGCACTATGTTAAGGACACCAAGTTAGAGTGGAAGATGGATTTTCTAACAATGCTTGAAAAAAATTGATAAATGTGACTATAAAAAATTTTTTTAAAGTAAAAATAACTTCTTGGCAAAAAGAAAAACATAATCAGAGTCACAAGGCAAATGATAAATATCAAAAAAATATTTTCCACTCATCATAAAAATTAGTAAGAAAATCTATCAAAGTCTGTAAGAAAAAGAAAAAGAACTGCCGGAATGGGTAAGAATAAGGTCCACTGAAAAATGGGAAAAGAATGTTAAGAAGTTCACAGAAGTACAATGGTTCTTCAATGTAGTAGAAGGGGCTAAATCACCACTGTAAAAAAATAAATGCAAATCAAAATATGTACACTATGCTGCCATTTTTCACTCATCAGATTGGCAAAACTCCAACAATTTGGTTATATACTTTGCTGGTCATGCAGCAGAGAAAAAGGTACTCTAATATATTCCTGGTGATGATGTAAACTCATACAACCCCAGTGGAGGGCAACTGAGCAAAATCTATTAACATTACAAATGAATAAGCACTATGATTCTGTAATTTCATTTCTAGGGATTTATTCTATAAATATGGCTATCTATATGCAAAATAACATATGAACAAGGTTATTCATTGAAGCAATATTTAAGTAATAGCAAAAGATAGGAAACCACCCAAATCACCATTGATAAGAGTTGGTTAAATAAATAATGGTATACACATACTATGAAATTCTATGAAGCTATTAAAGAATAAAGATGCTTTCTATTCACAGATATGAAAGTATCACCAAGATATATTGTGAGAAAAAATAAGCAGAAAATAGGTGCTGTATAATAATTTTTATTATGAAGCAGACTGGGCTGCCAGAGTATAAGAATCTTTATTCATGTTTGCTTGCAGAAACATAAGGAAACTCTGGAAGCTTATGTTAGACACTAATAACAGAGGTTCCTGGGGTGAGGTTGGAGTTGAAACTGGGTGGATGAGGGTGGGAGTGAGAAGATTTTGAACTACATGAATATATTACCTATTCAAGGAAAGTTAACTTACAAAAGGTACTGAGAAAATAAGACACAGACCCTATCTCAAAGAGCTTACAGGGTAGCTGCCAATTCTCAAACAGATCCACACACAGAAAGACCTACTGTCGTTAGTTCTACTTAACGATGACCTGGAAATGAGAAATCTTGCTTCAAGCAAAAAATGAAACCCAGTGGCAGGTCTCAGTCCCACCACATCTCTCCTTGCCGGCAGTCCCCAGTGTCAGCTCCTGCATATCTGAACATACCAAGGCCACCTGAGGAGAGAGAGCCCAGCCAGGCTTCCTCCAAGATGCACTGATCCACCCATCTTTAGCAACACAGAAAGGCTGTCAACACAGCCACCATGGACATGGGCCCACTGGCAGCCAAGACTCCCAGCTAAGCCCCTTCTTCTGCCACCTCCTCTACCATACGTGCCTGTGTTGGGTGTGAGAGGCAGGGACCTCCTAGACCCAGGAAGGTTCCTTACCAAATACCACCTCTCTTAGTTTGGATTCCCCCCAAAGCAGACCTGGAAACAGAAATGTGGGTACAGATAGTTTATTCGGGAGATAATCCCAGGAATCACATGGGGGCTTGGAGAAGTAAAACAGGGGAGGTAGGACCTCTTAACACACCAATTAAAGAAGTGTTAAGGAGCAGGTCACCACTATAGGAAAAATGGGGCTCGGCCCCACCTGTGGATGCTCTGAAGGAGTATGCGGAACACACAGCAGGATTGTCTGCCAATGGGGGAGGGAGCTGGGACACTGATCGACCAACTCCCACCCCTCACTGGTTGAAGGACACTCTGGGGTGTTGTTTTGCCAGGGTTTCCATCTTACGCAAGTATGCAGTGTGCTCCTCAGGTGTGGGTGCCTGCATGGCAGAGAGACACAGGAAGACATGTCCTGTGAACTACATCAAAGTGACCTCAGGGTGGGCCGAGGGAACATCACAGTGAACCCTCAGCATCTACTATGCCACCTGTCTTATTCAGCTTGGGCTGCGATAACAAAAATACCACACGCTGGGCAGCTTAAACAACAAAAAGATATTCCTCACAGCTGTGAAGGTTAGAAGTTTGAGATCAAAGTGCAGGTGGATTTAGTGTCCAGCCAGGACCCTCTTTCTGGATTAATAGCTGCCTTCTTGCTATCTCCTCACCTAGCAGAAAAAGAGATCATCTCTCTCATGTCTCTTATAATAAGGGCACTAATTCCATTCTCGAGGGCTCCACTCTCATGAGCTAATTACCTCCCAAAGTCCTTACATCAAACTGGGGATTAGGGCTTCAACATATGAATTTTAGGGGGACACAAATATTCAGTCCCTAGCACCACCCTACTCAGAGTCAAGAGGTTTAACTTGGAAGAGAAGAGACTTACAGAGGGACCCAACAATATTTTCAAATATGTAATGGTCTCACACAGAGTTGGTGGAAGTATAAGTTACTATAAACATTTTGGAGGGCATTTAGAAATATCTACTTAAAAGTCCACAAGTAGACTGGCACACTCACACAATAATTCAGTCTTTCCTGATCCTTCCTTTCTATCACAAGAATGGAAAAACAAGCACCACATGTACTCACTGTCAAATTGATATTAACTGATCAACACTTATGTGCACATATGCTAGTGACATTCGTCTGCTGTTGGGCAGGTGGGAGGGTAGGGGAAGGGGTCGCAAATTTGCACCTAACGGGTGTGGTGCGTGCCGCCTGGGGGACAGACACACTTGTAGCTCTGACTCAGGCGGGGCAAAGACAATACATGTAACCTAAACATTTGTACCCCTGTAATATGCTGAAATTAAAAATAATGTATGTGTACCAGCCACTAGAGATACAAAGATTATAATGTCATGGTGCTATCCCCACTCAAGGAACTTCCTGTCTACACTCTACCACACCCACCATCACCAAAACTTACCTATTCCATATCTCATATCTTTAAAGGGCTATAAATTAAAATGACTAAAGAGAGCTAGCAAGTAACACAAGCGAAATAAGAGAACCAAAATAATAAAATAGGAAATGTCAGGGGTTGTGATAAACTGAGAGCACAACCCCCCTTAAAAATGTTCAAATACTTTTTCTAAAACATTACTCTTTCAAAAAGAAACAAACAAAAAAAGTACTACTCAAGACTTCCACTTCCATCCAGTATAAAATATCAGGGAGTCGATTTACCTCCTACCTGAAATAACCAAGAAAACAAAAACCATGGAGATAAAGTGGTTTTCAAGACATAGGACATAAAATCCAGTGATCCCTGAGAGACAGGAAGCAAATGAGAAGAGTCCTAAGATAACCCCACTATCCATCTTGAGAAAATTTCCAGTAGATTCCTAGTAGATTCCCTGAGTTGATGAGACAGCTGAGAATCTGGGGAGCTGAAGGCAGCCATCATTTGCAAATCAGAAATGAGAGAGTCTCAAAGAGAGAGAACACCAGAGATCTGAAAAGAGTACCCTTGATGTCTTCATGCAAGTGAGAAAACCAACAAAAGCTAGGGAAAGAACCACCCAAAAGGACTAGAGGAAACAGGACCCAATACTTACTCAGGGCTGGGAATAGCACCTGTTCTCACTAGCCAGACTGGAAAAGCCAAAATGCTTGGGGCATTGAGTAGAAGACTCAGAAGAGTCTTTTCTCAGTAGAAGGAAATAATTTGCTCTCGACTAAACACTGCTCTGATCCTGTGTAATACAGTTGACCCTTGAACAACATGTTTGAACTGCACTGGTCCACTTATATATGGATTTTCTCCTGACTCTTCCTCCCCTGAGACAGCAAGACCAACCCCTCTTCTCCCTCAGTCCACTCAACATGAAGACAATTAAGACGAAGATCTTTATGATGATCTGCTTCCACTTCATGACTAGTAAATATATTTTTTCTTCCTTATGATTTTCTTAATCATGTTTTCTTTTCTGTAGCTTACTTTATTGTAAGAATACAGTATATAACATATATAAAATATGTTAATCAAGCATTTATGTTATAAGTAAGGTTTCCAGTCAACAGTAGGCTAGTATGAGTTAAGGTTTGGGGGAGTCAAAAGTTATACATTGCTGACTGCATGGGAGGGGTCAGTACCCCTAACTCCCATGTTGTTAAAGGGTCAACTGTAAATCTTAAAAGATTTACAGATTTACTTAAAAGACCTGAAAGGATCATACTATTTTCAAGTAACTTAGCTGTATCCATGAACAATAATTACATTAAATATAAATGCTCTAAATACTATTTATTAAAAAGTCAGAAGTTGTTAGATTGGATAAAAAAACAACTATATGCTATATTTTTTTCTACAAGAAATGCACTTAAATACAAAGAGAAAAATAGGTTAAATGATAAGTGATAGAAAACGGTATACCATGCCAACACTAATAAAAAGTAAGTTTGAGTAACTGTATTAATACTAGACAAAGTAAATTTCAAAGTAAATAATATTATCAGAGATTCAAATATCATTATTATAATTATTATACTACTATTATTATTATTCAAATAATATTACCAAAGATTCAAAATCCAGGAAGCAAGAACTAATAGAACCACAAGGAAAATAGACAAATACACACTTATAGTCAGATATTTCAATATCCCTCTCTCAATAATTGAAAAGACAAGTAGACAGAAAATCAATAGGAATGTAAAAGACTTAAACAACATTATTAACTAACTTGATCTAATTGATATTTACAGAACACTATACCCAATAGTAAAATACACATTCTTTTCAAGTACACACAGAACATTTACCAAGATAAATCATATTCTATTCTATAAAACAAGTCCCTCAATAAATTTAAAAGGATTCAAGCTATGTAAAGTATGTTCTCTGTCCATATGGAATTAAATTAGAAATCAGTGTTAGCAAGATCTCTGAAGAATACTCTAATATTTGGAAACTAGCACACTTCTAAATAATCCATGGCTCAAACAGTAGAAATTTATTTTCTCATAACTCTGGGACATAATTCTGGAGGCTAGACATCCAAGATCAAGGTGTTGGCAGGGTTGGTTTCTTCCAGGCCTCTCTCCTTGGCTCGTAGACAGCTATTGTCTCCCTGTGTCTTCACGTGGTCTTCCCTCCATTTGTGTCTGTGCCCAAATTTCCTCTCCTTATAAGAACACCAGTCATATCAGATTAGGTACACCCTACTGACCGCATTGTAACTTAATCACCTCTTTAAAGAGTCTATGTCCACAGTCACATTCTGAGGTCCTGGGGGTTAGGACTTCGACATGAATTTAGAGGGGACATAATTTGGCCCATAACCACCCCCTCACATCACTCCTCCTGCCTCTATCCCCTCCCGTGTTTGTCCAGGCTCCCTGTCACTTCTTATCACCATCACGGATCAGGTCAGACAGACACAGGGCTGCTCTAACACGCACCATCCTTCTCTTGGTTCAAAGGCCATAGCCATTTCTCCCTCAACTCACTCGGGGACCCTATCCCCTACCACCAGAGGTTTCTACACCCCGCAAATGGGATCCTGCGCTCCAAGCTCACCTTCCCTCTCCCTGCCGACACCAGCCAGCCTCTCCTCCCTCCCCCTGCCTTGCCCAGTTCATTTCGCGATTACCACATTTAGGAAACCAACATGACCTATTTAGGCTCTGACCCACTTACAGCAGAAACACCAATCACAAACACTGTCCAGAAGGGGAAAAAAAATAGATGACCACAAATTTCACTGATTGTAAATAAAAAGGGATGACAGAGAAGCAGCCTTGGCAGGTGCACCTGCTGTGGATGCCGCTGCAAGATGCCCGCAGGGGGCTGTTACAGAAATGTGGGTGACACCCACGTAGACCCCTTTGGCATCTGAGCACTGGGCGGTGTTTGCCAGCTTTGTAAGTGGCCTAGAAATCAATGAGATAGGTCCATGTACCTTGTTCTGCTCAGAGATAGGATGAGCGTCTCCAGCTGTCTGGAGCGAATGATTTCCTGCCAAGAGATGTGACAACCTGTGACACAAGTGTGAAAAATGAGGCACCGAGAAGAATATTGGGTCAGCCTTCTCTATCTGCCCCAGACCAAGAACAGTGGCAATAGTCTAGAGGTTTCCAGAACAGAGGCTTTTGTAGTAAATACCAACTCAGGCAGCTGCCTGGCCCACAATAGTGGTTTATTTCCTTTTCTCTGGGAATGGTCCATTTCCCAAGAACGGCCGTATCTTTAATCCTTAACCTCCTGGCCACAGCTCATCAGTCCCAGGAAGGACACCTGATCCAAGCCTGAGCCAATTAGATTCTCTTTCTCTCTCTCTTGAGAATTTAAGTCTTTTTTTTTTTTTTGAGACAGAGTCTCACTTTGTTGCCCAGGCTAGAGTGAGTGCCGTGGCGTCAGCCTGGCTCACAGCAACCTCAATCTCCTGGGCTCAGCGATCCTACTGCCTCAGCCTCCCGAGTAGCTGGGACTACAGGCATGCGCCACCATGCCCGGCTAATTTTTTGTATATATATTTTTAGTTGGTCAATTAATTTCTTTCTATTTTTTTTTGGTAGAGACGGGGTCTCACTCAGGCTGGTTTCGAACTCCTGACCTTGAGCGATCCGCCCGCCTCGGCCTCCCAAAGTGCTAGGATTACAGGCGTGAGCCACCGCACCCAGCCTGAGAATTTAAGTCTTAAGGCACTATAAGGGACTGAAGATCTTTGGAGTCCTTCAAAGACTCCCGATATGGGGGTAGCTGGGGACCCCAAGCAGGCCTGGCTCCTGCTCTTCCGGACACCTGGGTAGTCCCTACTCCTGCTGATCCTGCAACCTCCCCAATATCCTTCCTAGCAAGTGCACATTTGGCTTATATTTGCCAGGGTTTGTTTCTGTTAATTGCAATCAAAAGAATCACAAATGATATGATTTTGTTTTATTCACCTTTTGGTCCCAGTATCTACCAAGATTTAACATGTGGTAGATATTCAATTAGTAGATATTCAACTTTGTTTTAAATCTATGAATGCCCAACATCCCTCCCTACCAATCACCCTCACATGACAGATGATGGCATGTCTTGTCTATTTCTTAAATTTTATCTTTATTCTTCCAAATGTATCTCCAGCAGGAAACTGCTGCCTCACTGCTGAGCAGGTGAGTGCAAACCTGGAGCTTCTAGAAACCACGTTGCCAACAGGGGGTGGCGAGGGGGAAGAAGCCATTGCAGAAAAAGCAGAACTGAGAGATGGAGACAAAGAGATTCCCGATGACATCACTTGAGAACTGTATCAAGCCTCAAGCTAAGTTTGTGTCTGGACTTCTTAACTGTTATATCTGCTTGCTTGTTTGAGCCTTTTTTCTTCACAACTGAAAGATCATTAATACATCCATTTAGCCCTCATGGCCCATTTCTAGACCCTGACACCCACTTGAAGCCCTCCAGGACATGGCAAAGGCTCTCATCTCTATTTCCTACAATACTGTGGTCTGTACCACTCACATGAGCCTTGCCACTCACTGCCTAGTGACAGCTATTCATTGACCCTTTGACACAGCTGAGGGGCTCTTATTATCACCAATCCCTTCCCACCAAAGCCCCCCCCCATTCCATCCCAACGTGCTAAACACAATGTATGGTTCAGCGGTCAGAGGAGCAGACTGGACCACAAGACCCAGCTCCGTTTCCAGGTAAGGACCCAAAGAACTGCAGGCAGGAATGTGAACCACAGCAGCGTTTCTTACAGTAGCCAGAAGGAGGAACCAGGGGCAGCAGAGACTGTTCAGTCGTCCCGAGCTAATGACCCAAGCTCCCCGTTCGGAGCCCACTGCAGCCGAGCCTTGGGCGGCTTCCAGCAGCCGGTCTGGTCAAGTTATCCGCCCACAGGGACCAGCTGGGGGAAGGAGGTGACCAAAGATTTCAGAGTAGGAGGAGAAGGGAAGGAGAGATGAAAGTCAGAGGAAGAGAAAGCCACAGTCTCACAAAGGTATGCGGCTGTCTGATGAGCAGAGCCTGTGAGGGGAGGCGGCCCAGGAACGTGTGGACAGGAGCAGCGGGCCAGCTGGGAGCCAGGACACCCTCTCCCTCTGCTCACTACGCCCTTTCCTCCACCTAATCCCGAGTTGCTTCTGAGACAAACCTACAAGGAAGCCCTCAGAGGGAAGAGCTTCCATCCGCGAGGTCTCCGCTTGCCCTCCCTAGAAAATGCCCACTCTCGCTGCCCTTAGAGGCTGAGGTGACTTGACGTGGCCACCACAGGGCACTTCAGGAGCCCAAAGGTGGACTCTTAGGAGGCACAGCACTGCCTGCATGTGTGTCCCAGGGCAGAGTTCCTCACCACCAGCGCTACCCAGAGCCCATTCTGGATGCAAATAAGGTGCAAACAAGGTGCATTGCGTGTGAGTCACAGGTAGCCAGGCTCCTTACTCAGTGAGCTCCGCAGGGGTTTTGAACGGGGTTTCCTGGGGGCTGTGAAGAGCTCCGGGCTGCAGGGAGCTATCTCAGCACCTCTGCAGAGAGTGGAGCGGGGTGGAAGGTCGGAGCTCCCTGCACCCACATCCATCCTCAACCTCAGCAGCTCCAGGCATAGCTCTCTTAGTTTTGGGGTGATGGGGGTGTTTTGTTTTTTCTATTTTAACTATTTCTAAGCACATTTATATTGTTGTGCTACCATCACCACCAACCATCCGCAGCACTTTTTTCATCTTACAAAACTGAAACTCTGAACCCATTAATAGTAAGTCCCCATTCCCTGAAAGCACCATTCCTTCTGGTCTCTGTGAATTTGACCAGTCTAAGTATCTCATATGAAGAGAATTATAGAGTATTTGTCTTTTTGTGACTGGCTTATTTCACTTAGCATGAATGTTTTCAAGGTCCATCCATAATGTAGCATGTGTCATAATTTCCCTCCTTTTTAAGGCTGAATCATATTCCACTGTGTGCGTGTGTATGTGTATGTGTGTATTTTGTTTATACATTCATCCATCGATGAACAGTTAGTTGGATTGTTTCCACCTTTTGGTTATTGTGAAAAATGCTGCTATGAACATTGGTGTACAAATATCATTCATGTCCCTGCTTTTAGTTTTAGGGTATATACTCAGAAGAGGAACTACTGGATCATATAGTAATGCTATTTAATTTTTTGAGAAAACTTCATACTCTCTATAGTAGCTGTACCAATTTACACTCCCACCAACAGTGCACAGGGTTCAATTTCTCTGCATTGTCCCTAACACTGGTTATTTTCTGGGGTTTTGATCATAACCATCCTAATGGGTATCCTTTAAAAAACAAAGTCTCCACTGCTAAGGTTTGGAAGCTACGGCTCTAAAGCACTCAGTAGTCTCTGTTATCTTCCCAACTCCCCTGTGTTCTTGTTTGCCCCCCACCCACACTCTTTAATCCAGCAGACCCAGGCTGAGTGAGCCCCTCCCTACCACCACCCATCCTCCACCCCCTTGGTGTACTATGGCAGGTCCCCAGCTCCATGCCAGCCAGTCTTTGCACCCAGCCTGCCTAGCTCAGCATGGCTAGCAGGCCACCTGGGCTACATGCCCTGCGGAAGCTCCAAACGGCAGCTTCAGTAAGTCCAGAGAGCTCACTGGGCTAGGCATTCCCTGAGCAGGAGAGCCACTCCTCTGAGACAGGAGGGCTCATATCTTCAAGGACACCTTCTCTTCCTGGCCAGATGCCTCCAGGGCAGACACTGGGAGCACTTTCTCCCTCTCCTCCTTACCTCACCAACTCAGTCTTTAGTTTGCACCATAAATCACTTTCAATTCAAACAATGGTTTCTGAAAAAAATGGGCCCTCTTTGTTTGACGGATGTGTAAATTTCCATCTCCTCCATACATGTCTTACTATTCAGAGGGGGGAAAACCTTTATTGGCGTTAGCATGTTTATATGAGTTTAAATAAAAACAAATACACCTCTATTGACTGTAGTTATTATGCTCAGTTTGATGCCATGTAAGTGCTTCAAATAAAAATAGATTGGTCGGAGTGAGGGTGCATCAGTTCCAATAATGATGCAGCCAGTTTCCATAGCGTATGTGTTTCAGTTAATGCTCTCTCGGCTTGCAGAAGGGGAAGCGCGTTGCTTCGTGGAGCTTTTAGGCTCCATTTTTTCTGTCTAAGTGCTCCAAGTAGGTGTGAATGTTTATTAGTGTCATGAAATGCATCTGGCAGGGAAGTCTGGCCTTCACAGACGAGACCAGAGTGTAATTGCTGAGGCTAGACCAGACTGGGCGGAAAGTGCAAATCCTGTGCATGCGAACCCAGTACCAGCCCATCAAATGTGTATGCAGTACCTACTGTATACTTGCCATCTGGGCCAGGACTGACCCAGGACTGAAGACTTACAATTATTAATTTAGGCCATTCTCCCAAATGGGGGTATGGCTCATGAAAGGAAGAGCCTCTCTCTGTTCTGATCATCACTCGTGCCTCAGTTAGGTTCGATGCATGGGCCTTGGCATCGGACTATCTGGACTCAAATTCCAGCTCCCTCATTTAGACAGGAAGCAAACATTTATGGAGCACCTACTCTATACTGGAACTTGTTCCTGGTGCTGAGGAATGGAGCAAAGTCTCTGGCCTTCTGAAGCTTCTATTCCACAGCAAGGGAGGTCTGATCCCAAGTCAGCCACACATCCTGAACCTCAGATTCTTCCTCAGTAGGATGGAGACCTGCTCCATGGGCTTATTGTGACAATTAAATGAGGAAATTTATCAAATGTATGTAGCACAGGGGCTGGCATGCAGTAAGTGCTCGATGTCAGCTGTTGTCATGATCACTGTCCATATATATATTGGACACCTCTTAGGTGCCACTTCAGATCCTTTTGGCCTCATCTCTTATTCCAGCCAGTACTGTAGCAAGCAATTCAGTGTCCCCGCTCACAGGTTCACATTGGTGCCACCTGACAGCCCAGTCACCTTAGGTCCATGCCTAGGACTTCTCACCTCCCACCCCAAGGCTTGTCTGTTCCTGCCAAACAGGAAGCCTCTTATCTTGGTGGCCGTGGGTATGTCACCTGAAACCATGGTGGAGTTAGCCCGGCAGGGAAAACCTTTAACCACGGTGTTGTGGTTGAACTGCCTCCCTGAAAAAGGTAGACTGACATCCGAACCCTCATATTTGCAAATGTGACCTTATTTGGAAATAGGGTCTTTGCAGATGTCATCAAGTCAGGATGAGGTCACACCTGATTAGGATGGTTCCTAAATCCAGTGACTGGGTGTCCTTATTAGAAGAGAGGGATTTGGAAACACACAGACACACACAGAGGAAAGACGGCCATAGGCAGACAGAGGCAGAAATTAGAGTGACGCAGACCCAAGCCAAGGAACGCCCAGGATTGCCGGCAACCACCAGTCTATCGCCCGGTCATCCACACTGTGGCCAACTCGCTAGTGTATCTTTGTTTCGGTACTCCCTCCGCCCTGCCCCTCGCTCCTGCCCTGGGGACCACTCCCCAGGAAGCCAGTTGTCTCAGATTCTGCTTTCTGGGAAACCCAGATAGAGGGTCCTCCTGACCACCCTCCCTTTTCTCTCTGTCCTGATTGAGAAACACAGAGTGCCTTGACCTCTCTGTTACCTGGCCAGCTACATGTTTCCCCTGCAGGCTTGAACCCCAGCCAGGACCTTGAACAATCCCAGACAACGATAAAGGTGTTTAGGTTTTTGCCTAAAACACTGAAAGAAACTGGCTCCGGCCCTGAGCCAAATTCCTTTAACCCTCACATAAACCCAGGTAGACACTCCTGGGAAGAACATCCGTCTCTCGCTGTCGGTTGCAAGGACCTCTGTAGCACTCTGTAAGTCCCCCTGGTAAACGCTCTGGACTGATCACCTAGTGTTTACTGCTGCATTTTGTGTTGGACTCCCAACTCTCCCAGGACAGTTTGGGGTAGGCCCTTGCAGAATCACCACTTTGGGGGCAACGCCAGCAGTGAGTTTGACCAGACAGAATACCAGGTTAAGACAGCTTTTACCTGGCACATAGTTGACATTCAGTACATATTTTTTGAATAAATGAATTAAGATATGAATGAAGACCAAATCCCACCTTCAAGAAGCTTTCAATTAAATTTTCAAGACAAAATAACCACAACATAAGCAAATAAATCATAGGGGCACTAGAAACTCACAGCTACCTGGCGTGGTGTGGATGGTGAGAGGGGTCGCTGTTCCTAATATTTTCAACAGCTTTGATCCCTGCCTCCATCCACTCATGTCTCATTTAGTGTTCTTAACTACAAACAGCAGCATCTACTCTGATGAATTTAAGTAAAGGAATTTATTAAAGGATACTTGTGAACTCATAGAATTTCTAAGAGGGCCAGTCTCTGAAGAATGACATCTCGTCACACCATGAGGGTTTCTCTGGGGAATGCAGAGCCAGGGGGCAAATAACAGCCATAGATCAGATTCTGCCACCTGAGTGAACTAGTCTTTGGTTGTAACCTGGGAAATTTAAGAAATATGTAGAGCGGCTTTGGCCTCGGGGGGATGTCTCTACCCCACAGATCACTCTGTTAGTGAGCCGGGTACAGGGAACTGGACCAACCAGACCTCACCTGCCCCTTGGCCCTGTGTGAAAACTTCAGGCCCATCGGGGCAAACTGATTGGTGTCTCTTTTCTAAGGCTTTCAGATGTTACTAAAATTTCCCAAGCCCGCCTACCCCGTAAATAGCTAAACCAGAATTCCAGCCCAGGGGCTGGGTCCTTGACACTGGTTTGTGGACAAGCAGTGTCAGCATCGCCATGAGCTCACCAAAACCAAACCATGGGGTGTGAAAGGATCCAAAAAGCATTGCAAAGTGCAAACACAGTTAGGAATCAGATGGTTATAGGAAACGGGGTTAATTATTTCGGAAAAGAGAAGGCCACGTGACCCATGATGGTTTCTAAGCACATGGTGAATGATCACGTGGGCAGGAGGCCTCCCCGTTGGAGCCTGGGCATCTGGGCTTGGCGGGGAGCCCAGCGGGACAGGCCTACCAGAACCTCTCTGCGACAGGTCTGAGGATCTTCCTGGGAGAGCTCACCATCCTAGGAAGCTCAGGGTCAGGAAGGAGGATGAACCTGGTAAATGAACCTGGGTAAGCTCTCAGGCCTCTTCCCAGCCACTGCCCATGGGGAGCAGGCCTGAGCCTGGAGGGTGGGGCAAGCTGTACCTCTCAAGGGAAAACCTACGAGAACAAGGCAGCTGCAGAACTGCTGTAGGACACCACCTCCCATCAGAGTGAGACCTCAAAAACACATGAGAGGGAATTCTCTGCCCTCACCCTCACCCCCCACCACTCCACGCTTCACCACAGAGGCAGGCGGCAGCCCTGGTGGCCCAAAGCCTTCAGAGACAGAGCAGACAGGCCTGGTGAGTGATGACAGGATGGCTGGCTGGTGGTGCCCCAGGGAAGCAGCAGGGGACCTGGCCACGGGAAAGGGCCCAGCTGGCTCAAGGAACCCAGAGCAACAGCGGCAGAGCCGGAGGGTGCTGAGCAGCTCTGACGTGATGACTCAAGACCCCACGCCCAGAGGGATCAGGTACTCCCGTCCTCCCAGAGGACGTCAGGGGCAGAGGGGCTAGCAGGGGTGAGGTTCCAGGCAAACAGAGCCAAGAGCCAGGGACACAGGCCATCGTCTTCCATGTGACACGTTAGTACCCTCACACAGGGAGGCCTGGGAAATAGGCTGCCGGGGTGAACAGCGAGTGGCCATGGCCAGATGGCCAGATCAAACAAGGGGCTTAGCGGCACCGACCTTGATCCTGCGCTGAAGGGCAGATGCCCTAGATACCGAGTCTATGGCTGTGAACGAAACCAGGAGAGAAGACAAGCAATCAGCACCTGCTCACGGCTACAGACCTGGCCGGGCGATTCATGTATGTTAGCTCAACTACTCCTTCCTACACCTCCAAAGACAGACATTGTTATCCCCATTTTCAAGCGCACAGACGGGCACAGAGAGGTTTCATCTCTTGCTCAAGTTCACACAGCCAGTACACAAAGGAGCTTGTATGTGAGCCCACTTCTGTGTGCGTCCAGAGCAGAGGTTCCTGCCCAGGTGCTATCCATGCAGCTCTGGAGGAGCTAATGAGAAGGATAGAAGCAGGTCCTGCTGCGAACAGCTGGGCTCCAAGGCACTGAGGCATCGCAGCCAGAAAGCCCTCACAATAGAGCAGCAAGAGAAACCCATCCTGCTACACTGCCGATGCCGAGCAGTGTGGAGACCAGGAGAGAGGCACATTCTATGCTCCATTCCCTACCCCCAACGCGCTGAGCTTAAGGAGTGACTGCCCACCTCCCTCTGCTCAGACCCTGCCCCAGGACCCAGCAGCCCTAATGTCCCATGGGTTGGCTGTGCCAGCTGCCCAGAGGGTAACAGGCAATGCCCCTAATGACACCATACCCGTCTTCCACTCTGCACCATCCTGCCCCCACCCACAAACACACACACACACACACACACACACACACACATAACCAGTGGCCCCATATTTGGCTTTTGCAGACACTCTGGCTCCAGGACTGCAGGGCCCTGCAGCTGTGGGAGCAGATGTTCCCCGTGCACATGGCTGGACTTGGATCTCGGTGGTGATGGACAAGCATCATTGACCAGGGTGGATAGACAGCTGCAGAGAATGAAAAGGAGACACCAGCTCCCACCCCCAGCCTGTGTCCATTTGCAGGACAGTTACCACCTCCCTTCCGAGGCTAGGGAGAGCAAGGACACCTCAGACAGCCATGCACGCCCACCCCTCCTGCCCCCCGCCACTGCTGCCAGCTGAGCACTCAGGCCTCGACACCCAGAAGGCAATGGAAGCTGCAGCCACCTGCTCTGCACCTTGCACACCCCTTGAGTTTCTCTCCCCTCCTACCCTCTTATCAACAGCTTCCAGTGCTTATTCTGCTGTGACAAAATGACCCTTCTGTTGCTGCATTGCCATTACTGTTGCATGGGTTTGTAGTTATTGTCCAAGAAAGGCCAGATCCTGTTACAGAGAAAGGCATGGAGAATGACACATCAAATGTGCGGTGGTTGTCCCTGAATGCAAGGACTACACCGGATTTTCATTTTCTATCGTTATTTTCCTTGTACTGTGTATAACCTTTATTTATTTATTTAAACCTAATGAGCATGTCATGGCCCCGGGCTCTCTTCGTATGTTGAAAATGAGGTCCTCCATGCAGGTCATTCATAATGACAAACCCTACATGCAACTGATTACCTGGAGACAGAGAAGGTCCTCAGGCCTGAAGCAGGACTTCATTAGAAGGAGTGAGAAGAGCATGTGGAAGGGGAGAGACCCTGAGCCTAGCAGAGACAAACTGGCTGAGGTAGGGTCAGAAATCATATGTGGTAAACTGGACATATCTATGTCTTTTATTGTATGCATATTTCCCTCCGGTTTCCCGGGAATGCTCTGATATACCCTGAGTTTCTATATATCTTGGCTGCATTGAAAAGGACTAAGGAAAGAGCTTTACCTGCACGGGGGCCTGTGTTTAAGCAGGGGAATAACACCTCCCTGGAATTCACTGTTTTGGTGACCACGGTTGTCAGGGTGAGGAGCCCTCTCCCAAACACAGCTGAAACTCAGGGAGATGAGAGCAGGCCCTGCAGTCATACTACCCTTGCCTAACTGCAAAGCTGTCCTGCCAATGCTGAAATGTCTGCTTTTGTTGTAAGGATTATTAAACTGAGATGGTTTCAATAAAAAGCATAATTCATTCATATGGGCACACACACACACAAGTGTCATTCAACCCAGCTAACCAACAAAAAGCAGGGCTCCCTGTTGTATCCCTCCAGGATATTGTCTCTGTGCATGTCACCCCCTCAAGTGACACAAATCAGAGGTCAGGAATCTACAGCCTGTGGGGCCAGATCCAACCTGCCACCTGTTTTTGTAAATAAAGTTTTATTGAAACATAGCTGTCTCCATTCATTTAAGAATTGTCTATGGCTGTTTTCATGCTACAACAACAGAATTAAGT
This sequence comes from Microcebus murinus, assembly GCF_040939455.1. Classification (NCBI taxonomy): domain Eukaryota; kingdom Metazoa; phylum Chordata; class Mammalia; order Primates; family Cheirogaleidae; genus Microcebus; species Microcebus murinus. The sequence continues at coordinate 24,342,398 of NC_134109.1, forward strand.
AGTTGTGACAGAGACAGTATGGGCCACAGAGACAAAAATATTATCTGGCCCCTTTATAAGTTTCCCACCTCCTGCTATAGAGCAAGATGTGAAATGTGCCCCTCAAGTTGTGCAATGAGCAGCCCAGAAGGGAGGTTGCGGGCAGGGGCTACACAGATAAGCAGGTGTCTTGGGCAAACACAGCTCAGGACCCCAGAGAGCCCTCCTAGCACATCCTCCCCCATTCTCAGCACACTTCCCCAGGGCTTCCAGAAGTTCTCTGCTACTTTGGCAGAGAACCAAGAACTCTGCAGTACAGCGTCAGATATACTTGGGAAACATAAAGCAACTCTTCTCTGATTATCTTTCCTTATTTGCAAAATGATATTGAGAATAGGATCTCTCTAATAAGAATGCTGTGAGGATCAAATCAGGGAAGCACAAGTGACAGATTTAGCATAGTCCCTGCCACATAGTAAGCATTCAACGAGTGTTAGCTACTAGTCGCAGCAATGGTGGTGGCTTCAGCAATCGTGTTCTCCTTGGCTCACACTGCCTCACTCTGGTGAAAGCAGCCATCCACTTCCTATGCTGATAAGAATGTGGGAATGAAAGGCAGGGCCCCAGAAGGGTTCTGCTCCCGGCCCAGCACCTGGAAACCAAAGTGGAGCTGCCGATTGCCTGCAGCAAGGTTTTCATTCTCAGGAATGATTCCAGTAGCAGATTTTCTCAGGGACATCAGTCAGGTCCCCTAATGGCACAGCGCACATGCATGCACACACATGTACAAAACTAAACAGAGACGTAGGACATCTCCCAATTTTTACACAGCAGTGATGAAAAGATATGAATGGATGGGCCAGAAGTATATAGTACAGTTTGCTATTTCCTGGTGTCTTTCAGATCATTAAATTACGCCCTCAATTGTTAGGGTTTTTTTAAACCGAGTGCATTTTGTAGATTGATCTGTGTGGTGATCCAAGACACCCTAAGTCACAAATAGGCAAACACCCTCATCCTGCAGACTCTAATAGGGCTCCACTCGCAGATAACCCCATAGGAGGAGAGATTCCTCTACATAAGGGGCAGCAGGAGAGAATAGAATGAGAGACCCACTTCTAGGGATACCTAATCAGAGCCCAGAATATTTTTCCCTTCCATGAAATGCTTTGCAAAGTTACCTACTTTTCTGCAACCCTCCCCTTCAATGCTGTCTTAATTTTGCTCAATTAGCTGCTAATACACTTTAACACCCGATTTTTAAACAGAGATTATTGGCCAACCCTGGAATTACTATATTCCCAGCTGAGAATCAGGAACACAACTCATGATACCACATTTTCTTAGGCCTGAGAGACCTTTCATTATAAAAGTCATCATTGGTTTTAATTACGGCTCTTGAGGGAAGAGCAAACCACTATACCTGAAAAGTATATATTGACTTTAAGACACAACATGATTCAGATACATTAAAATGGGTGTGGAGGTGGGGGTGGGGGCTTGGTCTTCGAATAGAGGAGAAAAAAAATTTAAATCACAACAGCAACAATAGCTACCATTTATTAAGCAACTACTGTGTTCCAGGGACCGTATTAGGTTTTCTCATTGAATCCCTATGCCATGATAAAGTAGATATTGCTATGCTGTATTACGGATAAAGAAACTAAAACTCAGGGAGCCTCAAAACCTAGAGCAGCTGAGCCCCAAGTTAATCAGATGCAGAGCAGCAGAGCTCCACAGGTTTTCACCTCTCACCACGCCAAGAACAGAGGCTCAGGGTCCCACCAGAAACCAAGTCCCCGGAGTGAGACAAGCCCCAGGAGCGTAGAAAAGCTCAACCCCTTCCAACAGAGGAGGCAACAGGGTGAGCATGCATGCGAGACCCACGGGAAGTGATGCCTGAGCAACCCCTGCCCCTAAGCACTCCTAAGTCTCCTGTTCGCTGACATATTTATGAAAATACACTCACAGGACGATCATTAAAACTAGAATGGAAAAGGATCAGAGGAAGCAGGTGCCCTCAAGACACAGTGAGACTGTGGGAAGGCGGTCATGGCTCCCTCCCCTCCAGATTAGGATGGTGGGCACCCCCAGGAAGCGTCCCTCTGCCACCCATCCAAGACTGTCCTCCCTTCTTCTGCAAGCTCCCCCTTGGTCACTCAGCTTTCTCCGATGCCCCCTCCCCACAATCCTAGGAGCCAGGGCAGAGGGAGCTGGAAATTCGCTTCAGCTGGTCCCCTATTTGCAGCTGTCAAGCAGGAATCCGATCAATGCAGCCACAAGCACGCAGAGAAGGGACTGATCCAGCCCCGCCAACGTGCCCAGCTTTTCGCCTGTGCAGCCCAACGGCAGCGTGGTGACACGGCGGACCTGTGGCTAGCAGGGTGAGGCTGGTGCTCAAAAGGGGATTGGAGTTGCCTCCTGAGTAGCCGACACAGAACCTCTGGGACTGACCCTGTCCCCAAATGGACTGCCTCTCCTTCCCTGGACAGCCCAAGGAACGGGAGGCCTGGAAGGCGCTGAGAAGATCCTCCTGGCTCTGAAATAACCCGTCATCCTGGGCATTCTCGTCTCCATTTCCCAGATAAGGAGGACGGCACCTGCCCAAGGTACACAGGAAAGTGACAGAGCTTGACTCAAATCCAGGTCTGCCCAACTTCCAGCCTCTTCCAGTTTAATTCAAACATCACTTGCTAAGCACCTACTGTATACTTGCTATGCACCAAGTCCTGGACAGGGAGCCGTGGGAATGCAGAAATGGATCAAATGTGGTACCTATCACCGAGAAACATCATCGCACCACTACACAAGTGCCCACACCTCCTGCACATTTGGAATCACCTGAAGGAGATTTTTTAAAAGGATTCCTGGTCTGCACTCCAGAAGATTCTATCTCTGTAGGTTTAGGGAGAGACCCAAAAAATCTGTACCTTGCAAGATGGAAGTGGATAAGCCGAGAAGGAATTTCTTTTGTTATCATAACACATACACGTATTTTTAAATGTGAGATTTACATGCTTTTAAACATGAGATTTGTATATTTTTAAATATGAGATTTTATGAGTGACATTTACCTTGAATGGAAGTTGGGTTGTCAATGGTTATCAAATTAACATTTTTCTAGTTACGAAAATTAACATTTTTCTAGTAAATGAAAGCCTCCCCTGGTGACTCTCAAAGTGCAGCCAGGCTCAGGAACTGGACACTACACAGTGCCACCCCCAGCATCTCTTTGGAATTGATGAGCACCTTGAGACGTGCTCTATGCAGGAGGGCAGGGAGCAAGCATCTGACAAGTTCATTCACACCACGATTTTAGAGCAGGCGTCCTCAAACTACGGCCTGCGGTCCACATGCAGCCCAGCGACGACATTTATCCAGCCAGCTGGGTGTTTTTGCCACCACTGCCTGTCCTGCTTAGCAGCCGATTCGTCCCAGGCCCACAGTGCGTGTGTGTGGAATGTGTCCCGCACTCTCCAACGGCCCTCCAACGGTCTGAGAGACAGTGAACTGGCCCCCTGTTTAAAAAGTTTGAGGACGCCTGTTTTAGAGGCTTAATAATATGCCACTCTCCCAAGCTGCCACCATTTTAAAATAGAACTCACGAGCAGGGCACTGCTTACCCTAAAGCAGCAGCCTCCAACCCTTTTGGCACCAGGGACAAAAATTGGTTTCATGGAAGAACATTTTTCCAGGGACTGGGGTGGGGGCGAGGAACAGAGCTCAGGCAGTGATTTGAGTGATGGGGAGCATCCGTAAATACAGATGAAGCTTCTGCTTATTGCCCCCCCCACTCACCTCCTGCTGTGTGGCCCAGTTCCTAACAGGCCACAGACCCATACCAGTCCACAGCCTAGGGGTTGGGGACCACAGCCCAAAAAGACTAAGTCCCTGATGGTAAAATATAGGCACCAGAGAAGCTGTTTTGAGGCAGAAGAGTCTCTGGACTTCTTCAAATGACACAGCAGCTGCACACAAGAAGCAGAGCCTAAATGGGCTCCTGAGGCCTTGTTCAGAGCTGGGGAGGGAGGGAGGGAGAAGAGGAGGGGCCAGATGCTTCATCACTGACACAGGATGCTCTTGACGCTTCAGCTCTATTGAGTTGGGGGTGGGGGTAAGGCCCAGTGATTTATAGGCCAAACCACCCGGTGGCAGCTGGGCTGCCTGTGTTGGTGAGCCGGCTCAGAGCTGCATGAACCAAAACATCAATACTTATTCATCCTCAGGTAAACCAGGCAAGCCCAGGGCCCTCCACCAAGAAAAGGAGAAGGACACCACATGGGCAGGGCAACTGCCATTTTGAAATACTTGAAGAAATTTTACTTCAAAGAATGAATCACTCATCTGTGAGGAAGACTAGACTTAGTATCTTCTTGGCAGACAAAGCTTCCTAGGTAGACACTGCATTCCCCATCACCAAAGAAATCCAAGCAAGGACTAAACAGCTACTTGGTAACTGCGGAGAGTGCAAGCTCCAGGTAGACTGTTAGATTAGAACAGCATTTTCCAAAAGTCAATGTGAAATGTAATATTGAGTCATATAATTAATTTCATGAGTGTGGGTCAACATTTTTAGATGAAATAGAATAGAAAATATAAGCACATTAAGGGTAAGTATTGCTTTATAAAATTTTGTAAGATAAATTATAATTAGATGACAGATACAGACAGACATATATTTGTATGTATACAAATATGTATGAATAATGTATATACATACACATTGGATTGCGATATAAAATATATTTTTTTGCTGTGTGTCATGATCAAAGAAATTTGCAAAATATTAGAATAAATGCTAAGTTCCCTTCTAATCTTGAGATTCTATGATTCTATACTATCTCATTATCTATCCTTTGATAGGTAAATCCTGTCTCCCCTAAAGGACAAGAATAGGGATTGCGACTGATAGCTACAGACATCTCCAGCCCCTGACCTTGCATCTGGCCCACCCAATGCCCTTCAAGACAGTGAAGGTGAGAATGATGGAAATAAAAGTAAGAAATATTTTCCCTCCTAAGGTGGGAACTCAGTCACATGCAATTTACTTAGGAAGAATGAAGCCTAAAAAGATGCTTTTCCACAGCATCCCTCCTAAGAATATTCCTTCAGATGGAAGAAAGTAGTCTGCAGAGCCCATCCTGACAAAAGAGTGCGCCACATAAGGAACAGAATTGATGGGTGGAAATGAGGGCAAGAGAGTGATTTACAGATGAAGATTCACAAGAGCCCTGTGCTGGCCACTTGCCTGGAGCTCTTTAGGGAGTAGGACATGGGAAGCCACTGTTACAGGAAGAGTAAACTGATGCCTGGTAATGAAATGAGAGGGAGAGAATGACCAGAGGTGAATATGTAACAGAAAGCCAAGGGAAGGAAATAGGGAGAAGAAAGGAGCTGACAAAATGACAGGTGCAGTGGCTCACGCCTGTAATCCTAGCACTCTGGGAGGCCAAGGCAGGAGGATTGCTTAAGGTCAGGAGTTCGAAACCAGCCTGAGCAAGAGTGAGACCCCGTCCCTACTAAAAATAGAAAGAAATTAATTGACCAACTAAAAACATATAGAAAAAATTAGCCGAGCATGGTGTCACATGCCTGTAGTCCCAGCTACTTGGGAGGCTGAGACAGTAGGATTGTTTGAGCCCAGGAGTTTGAGGTTGCTATGATCTAGGCTGATGCCATGGCACTCTAGCCCGGGCAACAGAGTGAGACTCTGTCTCAAAAAAAAAAAAAAAATGACAGGTGTTGTCAAGAAAAGTCACATAAAAAGCCACATGGAAACAGAAGACATCAGTGCCCAGGATTTGGCTACTTGTAATTGTTTATTTGATGTCTGTTTCCTCCTCTGAATTCTAAATTCCATGAGAACCAAGACTCATTGGCTCATCTATCCCTGGCACCTTTTCAGAAAGCAATAAATATTTGTTCACTCAACAAAAAGATGAGCTTATTGAGGTGGGATCTATTACAGCGGGGAGTCTCTCTGCCTAAGCTAAACTAGAACTGCCTCCCATTTTAAAAATCACTGATTATAGCCCCTAATAATGCTGGTGCTGGGGCAAAGACTAGAAACTGTTTATTCAACACTCAAAAAACATTTTTGAGACCCAACTATGTCCCAGTTACTTTTCCAGGTGTCCAAGCATTATTAGTCCAGCCAAAGTCTTGGGATGGCCGTGGGCTTCTCCCACATTCACAGAACTGAATCCAACAGGTAAATCTACCCAAATACAAAGGAGAAGGTTCATCTCCCACTGACTTCAAGAATTAGTCATAGAACTTTGAGGGCAAGAGAGAGTGTTTCCCATTTCTCATTCCTAGCTCTCCCGCCTGTACCTAGCAAAGTACTGAGTAAGGCAGAAAACTCTGGCCATCAAAACTAAAGCTCATTTGGGATACCATCCAAAAACGTGATATAGAGCAGACCTAGAAGTAACACACACACACAATACCCTAAAAAAGAAATTTTCAGTAGAGCCAAGTTTGGCTCAGAAAACTTAGAGATCAAAAACAAGTAGAATCAAGTAGAATTATTCAATATCCCATGGAGGCATGGGTTCAGGTTCCACTTCTGTCACACACAAAAAAAACAAAAAAACAAGTAGAATAAAGGAAGAAAAAAAACCCCACCTTTTCCTATTAAGAATTAACCAGAAGAAATAAATGAGTTCAACAAGATTCCAGGATACCAAGTCAATATACAAAAATCAATTGTATGTTTATACACTTATAATTAACAATCTAAAAATAAAATTAAGAAAATTCCATTTACAATAGCATCAAAAAGAACAAGACTTAGAAATGAACTTTAAAAAAAGAAGAGCAGAACTTATACTCTAAAATTTACAAAATTTTGTTGAAATCAATTAAAGAAGATTTTATAAATGGAAAGACATCCCATGTTCATGGATCAGAAGACTTAAGACATAGTAAAGATGGCGATACTCCCCAAATTGATCTACAGATTCAATATAATCCCTATTAAAATCTAAGCCACTTTTTTTTTTTTTTTTTTTTTACAGAAATTGATGAGCTGATCCTAAAATTCATATGGAGATTCAAGGGATCTAGAATAGTCAAAGCAATCTTGAAAAATAACAAATTTGGGGAACTTCACATTTCCCAATTTCAAAAGTTACTTCAAAGCTACAGGAATCAAGAGAGTATGCCACTGGCATAAGGATAAACATATAGATTACCAAATTGAGAGTCTAGAAATAAACTTGTTTTTATGTCTAGCATATATAGCTATACAGTCAATGTTATTGATTTTGTGGTCCTCTTCCTCATTCCCTTCCCACCATGAGCCTTGGGGATTAAGCTCTATACATGTAGCTTTTCCAATGCACTAGGCCAGGACATTTCTTGATTAAATTGATAGGGAGTTTTGTTTCATTTTCAAAGAAATTTTTTCTTATAAAAGGAAAAAGCAGCAAAGAAATCAAATAGGACAAAACACACCAAGGACTAGGCATCCTAAGCCAAAACTATGAGGCTCCCACACTAACCAGAACCCCTTTTATTTCTGCTTCCTTCCCACAAAAGTGGAGGAAAGACAACTCATGGACCTGAATCATCCATGGTAGTCCTAGGAGCCAGTTCAAAAAGTCCGGACTTTCTAAAGCCCAGGAATCTGCCCCAGGAATTTATGCTTCTAAATCAGTTAAGACTACCTCCACTGCAAGGAACAGTGGCTCAGACTATAGGGAAAGTTATTACTTATTAGGGAAAAAGTAGAGGTAGGTGGTCCCAGAGTAAATATAGCAGCTAAGCCATGTCCTTGGGACCTAGCTCCATCAATCCTCATCATCCTCACTCTATGACCTTCCCCCTCTTGGTTACAACATGGCTGCCATATTCCAAGCATCACATTATCACACAACAATATCCAAAACTGGATTGCAAAAAAAAAAAAAAAAAAAAAAATCAGCAAAAATGGCTTCTTTTTTCCCCATACTTCTCACTTGTTAGGAAAGAAACATCTTTCCCAGAAGCCCTCAACAGTCTTGTTCTTGCAACTCTTTGGGAAAAACTTGGTCACCATATACTAACAAACAGGGAAGGAGAATTAGCCTACCCTGTTCCCATTTTAAGCACAGCCTCAGATTCACTTGGCCTGGCTTACTCCATGAGAGGGCTCTGACCACTGCTGCCTTCAACTGATCTCCTAACACCACCAGCTCCGCCTACCTGAAGGTGAGGGCTGGGCTTTGATGTGGCCTCCACTGAGCCCAGCAGCAGCTCTGGCTCCCAGGCCTGGCCTATGGGACATGATAGCTCCTGCCACCATTTTGTATTTGTATGTCATGTGACGATTTCAAAGGTTTATTTTATTATGGGCCATGGAGCAAAAAAAAGTTTGAAACCATCTGCACCTCCCATCTTCTTCCCCCAAAACCATGAGCAGTGGAGACATGTACTGGCAAATGTCCCAGACCACCCACAGGTAATAGTGGTGAGAGAGACAGAGAAACAGACAGCTGTAGGTCTCTCCCCATACACCTAAGTTCATATAATTACACACTTTCTTCACAGAGCATTAAGTTCACTGAGAAAAAATTGATCAGCCCTCTTGTTTCTTGCCTGTTTTTAAGCCCTTTTGACCCATCTCAGCAGGGACCCTGGCCCAGCCAGCCTCCTTGGAGAAGTGTGGAGGGAACAAGGGCTGGCTGGCAGCCGAGGTCAGGCCCTGCTTACAAATCACGCTCTGGCCTTGCTGTAGGCAAATTTCCACCTGGTACTCAGAGAGCTGAAACCTTCCGCTCAATCCTGAACCTGTCAGCTTCCATCATGGTCATGTGGGACCAGCCCCAGGGGAAGGGGACACCCTGAACTGTGTCCAGCTCTTAGGGCATGCTTGCCCCTCTTCTCCCAGAAGCTCCCACTGGCTGGGCTTCCCCAACCTGGTTCCTACAGGCACCGTTTCTCTCTTGACTCTTCCTCACTGTTCTTGTCTCCCTTCTATCAATCCCCCTCTCTGCTCTTGTTTAACGGGTACGACCATGAGCTCTGGTGTCACACAGCTGGGGTTCAAGTCCTGCGCCTACCACCTACTAGCGAGGTTACCTGGCAAGTTGCTCACCCTCCCGGTGACTTGGTTTCCTTATCTGCACAAAAGGGATGATAATGCCTCCCCTCCCAGAGCTGCAGTGAAAATTAAATAAAGTCTTATCACGTGATGTGTTCTAAGCACTTAGAGTGCCAGTCACTATGCTACACAGATCCTCTATCCAGACACGAACAAAGCTTACAACAATGTCCAGAACATATAAGGGCACAAAAATGTTAGCTATGGTTCATGACATTATTCATATTATTATTGTTTAGAGGTCCTCTTCCCTGTTCCCTTCACCCCATGAGCCTTGCGGATTCATTCATTCATCCGTTCACTCATTTGGCAATCGCCTGTCACCTGTTCAGGCCGGAATAGGGGTGGGGGGTGCTGTGACATACAGGAGCTTGCAGACTAGCCACACTTTCCCCTTCCCTTGGGCTGGTAGACGACTGTTAAAGCCTAATCAGAATTAAAGTGTGTTGACGGAGCTATATCATTACTCAGCGTGACAATATTTTGATAACTGCATCTCCAAACAAGAACCAGCACACGCACTCCATGGAGCTGGCAATAAATCCTGTTGGGAGCACCCCAAACCGGTGGGTGGAATGAAGTGGGATTTCTTCATCCCCATCCACCACATATGTCCCCAGTGGAGCGGGAGGAAGGAAAGGCATGGAGGGAGATGTCCCAGGGAGGGCCACACACCAGCCAGAGGGCAAAAGCCTGGGGGTGAGGGCCCCTTACCACGACCCTGTGTCTACACAGGAGCCCTTTGGGGTCTCCATCGCTAATCTCTAAAACAGGCAGAATGGTCTCCCCTATGTCTCTCCTGGAACACTGTGAATATTAAAAGAAATATTAGGTAAGGAAGGGCTTTGAAATCCCCGGAGCGCAGCGTCCCTGGAAGAGGCAAGTGTTATTCACGCTGCTTTCCGGCACAGAGTGGATGAGTCGAGGGCAGGGGTTGCAAACTGTGGGCCCCAGCCAGCCCGCAGCTGTGTTATGTTTGGCCTGTGCTTTGTGTGCGGTGTTTTTTGAAATGTAGATTTGTTGCCAGCATTTAAAAACCAGGAAATTTCACATAAAAATACAGATTTTTGGCTTGTCTTGGAAAAAATCAAAAGATCCAGCAACAATTAGCCACAGCTGAACAGCATCTGCCCCTTCAGTCAGGGTAGGGAGGGAGGTCCGGTCCCCACCAGAGAGACAGCATCCGCACCCTAAACCCTAAACCCGCAGAGACCTCCTTCATCCAGACACACACACACACACACACACACACACACACACACACACACACACACACACGCACGCAGAGCCATTCATTCATCTTGGTGGCCTGAGCCCTGTGTGTGTCTGAGTTTGGGACTCTTGGTCCAGTGCTAACTCCTTAAGCTCTGAAGATAATTACACCTGGATGCTAATTTTAGCTCTGCCACCCACTCACCATCTGACAGTGAGAATTACTGCTCCCCTCTGAGCCTCAGTTTCCTAGTCTCTTAAATAAGCATCCATTTATTCAACAAATATTTGTTGAATGCCTATTCTAGGCCAGGCATTTAGCAAATAAGATAGACAAATGGAACATTAAATAAACAAGTAAAAAAATAAACAAACAAGATAATTTTCCAATTGTGATCATGCCATGCAAGAAATAAAACAGGAGGAGGTTCCAGAGAGTTGCTGGTGGGGGGTTTAGGTTGCAGGGACCACTTTCTCTAGGGTGATCAGGAAAGAACTGGGGAAAGTGGTCGTGCTCACTTCATAGGGCTGTTGTGACATACTTATAAAGCACAGTGCCAGGCACCTGGCGAGGACACGGCTAGCAGGCACCCTTCAGCATCATGCTACTGGCATTTGTTAGGAGGCCTGAAGAGGAAGGGAGGGTGGGGGAGGGGCAGCTCCCAGGAGCAGGTGGGACCCAGGCCTCCCCACCCCCACCCACCAGCCCCACACTTCAGAGCTGCTTTCAAAGCCTCTGCAATTATCCCATCTATAAATACAGCCTCTCAGCAGCGAGGGGGCAGAGACACAGGCAGAAGGATTTAACCCTTAAATGGGCCTCCCCATCTCTCTTTCCCTGCCAGAGTTTCCCTTGTCCCTTTCCTCCCTCCTCCCAGCCGACGGCCCTTCCCCTCCATCCCCACACCCCTTCCCACCAGCAAATGAATCAATGTTTGACTTGTGCCAGCAGTCGCCCCACTGCAATTGGAAGAGATTCAGTGGAGGCAGCGGATAAAAATCTATTACCCGGCGGTATTTATCTACAAGCCTGTGGCGCTCAGCGTCAGCTCCAGCGCCAACCCTGGGCCCCTCGCAGACACCGAGTGCTGGGCCCTGCGCCAGGTCAGCTTTAAAGGGCGCTTGGCATGTCTGTCTCCGCTCTCACTCTGCAGGCCTAGGATTGAGTTACACTGGGGAAGAAAAAGTGTTTCAATAAAAGCCATGGTTAGATTTTTCTGTTTGTCTGATGTTAAACAAGCACCTACTAGATCACCCGCTCTCCCTGGCTGCCAGCTGCCTGGCCACCTTCTCTTGGTTCCCGGAACATCAGGGCTTCCTCCCACCTCAGGGCAGGCACATCTGTTCCCACTGTCTGGAAAAGACCCCCCTGTGCCTAGTGAACACCTCCTCACCTTTCTGATCAGGAAGCCCCTCCTGGTACTCCCAGACTATATCAGATCACACAGCTTCATATGATTTATCACTGGTGTGATTTTTGACTGTGTCCCCTGCCCCATACACACTGTCCTGTATGTTATGTTTCAACTCACTCTTGTTTCCCTGCACCAGGCACAGTGCCTGGAACCTGGTCAGTACTCAATACATATTGGTGAATGGCTTGACCAGTGAGTGAATGAATGAATGCCCACTCAGGCATTAGCACAATGAGATGTGCAAAAGAACCATGAAACTCCTCTAAAATGTAAGCATGTGGGATCCAGGGTGGTACCTGTCTTATTGGACATTGTCCCCAGCACTTTGCCTGGCACATGTTTCATGCCCAGTGAATATCTGGTGACCAAGTAGAATGAATGAAATTACTGCCCAGGAGCTCATATTTAGGATCAGCCCAGTGTGGGGCTTTTCAGCAACACTGCAGCACAGTTCAGAAACTTCCTTTTTCAGTGAAGCTACTATAATAAACTTTACAAAGAAAGCTGTAAAGTTGGTATTTAAAAAACTCACTCAAGAACCGTTTAAAATAAAAAAAAATAGTTATGCTAGAACCGTTTAAAATAAAAAAAATAAATAAATAAATAAATAAAAAAATAAAAAACTCACTCAGTTAATTTTAAGCATTAGGAAGAAGGGGATCAATAGCAGGTGAGTTATGTCTGCATGTGAAACGTGGGTCCCAGGCAGTAAATGTTTGGTGGACAGAGAGAGAGGGCTCGTGTCGGCCAGAAAACTTGCAGGTTTCCTGTTGAGGTAGAGCTACGCATGGCCACATTTGGCAGTGGGGGGTGGGTGCACGAAGGGTTGGTTCCCCTTTTAATTTACTCAGTAAATCCTTTTTTTAAAAATGAGATAACAGGAAAAGCTAACAGGAAAAGCCAAGACCAATGCCTGTCCCATTGGAGTGCCCAATCAGACCTGCCGGCCATTAGCCATTGCCATGTGTGAAGCACCCGACACAGGTCTAGGCTGTGGGCATGCAATGGTGGAGAAGATAAGGTCCCAGCTATCCTGGAAATTTCATTCTAGCTGAAGGGCAAGAAAAGAAATTAAGAAGATCAGTTCAGAAGAGAAGCACTGCAAAGAAAATGAAATGATTAGCAGAAGCCAACTTTAGGCAAGGTGAGGTGAGAAAGGAGGCAAGAACATCCCCAGCCATTGAAGAACCAGGTGGGGTTGGGGGTCAGGGATGCCAGGACAGGATGTTCTAGGACCAGGGACAAGCTCATGTAAAGAAAGGCACTATCTAGCTAAAATAGCTATTGGGCTTCAGGAAACAGAAAGAGCAGTATGGCTGGACTGGTTGTGAGCACGATGTAAAGACTTTCACAGTCTCTTATTCACAATTCCTGGCCGGGCCTCACGCCTATAATCCTAGCACTCTGGGAGGCCTTGTTAGGAGGATCGCTTGAGGCCAAGAGTTCGAGACCAGCCTGAGCAAGAGTGAGACCCCCGTCTCTACAAAAAAATAGAAAAATTAGCCAGGCGTGTAGGTCACCTGTAGTCCCAGCTACTAGGGAGGCTGAGGCAGGAGGATCACTTGCACTCAGGAGTCTGAGACGCAAGTGAGCTGTGATGACACCACTGCACTCTAGCCAGGGTGACAGAGCAAGACTCCTGTCTCAAAAAACAAAGCAAAACAAAAACAAAAGCACACAATTCCTATGTCCACCCAAAATTTATATGCTGAAGCTCTAACCCCCAGTGAGGCTGTATTTGGAGATGCAGCCTACGGAAATAATTAGGGTCAAATGAGGTCACAAGGCTGGGCTCTGACACAATGGAACTAGTGTCCCTGTAAGAAGAGGCAGCAGAGAGCACTCTTCCCCCACCTCTGTGAGTACACAGCAAAGAGGTCCCAGAGCTCACAGGGAGAGGGTGGCCATCGCCAAGGCAAGAGAAGAGCCCCAAAATGAAACCTTCCTTGCCAGCACCTTAATCTTGGACTTCTAGCCTCCAGAACTGTGAGAAATAAATTTGTCGTTTAAGCCACCCAGTCAGTGATATTTTGTTATGGCAGCCCGGGCAGTCTAATGCAATTCCAAAATTCAAAACTTCTGAAAGATGAAAAAAGTTTAGCAGCTTGGGATAAACTCATTTGATAGCGAACCTGCCCGGACCTGACATGAGGCTACTTATAGTCTTCATTTATCCAATTTTATGTGCATATTCACACATTTTGCTGACAAAATATTGATCTGCTTTTGTGCCCCAGAACCTGTGGGGGTATTAAGGTATTTATGGTATATAGACCTCATCGTCTTTTTAGAATCCAAAAAACTCTGAATTCCTAAACATATCTGGCCCAGGGGTTTTGGATGAGGCTTATGAATGGATGCCCCTTTAAAGATATTTATCAGAGAGGGGCTCCCCATTTCCTTTGGCAGGGCAAACTGAGGTAAAGCTAGGTAAAAGTGAATAGCTTTCTTCGTTTTCTTTTTTAACTTAAGACTCAGCTCTATCAGGTTAAATAAGGTCATAAGGGTGGGGCTCTGGTACATCCATGTTAAGAATTGGAAACAAATTGGAAATGAAAAAGTAAAATGCTTGGTGCTATTAATAGTAAGCGATTCCTTGGACAATGAGGCAGGCAGAGTTCTAGAGCTTAGCCACTAACTTGACCAAGACTTGCCAGGATTTTTCAACCAAACTTGCTGATGTTTCTGCCCTGCGGAAGCACATCTCTGCTTTCATAACGGACATCACTGGAGACTGGTTGGTGTCCCTGTGACTGGATGAGTCTCCCGCTGCTAGGTTTGGGCACCCACCACCCCCCTCCCTCGGGAGCAGCTGAATGTGCTGACGTCTGAGTTTCCTTTCAAGGGTCAGGGCTTATCTGGTCTGGGCAGTGGCTACTAACGACGTCCAGTCCAGCGGCAGCAGGAGCAAGAGCATCTGTAAGACCGAAAAGGCACAGAGGTGAGCGTGGGGTGTGTGGCAGGAAGCAAAACCCAGTGGCCAGGAGCCAGGTGAGCACAGGAAGGAGGCGGCCAGAGCAGAGGTGGAACTGTGACCGGAGCTGTGATCAGGGCTCCATGACTGTGGCCTCGCCCAGGCCTGGAACACCAGAGGCTCTTTGTCCCTGGGAGAGTCCTGTGGAAGTCTCAGTCCTCACTCCCACAGTCCTGTGGAAAACACGGGGGCAGGCGGATGCTGGAAGGGTGGGCCTGAGGAGCGGATTTGGCTCTTCTGGCTCCCGGACATCCTTTATTTCTTTCCTTCTAAGTCTGCTCTCCCAGAGGGCATCCGACTTTGGTTCAGAAGCCAACGAAGCAGCTCAGACCTCCCCAAGGGGGCTGGGAAGAGTATATTTCCTGTGTCTGGTGCAGCTAGTTCTTCCGAAGCGACTGCCTTAAAGCATCTTCTTCCGAAGTGATTTTCCTCCCTTATCAAATAAGTTTGGGAAACACGGCATTCTGCAGCCCCATCTCAAAGAGTCATTAGCCTGTTAAAAGTTCTCAGAAACCCTGCTGATCCTTCTGGACAAGATGGAATGAAAGAGCCTAGATTTACTCTTGCACCTTAAACAACTTGAAAAACCAAGCAGAACACATAAACATCAGTCTTCGGAGACAAGATTACAGGCAATACAGAACTGCAATCACTGAGAAAAGCACAAGCTGAGGCTACTCTTGCCCCGGCTTGCTGCATAGAGCCGGTCTCTGACCACAGCCGGAAAAGGAGGACACTGGCAGAGCCTGGCTGTCTCTCTGAGCTCAGGAGACAGAAATCAAAGTCCAGGGTCCCACGGCTAGAATCTGTGGTGTAGGGCTGTGGTCCCCAATCCCCAGGCCATGTCCCAGTACCCATCCGTGGCCTGTTAGGAAACAAGCCGCGTATCACCACCTGAGCTCTGTATCACACACACCCACCACCCAGGACACCCCCACCCTTGGTCCATGGAAAATTTGTCTTCCATGAAATGGGTCCCTGGTGCCAGAAAGGTTGGGGACCGCTGGTATAAAGTACCAGCACAGAGTTACTGCAAAAATGTCTCCTCAAGTAATTTCCTAAGTAATGATGTGCACATCCATAAGAGGAAATTACCTGAGACTGGGGAAGGACCCACAGGAAGAGTAGCCAAAATAATACCGAAAGGTCGGGAAATAGTTCACGTTCCAACCAGCCAGAGAGGAAAATCCTAGCAATATGTGGGGCATTAGCAAGGATCCTCAGAAGGGGATTGCCTTAATAGCAGGAATAAGTTATTCCTAAAGGCTGCTCTAGATCTACCCTAATAAAAGTTTTCAGCAGCCTCAAAAGCATCCAGCTGAGTCCAAGTAATTTACTGGTGCCAGGACAAATTTTAACATTATTTAAAGGAACAAAACAAAATCTAGAAACCAAAATTCTGGGTGGCTTAACAACAGGAATTTGTCCTCTCCCACTCCCAGAGGCCAAAGGTCTGAAAGCAGAATGTCAGTGCTGCCACCTGCCTCCTAGGCTCTGGGACAAAACCCACTCCATGATCCCATCTCCTCTTAGCTTCTGGTGGCCGCTGGCAGTCCTGCCATCCCTTGGCTTCTAGCAGCATCACTCCAATCTCTACCTCCATCTTCATGTGACCTTCTTTGTGTGTCTGTCCCAAAACTTCCTCTACCTCCCCCTTAAAAAGGTGCATGTGATTGCATTTGAAGCCCACCTAGACAATGCAGGATAAGCTCCTCCCCTCAAGTTCCCTAATTACATCTTTTGCCACAAAAGGTAATTTATTCACTCTTTGCCACATAAGGTAATAATCACAGGTTTGGAGATGAAGACATGGACATATTTTGGGGGGCGGGGCTATCGTTCACCCCACTGCTGTGCTACTGTAAGTTTCTTACGCTATATGTGAAGAGGTATAATGTTGTTTGAAAGTAAAGTGTGGCATGTTAAAAATGTAGGAATATTTGACACAGGAAGAGTTCTTAAAAGAAAAAAAAAAAAACGTAGGAATATCAAAAAATTTAACAATGCTGTCAACCAATGTGGCCTAATTAATATTTATTGAACAAGTCACCCAACAATAGCAGAATACACGTTCCTTGTAAGTATATATGGTGTATTCACCAGACAAACTTTATTCTGGACCATGAAACAAGTCTCAATATGTTTAAGAAGACTGAAATCATACAAAATGTTTCTGACCACAATGGAATTAAACCAGAAATCAGTAACAGTGAAATATCTGGAAATTCCCCAAATATTTGGAAATTAACTAGAAAATCTACTTCTAAATAACACACAGTCAAATAAGAAATCACAAGGAAAATTAGAAATATTTTGAAATGAATAAAAATGAAAACAAGCCAGACATTGTAACATGCACCTGTAGTCCCAGCTACTCTAGAGGCTGAACAACAGAGTGAGGGCCCATCTCTAAAAAAACCAAAAAAAAAAGACCCCACATTATACACATTATAGCTAACGGGGATCTTAGAGGGAAATGTACAACATTAAATGATTAAATGTTTATACTATAAAAGAAGAAAGGTCTTATTTAAGAATCTAAGCTTCTCATCCTAAGAAATAAGAAACAAATTAAACCTCAAATAATCTAAAGAAATGAAACAACAAAGTTAAGGGAAGAAATGAATGAAATTGAGAACTACAAATCAATGTTAAAAATCCAAGATAAGCAAAAGCTGGTTCTTTGAAAAGATCAATGAAAGTAATAAAACTCCAGAGTGATTCATCAGAAAAAAAATACCATTATCAGGTATGAAAGAATTAACATCACTACAGATCCTACAGATCTTAAAAAGATAGTAAGGAAATATTATGAACAATGTCATGCCAATAAATTCATGAACTTTGTTGAAATAGAAAAATTCCTTGAAAGACCCAAAATTCACTCAAAAAGAAATAGATAACTTGAATAGTCTTACATCTATTAAAGAGATTGAATTGTCATTCTATTCTTATTAAGGAAACTAAATTATTCAATTAAAAAATTGAAGTTTAAAACCTTCCCACAAAGAAAACTCCAATCCATTCTTTTCCACTGGTACACCAACCTAAGTCACCACAAATTAAAGTTCGTACCACTGCCATGTAAAGGGGTTATGTGTGCCCCACCTGCCACCAGGAACCCAGTCCTCACTGCCACCCAGGTGATCCAGGCAGCTCCAAAATCCCAGCCTAGCATCTGCTTTCCCAGACCATGTCCGGCACCCATTGTCACAGGTTATCTTCCCTGAGAAGCAGGGTTTGAAATGGAGATTAACACACAAGAGGTTTACTATGGGGGGGAGGGGGGCTCTTAGATTCGACACCTGTGAAGGGGATAGGGACAGGAGGTAGCTTGGGTGGACAGGGCAGCTGAGCCTGAATACAGTCTCACTGGGGGCTTCCACTGACCTCTGAGGAGTTTTGAAGCTGGGATGACACCTCCAAGTTGTCCTCAGTAGGGACCAGAGTGGCCAAAGATTTGTATCGTGACTTCCATCAGCCGCTGGATGTAGCCAGCCCAGGAAGTGGGTGTGAGCCTGAGCTGGGCAGCTGTCTGCAAGTGAGACTATCCAAGAGGGCTGACAGCTGAGTCCTCTCAGCCACAGCACTCCCAGCTGCCCGGGAATACGCCCTTCATTACTCAAGAGGATCTGCGTGTGCCATCGAGAGGCATCCACCACCCTCTCCGAATAAACTACCTGGGGAAGTCCTGGATTCAGGCTTTACTCTCAGGGAAACTGGAACAAGAATAACTGCAAACATTTGGGATGCTCAGTTCGCTCATTAGGGAGGAGAGATTCCCATAGTACACGAAAATGTTTGGAAAAGAAAAGAGGAGAGCTTCTCTGTAAGGAGGCCTTTGTGGTCTCTGGAAATACTCAGATGAAGCCTTGGGGATGTTCTTCTATAGTACTTTTCCAGGAAAGTCTTTTATTTCGCCCAATTTGAACATACTCACTCAAGGAGGACTTTCTGGGCGTCTAAACACTGAACAGCAGCCTCAGGATCATTCAGGGGCTAAATTGCAAAGTTCTCATGGAAAACTTTGTGCTATATGTAAGAACAGAGCAGGGCCGGGCTGTGTGTTTGGGCCCTGAGAGGGGTCTAGGCATGGAGTGTAACTGTATCTAGGGGACAAGTTCAACCCTACTGTGCAACCTTTGCCCTTCTCCTCCTCTTTCCTGGACACACAGCCTTAGTCTGTTCCTGCTGATATAACAACATACCTTAGACTGGGTGATTTATAAATAGCAGAAATATACTTCTCACAGTTCTAGAGGCCAGGACGTCCAAGATCAAGTCACTGACAGGTTTGGTATATTCTGAGGGCCTGTTCCTCATAGATGGCATCTCTTGATGTCCTTACACAGCAAAAGAGACAAAGGGCAAAAACGGGCCTAGCTAGTTCCCTCCAGCCCTTTTATTAGGACGTTAATCCCATTCACAAGGGTGGAGCCCTCATGACCTAATCACCTTCTAAATGCCATCACCTTGTGGTATACGTTCCAACATATGAATTTTGGAGGGACACATGCATTTAAACCACAGCATTCCATTCCTGGCCCCCAACATCCATGTCCTTCCTACATGCAAAATACATTCATCCCATCCCAATAGCACCAAAACTCTTAACTCATTCCAGCACCAACTCCAAAGTCTAAAGTCCAGAGTCTCATCTAAGTCAAATATGAGACTCAAGGGTGAATCTCAAGGCATGATTCATCCTGAGGCATATTGCTCTCCAGCTGTAGACATGTGGAATCAAACAAGTTATGAACTTACAAAATAGAAAGGTGGGACAGGCGCAAGACAGACATTGTCATTTCAAAAGGAAGAAAGAAGAAAGGGGTAACACGTTCCAAGTAAGTTCAAAACCCAGTGAGGCAAACAACACTAAATCTTGAGGCTGAAGAATAATCTTTGACTCTGTGTCCTGTCTTCTGGACACAGTGGAGTGGGGGTTTGGCCCCCAAGGCCTCAGGCACCCCACCCCCATGGCTTCACTGGGCACAGCCCATGCAGCTGCTCTCAGGGGTTGGAGTCTAGTGCCCGTGGCTCTCTCTGGGTAATGTCACATACTGGCGACTCTACAGGTCTGGGGTCTTGGGGGTGGCCCTGCCCCCACGACTCCACTAAGCATTGCCCTAGTGGGGGCTATCTGAGGTGGTTCCTCTCCCATGGCTCCAGTATGCAAGGCATCCTTTAAAATCTCCAAGGCATCCTTTAAAATCTACATGGCGGTAGCCACACCTTCACAGCTCTTGCATTTTGAGTGCCTACAGAAGTGGCACTATGCAGACACAGGCAAGGTTTACTGCTTGTGCCTTCTAGAGGAGCAGCATGAGCCAAACCTGGGCCCACCTGAGCCACAGCGGGGCAGCCAAGGTGCACTGCACCTGAGCGCATGGAGTAGAAACTACTTGAGCGGTGGCTCTGGGCAGCAAGCTCCAAAATCCCACCAGTGCCATGGGTTCCTTCTCTGAAACCATTTTGTCCTCAAGGTCCTGGTACCCTGGGCCTATGGTGGGTGGGGCAGGCATGAAGGTCTCTGAAATGCCCTCAGGGCCCTTCTGTCATTGCCCTGATGAATAGCATCTGGCTTCCTTCTAGCCATACTGATCTCTTTACCAAGTGTTCAACTGGCTGCACACTTGGTGTTTTCTCCTGAACAAGCTTTTTTATTCTTTACATGGCTAGGCTGAGAATTTCTCAAGTCTTCAAGTTCTGCTTCCCTTTGGATTGTAAATTCCATCTTTATTACATTTCTGTCTTCTCGTGTTTTACTGTAGGCATCAAGAGAAGTCATGTGGTACCCTTAACGCTTTGCTTAGAGATTTCTTCTGCCAAATATCCTAGTTCACCACTCTTAAGTTCTGCCTTCCACTCTTAAGTTCTGCCTTCCACACAACACTAGGACACAGACACAATTCAGCCAAGTTCTTTTTCACTTTGTAACAAGGAAGGCCTTTCCTCCAGTTTCCAATACCTTGCTCCTTATTTCCATCTAAGACCTCACCAGAATTGCCTTTACCGATCGTATTTCTACTAATGTTCCAATCACAACCACTTAAGTAATCTCGGAGAAGATTGAGGCTTTCTCTACAGCTCTCCTTTTTCTCTGAGCCCTCCCAGATTAGCCAGTTATGGCCCATTCTTTACCCATTACCCAGTTCCAAAGCCACAGTTGTAAGTATTTGTTATAGCAACACCCCACTTTTTGGTACCAATTTCTATCTCAGTCCATTTTTGCCACTGTAACAAAACACATGACACTGAGTAATTTACAAGCAACAGAAATTTATTTTTCATAGTTCTGGAGGCTGGGAAATCCAAGGTCAAGGTGTCGGCACATTTGGTGTCTGGTGAGGTTAAGATGGAGCCTTTTGCCGTGTCCTCACATAGTAAGAGCAAAAAGGGATAAACGCTATCTTCACATGGCGGAAGAGGAGGAAGGGCAGAAAAGCACTAAGGGGTTCCCTCCAACATCTCTTACAAGAGCACTGTTCCCATCCATGAGGATGGAGCCCTCATTGGCGTAATCATCTCCCAAGAGCCCCACCTCTTAATACCATCACCTTGGGGGTTACATTTCAACATGTATTTATACTTTGGAAGGACAAAAACTTTGAAACCATAGCACACTCCTCTGCAGGCAACATAAAAGCTTGGGGAGAGATCTTAAAGCTTTAAGCAGCTGGTAAAGACTGGGAGAGGATGGGTTGCATTGCAGGTCCAGGGGAGGCCTAGGAAGAAATCAGGGTGATGTGATATGATAAATGACGCCAGGGTGCAGGAGGAGGCACATCCTCTGGACTGGCCTCATTTATAGCATCATTCTAGCCAATACCCTGCTCAGTTGGGCTGACTGGCCGCATCAGCCCCAGAGAGCTGCCTCGTGCTCAGCCAGAGGCTCTGGCAGCTACAGGTTGCCAACTGCACGTCCCAGCCTTCCCCCTTGTCCCCAGCATGGAATCTAATCTTCCCCTCCCTGTTTATAGAAGATCAGAAAGGCTGGGCATCATGAGTGAGGTGGGGTATAAATATCATTGACTTTGGCATCAGACCAACTGAAGGTCCAATCTCAGCTTTACCACCTACCGCTCCTGCACACTGGGAAACTCAGCTCTGTACACCTTGCTTTGCTCATTCATAAATTGTGAATATTACATAATTTATAAGGCAGTTGCAAGGATGAAATGGGATAATATATTTGAAACTTGCCTAAGATGCTTAACAAAATCTGCTTCCTTTCCCTCCTATCGTCAGGTGATTTTGATCACCCCACACTGTACTAAGAGTTACTGGGATACAACAGATGACATTTGTCAAAGCACTTAGGATCCGTAAGCTCCACAAAGGGAGGGGCCATGTCTGTTTTTTTCACCAATCTACACTCAACATCTAGCACAATGCCTGACACCTGTAAATATTTCTTGATTGAATAATGGAATGAATCATGCAAACCTGAATCTTAAAATCTTAGAATTGTAGCATTGAAAAGGCCCTAAAAGAGTATCTAGTCTAGGGATGGCAAATCATTTACTTGCTTGCCCACTCCAACTGAGCACTGTGTTAAGAAGGATTCTGAGGCCACGTCTGTTCTCAGCAGGTGAGAGTGGTCTGATCAATTAGCAACATCTGGCAAAGGTATGAAAGGGGATTGAGCATCACTAGTGCCTGTACTTGGTCTTTTTGGTCTAAACTAACACACCATTGTGCTGATGAGGAGACAGGAGATCAAAGATCACATGGCGAGTTAGTGGCTGACTTGGGCACAAAGCCACCTCTTCCAGTGCTCAAGTCTAGATGTGAACAGCAGAGAAAAAACAAGACTGACAAAGTCTTGATTTGGAAGATAATGGCAGCAAGTTGGGAACAAAAGGCCAGAGAGACTCCAAGGGGCCCTTCCTTCCTGCCACTGTTCTAGGATAAACATTTCTTCGCAACCCCTATTAGTAGGGCACAAGCAGTAATCCAGAAGAAATGCTGATGGATAGCACGGGCTGAGAAATTTCAATTAGAATTGAAGAGAGCAAAGCCCCCAGTTAATTCCCTGCTAACCACCCTTGCTTCCTTTCAGGCCGCCTCAGTTCTGCACCAGCCCCCCATCCCCATCCCATTTTTGGTAAGTGGCTGCCCACCCGCTCCCCCCGCCACCCCCAGGCTGGCAGGTTCTTCATCACAGTTCTCATTTAAGATAAGTTTGTCTCATCTCTCTCAAAATCCCTGTTTGGGAGAAGTAAAGAGAAATTAGCAAATTCAGCACTCTGGTAACCCCTCTATAGGGAAAGATAATCATTTGTTAGCTTAAGTAAATCCCCCTGCTTTGATTAGCTGTCTGATGTTGACAAAGAAATGAGAGCAGGCTTGCTCACTATGCCTGGGGCCCTGCGTGAGGCTTGTGAGGCACGCAAAAGTCAAAATAAATTTTTTTTCATTTAAAACTGAGAACGGCTCTCAAGGAAGCGGGGCATAGCTTCCCACTCAAGTGCGGGCTGCAGGTGCATGACTTCCCTCCAAAAAAGCACAGCATAGAAAGATGGAAGGCAGGGTGGGAGAGAATAACTTTACAGTGGAGACACCTGTGCAAACACCCCCTTGGCCAGGGAGCCAAGGTCAACATCAACCTTGCTAAGTATGATGTGATATGATGTGAGCAGGTCATTTCCCCTGTGTGGTCTTCTTCCCCCAAACCCAGAACTCCAATCTAAGTATGTGAAACACATCAGACAAACTCCAACTGAGGGGCATTCTACAAAATACCTGACCAGTATTCTTCAAAACTGTCAAGGTCATCAAAGACAAGGAAAGTCTGAGAAATTGTCACAGCAAAGGTGAACCTAAATGTAGTGTGATATCCTGGGTGGGTCCTGGGACAGGAAAAGGACAATGAGAAGGAATAAGGAAGTCTGAATAGAGTATGAACTTTACAACATGCCAGTGTTGGCTCATCAGTTGTAACGAATGCACCCTACCAACGTAAAATGCTGATACTAGCAGAAATTGTATTTATGTCTTAGTCCATTCAGGCTGCTGTAACAAAATAGCACAGACTGTGTAGTTTACAAATGACAAAAATTTACTTCCTACTTCTGGAAGCTGGGAAGTCCAAGGTCAAGGTTCTGGCAGATTTGGCATTGGGTTTCCTGGTTCATTGATGGTGCCTTCTTGCTATGTCCCCACATAGTAGAAGGGGGGAATGAGCTCCCTTATGCCTATTTCATAAGGGCACTAATCCCAATCATAAGGGCTCCACCCTCAAGACATAATCACCTCCCAAAAGGCCCCACCTCCTAACTCCATCATGTTGTGGGGGTAGGATTTCAACATATGCATTTGACACAACATATGCAATGACACAAACATTCAGAGCACACCATAGAGTATATGGGAGCACTCTGTATTGCCGTGGCAATTTTTCTGAAAATCTAATATTAGTCTAAAATAAAATATTTGTTATTTAAAAATTGAAGGCAAGAATCTTAAGGGTCATCTCAAGAACAGCCCAGGCAAGTAGCTCTGGTAGTACCTGTGGCAACAGGACTTGTTCACATTCTCCCTCCCCTAGAAATGGCTTTTTCATATTGAGCAGACACCGGCCCCTTCTCTTTCCACCCTGGGTCTGAGTTCTGTCCTTCAAAACCCAAAGAAAAAGTCTGGAGTCTAGACTGTCCTCCAGCACAGCCCTCCAACATTTCAAAGTTACACATCATCAAACCAAAAGAGACCTGCAAATATCGTCCAGTCCCAAACCTTCATTTCAGAAACAGGAATGTTGGGCCCAGGGGACAGGAAACTCACGCACAGTCACACAGACACTGAAACCCAGGTTTGCTCACGCTAGTCCAAAGCCCTTTTCCTTAGAACATGCTGCTCATAAGAAGAAACTTAACATGTGCCTTGAGTTGCTCTCTGGTGTAAGCATCACCATTCCCTTACCCATTCATCATCATGTGGGACATACATGCTCCAGGACCCACCCAGGGGCCCATAATCAGCTTGTGACTGTCTCCGTTACCCTCCCCTTGTCCTTTCAGGGAACAACCAGGTTTGGGGTGTTACAGAAACCAACATCTTCTCCCTCCTAACAGTTGATGCCCCAAATTGAATCCTCCAGATGAGAACTAACCAATGTAGCAATTCTGTGTAGCATTCCTTAAGCAAGCCTCAGAGACACACTGGCTAACCATCACATGCCTCCAGCATGGGTCTGCATGCAGCCTTTAGCCAACCAGCTCGTCGAGGTCAAAGTCACTATCACTTCATGTCCACCTCCTTCCTGCCTTTTCCACCCAATGAGGAGGGATAAGAGAAAGAGCCAGGTGAGAACTAACATTCACTGAGGCTGTACAAGATGTGTTACATACATTATCCATTTGAATCATCTGTTTACTCTTATTGAATGCCATTATGTGCCAGGAATTGGAGAAAGAGCTGGGAATACAAAGATCATAAGATACCATCCAGGCTCTTAGTAATTTCAGCCCGGTAGGAAAGACTTTCCTGTCAACAACAAATTGAACAACTGTGTGATTAAAACAATGGAAGTGTGAGGCTAGGAGGGGACTCACTTCGTGAGTGAAGTATTATTTGCCTATGATGATGTTTTCCAGATGAGGAAACTGATGCTTCAAAAAGCAAAGTACCCAGGAATAACATTTATCGGGTGTCGGGCAGGAGGAGGGGGAGGGGATGGGTATATACATACGTAATGAATGCGATGCCCACCAACTATGGGATGGACATGCTTGAAGCTCTGACTCGAGAGGGGGGGCAAGGGCAATATACCTAACCTTAACATTTGTACGCCCACAATATGCTGGAAAAATAAAATAAAATAAATGTTTTAAAAAAGCAAAGTACCTTGCACAAAGAAGTTACTCAGTGGTGAAGGGTAGAAATTTCAAATCAGGGTGACATAGCTTCAAAATCCATGCTTTTCCACTGTAATGATTCCCAAACTAAGGTGTTGATACGTGTTCTACAAAACGTGTCCCATGGTCAATTAAGTTTGAGAATGTAGTGTACTACTTCTTCCGCTAGGAAATGCAAAGTGTCCATATGGCTCTAAGAAGTCTTGCAATAAAATATCTGTTTAACCCAGTAGTGTCCTAAACATAATTGACCACTGAAGTATTTTTTCTGAGCTCTTTATATCAGAGAATACCTAATAACATATAGGGAACTAATGTCACAGGGACTGTATTTCAGGAAACTCACCTCTGTACCCTCCTGTCACCCCTAACATAAACAAATGCAGCTCTCAGGCTTCTGCAAAAATAACCCTAACTTGGACTCCACAAGTCAGAACTGTGACAAGGCCAAAAATTTCTCCCTGAATAATCATTAACACATAAGCCATGAGCTTTAACCATCTAGCCTAGATGACATAAAGGTAAAGATATACCTGGGGCCAAGACCACTGGGCTCAACTCCAAATTCTATTCTTTTCAAACAAGCTCTCAGAGTTCCCTGTGTAGCCCTGAGGCCTTGACTTGCCGGAGGCCACTGAATCAAAGCACTGGAGGAATTGAGCAAAAGAGGAGGCGATAAGGGAGGAGAGAGACACATGGCAACACAATTCAAAAAGAAGAAGTGTAATAGTAAGATGGCTGGGAAAGTTCATTGGGGAGAAGGACAGGGGCCAATGTCACCCTATAATTGCAGCCATAGCTTCCAGGCACTACTTGCAATCATGAAATGTTACCGATAACACCATAGTTATTTCTTTTTTCTTATCAATGTCCCTAAATCAGGGTTTCTAAGCTATGGCCCTGTTGATGTTTGGGGCCAGCCAATTCTTTATTGGGGGTGGGGTGGGACTGTCCTGTGCATTGTGAAATGTTTAGCAGCATCCCTGGCCTCTTCCATATGCCACTATTACATACCAAAAATGCCTCCAGACATTGCCAAATGTCCCCTCCCAGTTTCAAACCATGGCCCTAAAGGGCTCTTTGGTATCTGTCATCATCCTATGCTACCATAAACTCCAAATAAGAAAGATGAGCTTGCAAAGCAAAGACATAGCCTTCCCTACGTATTGTCACCTGGGCCTCAAGCTGCTTTCCAATAGGACCTCACTAGTTACCGCCAGTTTATGCCAAATTCTACTCATTCCTGAGGGCTCATCTCAAATCTCACCATCTCCTCCCATGAAGTGTTCCTGCCAACTTAAGTCAGCAACTTAAGTCCTGCCCCCTCCCCTTCCCACTCTACCCTACCACTCATGGTACAGTATTATACACTGTTGGCACATGACTGTCTTAAGCCAAACATCTATACATCTTTGACCTTGTACTGCCTATTATTCAGTTTGGGTGAGCAAATATTGATAGAGCATGCATGATGTATCAGACACCGGACTGGAGCAGTACAACACATAGACACAAATAGGTTGTGATCTTTACCTGGAAGGTCACAGTCGTGTGGGAAAGTACACCCAAAATTTACAGTCCTACACCACTGCCCTCTGTGGGGTTCCTGAGGGTAAAGGCGAGAGTCCAACCCTTCTTTTATGTCCATTACAGTGTTGAGTACACAGTAGGTGCCCAAGAGGCTGCAGTGAACTGGAATCAGAGGAGGCAGAGCTGGAACACACCAGAAGAACCAGAAAGCTTCCGTGAGAATACATCATCTCTGCAAGGGCAACTGACATGTTTCTAGGACCTCATTGAATAACTTCTTTTATGAAATGATGGTAAAAGTGAATGGTAGTTGTCTTTATTTGGAAAACATTAAAAGAAAGCAACCCTATGTGAGTTCCCCTGCCTGTCCTGCATGTCTTTTTTTTTTTTTAAATTTTGCTCCATAAAATCCAAAAGTCCCAGTGCTGTAATAGGGAAAGTACAGGAAAAGAGAGAGGGAAGGAGCCAGGAAACACATTTTAAACAATTAGGAAGTAATGAAGACTTTGCAAAAATAACTATCGACAACAAATAGACTAGGGAATACTCAGAAAATGCGAACACACACAAAATCAGCAAATCGTAGAAGTCTGCATTACTGAGTCTTTAGGGGGAATATACTGACACTCCAACATTTTTTAAAAGAGATGGAGGGACAAAATGAATATAGGAAGACAGACGGAAGCATTCACCTTCCTAAGGCAGAGAAAAACAAGAGCCCTACATTATGACACTGCTGATATTTTAACATGAACGTCAAACCATAACACTGTTGATGTGGTTTAAGACTGGCTTTAGCACTTCAAAGAAACAATGGAATAGAGTTGAACGACAAAGTTGAATGGAGGCCCTGGGAGACCAGGAGCAATAAAGCAGAGATACAAGCCACCGGTTTGAATCAGAACACAGAATCCACAGGTGTCAAAGCTTGGAGATGTTCAATAAATAGTAAGAGTTATTAGTATTATTATTGTCACACTAAGAATTACCTGAGACAATGGAGACTTCCCCTGGCCCTGCAAGTTTTTTCCTCCCCCTCCTTTGACTTGAACTGGTATCACATGTGACATGCAAGCCTTGAAAAGAACCAAGCTGGTGGCTATAGAAAATGTCCAAGGGATTCTGTCCTTAAAATGCACCAGAGAAAGGGGAACACATTCCTGGGTGGCTGATGGAACTCGGTACAGTCTGGTTTTAGAGGACCCCTCTGTCGAGAGCCTATACTGTTCTAAACCCGCATCAGGACACGCTCCACCCAGCCTCTCCCTCGGCAACCGAAGCCCATCCACTCCATCACAGTTTTCCAGCAGCAGAACACATCATTTCCCTAATCACCCTTGCCAGTTGCAGAAAACTCAGAAATCCAGGTTGCGTGCAGCCAAAGGCTTCCCTCGCACAGAAATGGGGCCCATGACCCAGCAGCCCATGGCAAAAGGAGGAGTGGTGGTGAATTACATCTGGGTGGCCCGAGGGACAAGGAAAGACCAAGATCATCTCCACACCGGAGGCCGGTCATGCTCAGGCAAAAGTGTTAAAATGAAGACCAAGAGATCTTAAAGAGAAGACGACATTTCCTCAGACAAGTACAAACTTTGACAAAGAGGACCTTTGATGCAGTTATTTTCAGGCCACAGCTCTTGTCTAACCAGCCCTGGAAAACTGGAACTTGATGGAAGAGTCACATTCATGGGGCCCTGGAGAGAAGTCCAGACCTCAAGGCCACCCCGAGCCATGAGATGCATCCAACCACAGCACAGGAGCAATGAGAAACAGTCTCTGCTAACCTGGACACAGAGTCCAGCCCAAGAACGTGAGAATGAGAGGAACAGTCTTCTTTTAAAGTCCAAGTAAAACTAGGCAAAGCCTGCCTGGAAATATTAACATATCCATATATGGAAAGTGTCTACCAAAGGGAAGAAGTCTCTTAAGGCAGCTGTTTATCAAAATGCCAGCCCTGACTCCTTAATAAGTGGTAAGAATCAACCAGTGGGTTACCATCCTTTTTTAAAAAATTAAATAGCATAGAATAGAAAATTTTAAAATGCATCACATGTAGTAATGGTAAGTATTCTTTCATGAAGTATGTTTGTGTGTGTGTGTGTATACTGGGTTTTAATTTAAAATGTATTTATTTACTGTAAGTCATTGTCAAAATAAATATCTAAAGCCCCATGCTCTCAAGTAAACTTTGGTAAAGTCTTACAAAGTTCTCGTCAAAGTAATCATTCATTCATTCAAAAATATGCATTGAGCACCTACTAGGTGCGAGGCCTGTGCCAGGCACGGGAGATGCAATGCTACAGTCACAACAGCAGGTAATATTTACACAGTTCTTGTCATATACTTGACACTCTCCTGAGTTCTTAACTTATGCTAATGAATTTAGCTCTCACAACAAGCCTATGGGGTAGGTTCCATTATTACCAACATCATTGTTCAGATGAGGAAACAGGTACTAAGCAACAGATGGTAAGTGAGTAACTTGCAGGCCACACAGCTAGTAAGTGCAGAGCTGGAATGTGACCCTAACCAGTCTAGCTGCATGGGCTCTGCTCTCATCCACGAAGCTGTAGTGCCCAAGGACTTGCCCTATTGCTCCCAGCAACATCCTGGCTGCAGCAGCAGATCGTATTAACCCAAGACGTATGTTACTAACTCCCTGGTGTGAACTTGTGCTGGCCAGCCAAATGGAGGCCACACTTTGGCTCCCTAAGAAACCTGCCATAGACAGAGAATGCACTGCCCAGAGTGTCCATTCCCCTTGGCAGTTCTCACAACACAAACTGGTGGACTAGCATTCTCTTGATATAAAGTATGTGCCTCAATATCAATGAGCTTCATGGGCTGATAGATCAGTATTTAGGAGCTGTAAGCCTGAGGGTCAGTCCTGGGCCCCAGGGACTATAACAAAGAAATGCTCCTGAATAGCTATGAGCCCTTGGCTAACTTACTTTTCCGTGCCTCAGCTTCCTCAACTGTAAAGTAGGGATGATAATAGTATCTAACCCATAAGGTTGTCATAAGGCCTTTATGAAATAGTGTATGTAAGGTGTTTAGCAAATGCCTACCATATAGTAAGTGCTCATCACATGTCAGCTAATTGTTGTTATTTAGTGCACACTGACTAGCATTGAATTTATCCAGTGTGAGAGATAATGTGTAAGTAGATCATGCCTGTAAAATGCTATGCAGGTTAGAGGTGTTCTAGAAAGAGACCTAACTCAGCCAGGAAACTTTAGAGAGAAAATATTACCTTGAAAAGAGGCTTGAGGACTGAATCAACTGGTAAAGAATGAGGGTAAAGATATTCCATCCAGAAAGAGGGAACGACTTGGCAAAGACACAGAGGGCCTCCATGCACCAAGTATAAACAAATAAATAAAAATATGTAAATACCATTTGCCCCTTATGTGGGCATGCCCATGCACAAAATCACTCCAAACATCTCTAGTAAAAATTCTTGCAGCATAAATTCTTTCCAAAGTTGTTTCAGATGTTGAAATATCTATTTAATGTGCATATTTATGCATACTCACATCCAGGTAGGTAAAAAGCTTAGCCCTGAAAGAAATTTAAAATAAAAAATATCAGTCCCTAAATGCATTAGAAATGGGAATCTCTCCTACAAGGCTGAACACGCTTTAGAGAAGTGATCTTCAAAATGTGGTTCCCAGACCTAGGGACTTCTCAGAAACGTAGATTCTCAGCCTCACCCCAGACCTTTGGAATCAGAAACTCTGGAGGTGCCACCCAGCCATCTGTGTATTAACAAAGCCTCCAGATGATTCTGAGTCATGCCAAAGTTTGAGAACCACTGCTTTTGAGAAACTGGCTAAGAAAAAGACAAAGAAAAACGGCAGCAATAGCAGTCTAGGCAACAGCTGGTATGCAGAGCTGTGTTCACTGTGCCTAGAGCCAGGGCACAATTTAACACGGTGACTAAAGAGCTCTGGCTCTGCAATCCCGCAGCTTTGGTACTTGCCATCTGCCACTTCCCTTAACTCTTGCAAATCCTCATCTGCAAAGTAAGGACAATGATTCTTCCCTCTCAAGGTTGTTCTAAGGACTCAGTGAAATGGTACCTGCAGGGCACTTAGCACAGAAGAGCACACTAAGTGAGAGCCACTATTCTAGAAGGGAAGCTCAAGCAAATCCATCGTCTCCAAGAGTGTTAACATCTCCATGAGTTTAACATCCTTTGGAGCGGCAGTGTAACTGGGGTACTCACACCTTTGGGGGGTACAAGCAGAGCTGGTTTGGGAGCATAGATACATTTGTGAGGTTCAACTTCCAGATCCTCAATTTTCCTACAAACACTCCTAAAATTGATCTGCCTGCATTTGCAGTGAGAGCATCAGGCAAATGCTCCTTCCCTACCTTCCCTTTCCACGTAGCCCTTCGCCCACTTCACAAAAGAAAGGCATGGTTCTCCGTCATCCAAACCTTAATATGATACATCCTGGAATACAAACTTCCAGGGCTCCAACAGGGAGATAAATAGAAATACTGAGGTTGTGGATATCTCTAATAACAAATCCATTTGCAAGTGAACAACTAGAATGACTGAATAACAAATCCTTTTGCAAGTCAAGTGGTTTCCAGTTCTGTGGTTTCAAAGGAAGACCTAATTGAGCTATAAGCTGATGGATCATTAAAAATAATTTTTGATGAGAGATCACTATGTAATGTTTTTAATATATGACTTGGAAATAGCTCAAATAATTCAAATGTATCAACATTCCCAACATTTCCATCTACTTATGTGAGCAACATTTTCAGCACTTGCATCTTAATAAACAAAAAATAGGATTGTAATTGATGCCAAACCTTGTCTCATTCTAGCATAAGTAATATGCACCCACAGATACATGAAATAATTTTCTAAAATACTACTCATCTCATAGCAGATACATTTCCAATGTAATTTCACTTTTTGTGTTTAATAATTATCTATCAAAATATATAACACAGTTATGTTGGTTTTTCTCAATTGTATAGTAGTAATAATTTTCATGATAATTCAATCCAGGAGAAATTTTTCAATACTCAGAGCCTTTTAGTCACATGAAATGTTTTAAAATGTTATTTCAATTTGTATGCACATTTTTGTTGCAGAGAAGCATGATACAGAAATCAATAAAACACTTTCAAGCATAAAATATATTACATTAGGATAAAATTCTATTGGGAAAATGGAATGAAAATACAAGTTCAAGGAGAAAAAGGGAATGATGGGAAAATTTCTGACTACTAAAGAAAAGCTTGTTTGTATATTTTTAAATAAAAGTAGGAGTATCAAATCACTATGATATTTAGTCTTCACTAGGAACTTTTTTTTTTCCCGAGATAGAGTCTCACTGTCTCCTGGGCTGGAATGCAATGGTACAATCATAGCTCATGGCAGCCTCAAACTCCTGGGCTTAAGCAACCCTCCTGCCTCAGTCGCCCGAGTAGCTATGACTACAGACATGTGCCTGCCATGCCCAACTAATTTTTTTTCTTTTTGTAGAGACAGGATCTCACTATGTTGCCCAGGCTGGTCTCAAACACCTGAGTTCAATGGATCCTCCCGCCTCGGCCTCCCAAAGCACTGGGATTACAGGCATGAGCCATTGCACTTGGCCAATTGGGAATTCTAAAAAGGACAATGTAATAGGTTCATTTTTAGATGTGATATATGCCAAAAATTATATCCTTTGCAACTATGTAAAACTGTAATGAAAAACTATGAACATCAAGTCAAAAATGTCCAAGGGGGTGCATTGTCTTTCAAAATTCATTCAAGGGATATGCAAGGAAAAAAATTTGGAGACCTCTGCTCTGGAAAATGTCCTCCTTTCTTCTCTTTTTTCTTCAAGAAGTGAATACAACAAACAGAAATGACATTCTCAGTGCTGTATTGGGTGCTAAGGAGTATTCCAGAGAAGTAACAGGTGTTGCCTTTGTCAAAGATTGACCATCTAGTTGAACCAACCAGAAAACACGCGCAAAACAATTGAGCTACGTGGCAGACACTGCAGTTCCCCATATGGTATTCATGTTCCCCTGTGTGCTTGCTAAGCAAACCCAGACTGTGTTTGGGACAGCAATGTGTCCAGGTAAATACTCATTTTCTTGACCTCCCTTCCCATTAAGGACGGCCATGTGACACACTTATGGCCGATGAGACGTAAGAGAATATCTGAGGGTTTCTGGGAAGGCTTTTGCTTTCCTGATAAAAACGTACAGATGAGGCTGGCTCTGCTTGTCCTTTCTTCTTCCTGACTTGAATGTGGATGCAGTGCCTGGAGACAGCAGTAATGCCAAACCTATGAAGCAACCAGCACGAGGATGAAAGCCCATAGACGAAAGATGGCAATGTGGACATTTGAAAAGAACCTGGGTCCTGGATGGCACTGTCCAGCAATGAACCAGCACCAACAAGAGCCCACCTCTGGAACTCTGGCCACACTAAATACATACACACATATGCTTCTATTGCTGTAAACCACAGCTCATTGGACATTCCGGTTACTTTTGCTGTATAACAAGCTACTCCAAGAGTCAATGACATAAAAAAAAAAAAAAAAAAAGTCGTTTTATTAAGCTTCCAGATTCCGTGGGCAGGAATTCAGACAGAGTGCAGCTGAATGTCTTGTGTCTACCACCAACTGCGGTCTCAACTGAGGAGACTTAAACATCCAGGAGCTGGACCAGCCAGCCTGGAGAATGCACTTCCAAAATGGCTTCTTCTATCATCTGGGCTGTGATGGCCAAAGACAGGACTCAGATGGGACTGTTGGCCAGAGTGCCTGCACATGTGGCCTCTCCCTGTGAGTTAGACGTTTCACAACATGATGGCTGGGTTCTGAGAGCAAGCATTCCAAGAAACCTAGGCAGAAGTCGCATGCTGTTTTATGACCTAGACTCACGCAGGAGTCGAGTAGTATTATTTCTGTGGTACTCAGTTGGCCCAAGTAGTCACCAGACTCAAGGGGAGGAGACATAGACCCCCACCACTGGGGAGGAGTGTCAAATACCCTGCAATCATGTTTTAAAATATTTAATTGTCAAATAAAGATTAAATATATTCAAGGTGTACAGTGTAATGATATGACGCATGTATGCACCATGTAATGATTAGTACAGTCAAATTAGTTAACATATCCCTCATCATCCATGTGGAACATTAGCTCTCCAGAACTTTTTCATCTTATAACTGGAGGCTTGTTCCCTTTGACCAATATCTCTCCATTTCCTCCACCCCTTAGCCTCTGGCAACCACCATTCTACTTTCTGTTCCTATGAGTTCAACACTTTTGGATTCTACGTTTAAGTGAGATTGTACAGTATTATCTTTCTGTATCTGGTTTATTTCACTTAGTATAATGTCTTCCAGGTTCATCCATGTTGTCACAAATGTCAGGATTTCCTTCTTTTTAAGGGTAAGTAATATTTCATTGTGTGTGTGTATATAGGTGTATGTATGTATATATACATATATCTCACATTTTCTTTATCCATTCATCCACGGATGGACACGTGGGTTGTTTCCATATCTTAGCTAGCTATTGTGAATATTGTGATAGCTACTATGAACAGGGGAGTGCAGATATCACTCTTCAACATAATGATTTCCTTTCCTTTGGATATATACCGAGAAATGGATCATATGGTAGTACTATTTTTAATTTTTTAAGGAGCCTCCATACTGTTTTCCATAATGGCTGTACCAATTGACATTCCCACTAACAGTATGAAAGGGTTCCCTTTTTCCCACACCCTTGCCAACGCTTATCTCTTGTCTTTTTGATAATAGCCATCCTAACAGATTTGAGGCAATATCTCATTGTCATTTTTATTTGCATTTCCCTGGTGATTAATGATGTCAAGCAACATTTCCAATACCTGTGGCCATTGGTATAAATTGTGTTCTTTGGAAAAAATGCCTATACAGATCTTTTGCCTATTTTTTAATCAGATCATTTAATTTTTACACAGCCATTTTTTTAAACACCACAATGGTTGGAGTTTTTTTCTTACAACTTAACACATCCCTAACGGATACAATGGATGATATAACATAAAGGATATGAAGTTGAACATCGTAGTGATGCTGTTAAGCTCAAATGATGGGGAAAGCCTTTATCACAAACAAACATTTATTGAGGGCCTATAATACAGGCCCAAATAAAATGTCAAGTGGTCTGCAGGAATACTGCAAGACTCGACGTCTATCTCAAATGCTAAATATGAGTTCAAATCCCAATCTGCTATTCACAACTAACATGGCTTTGGAAAATCCTAGCCAAGCTTCAATTTCTGTAACAGCAAAATTGAGAGTATACAGCAGGGTTATGGTCAAATCTAAATAAAATAGCATGAGAAAAGCCTAGCGGGGTGCATGCCACCTATAAGTGCTCAATAAATGTTGTTGATTTGTTTATACATTCAAGGAACTTACACATGTGAGGAAATTAAATGAGCATCAACCAGATAATTGACAGAGAGTTAGTATTCCCCAAACATAAGTCAGAGCCCGAATCTCCCTTATGGTCTCAGAAAGCTTTCCTGAAATTTATGTAGTGCAAAGCTTAGAGGATTTAGACCAATTTTTCTATAGGAAAATTAGGACAGACTTTAGCTCTCCTGATGACAGGCTAAGAGTCAAGCCTTTTCCATACAAAGCCCATCCCCACCATTGCCACCAATCTGGAGGCATAAGAGGTCAGCCATCCAAATCTGGGATACATTTTCTAAATATTAGATCTGAATCGATCTATTTTATCCCTAAATGCATTGGGCTACAATCTTCCTGAATGGATTAAGTCAGACCTTCTAATTTTAGCAGCTGGCTCATTCAGTCACATTTCCTTTCTATAAATACCTGAGTGCACTTGTTTTAAAGTAGAACCTTTTTGTCACCCGATTGTCCCAGTCTAGATTAGACGGGGACGAGGGAAGACAATGAAAAACGAGAAAAAGAGAGAGCAGAAGAGAGACTGTACTGCCGCAGTCTGCTCACCAGCTCTGAGACCCACAGCAGACTAGAAGCAGGAAAAACCCCAGAGGTCCCAGCCCTTTTCAGGGTATTAACCTTGTGAGGTTGGCAGCTGTTTAGGATTCACTGGCGCCATCCAGGCTCTTTCCTATCATCTCATTCACTGAAACTTTCTCTTTCTGAGTCCTATGGCTCAGTCTCCCTACTCATAACACATGGACACCCACCCCAGCCTCCTGGGCAGGCCAAGAGAGGTTTCCCATGGTCTTAACACTTTTGTGTACAAACAAATTATTATAAAATCTCATACCCATCTCCCTGGACTCCCAAGGAGAGGAACACTGAGTTTTCCACAAATATTGATCAAGCCCCTACTGAGCTCAAAGCACTAGAGGAGAGAGTCAGGCCAGAGTCAGATTAAGGGGTGAGTCTGCCAGGCAGCTGCCTGCAGCACCAATACCTAAGGAAAGGGGTGCTCAAACATCACTGGGGTGCTGGGATATCACTGAAAACAGGGAGATGGAGGGAAAATGTACTTCTCAAAACTCTTCACAAAAATAGAATGTGTGGTTGAATGAATACTGAAAAAAGATCCTGGAGATGTTGTTAAGACCCCTAAAACATGCCTTCACAGTTGATATTTGTCATTTCAGGTGGCCACTATCTAAATATTCTCCCTATTCTAAGGAGGGGCCTGCATCTCCCTATAAAACCTGGGGGGCAGATATTCCCTCTCCCATCCTCAGCAGCCTAAGAGACTAAGCCAGGCTGGCCAATTGGATGCTTCTACATGGGACTCCAAATCGTGACAGAGAGTGAGGTCAACACATGGGGCAAGGGAGATGGAGGAAGACAGTTGAAAAGACACCTCCAGTGATCATCCTCCTACATAGATGACAAATGCAACAACTTCCCAGGCAAGGAAGCACCTTCAGAAGAACCAAGAATCAGGTCAGTGATCACAGTACCTGGTTTTGACATTATATCAAGGGAAGCAGCACTGAAGAGGGCAGAAAAGACAGTCTTGCATTGCCTATCCCACCCCTCTCCATCTTCTGGCAGTGCCGTGCCAGCCCACCAAGTGGAGAGAGAATCTGTGCAGAGAGGGAGAATGAAGTG
The DNA here is from genome assembly GCF_040939455.1 of Microcebus murinus. Taxonomy (NCBI): domain Eukaryota; kingdom Metazoa; phylum Chordata; class Mammalia; order Primates; family Cheirogaleidae; genus Microcebus; species Microcebus murinus. The sequence goes on from NC_134109.1 coordinate 24,379,548, forward strand.
ACTGTGGGACTTCACATTGGAATTCAGGACCCCCCTGTCACAAGGGAACACAGCACAGGAAAGAATTATGCCAGTGCCCTTGGAGGGAGCATTTAGACCAGCCCAACCAGAGGGAAATCCTCCATCTTAAAACCCAACTTCCCATCAGCCCCACCAGTGGCTGACAAAAAGCAGCCTGGGGCCTGGAATAAATTCATAATGCAAGCAGGACACAAAGGCCACAGTCTGTGGGCAATTCCTGCGGCTGTGCTGGCTCAGAGCCAGTGGACTTGGGGTGCACCTGACCCAGGGAGACACTAGCAGCAGCCAAGCCAATGCATGTGTCACCCCTCCCCCAACTCTAAGCAGTACAGTTCAAGCAGTCTTCTTCCTCTTAGAGAAAAGAAAGGGAAGAATTCAAAGAACTTTGTCTTGTAACTTGGGTACCAGCTCAACAGTAAAATAAGTACCAAGTAGACTCCGGCAGCCCCTGATTCCAGGCTTTAGTTCCTGGAAGGCATTTCTAGATCCATCCTGGGCCAGAAAGAAACCCATTGCCCTGAAGGGAAGGACCCACCACCTGCTAACTAAAGAACTCTTGGGCTTTGAATAAACATCAGAAGGAGCCAGTCACCATGGCCTTTGAGTAAGACTGGGCTGGCTTTAGGCATGACCTGGCATAGTCCCAGCTCTGGTGTACATGAGGATTGCCCATGTCACTCCTCTCCCAACTCCAGCAGTCTAGCACAGAGAGTGTAGGAAGAAAGTGAGACACTTTATCTGGTAATCCAGGGAATTCTCCCATATCTTACCCAAGTCCACCAAGGCAGTACCACCAGAAGTCTGCAAGAGTCATAGCATTACTATGCTTGGGGTACCCCCAGTGCTGATGTGGCTACAGCAACCAAAGACTTAGGTCATGACACCCAATTCCCTTTGAACATCTGGAAAGCATTCTCAAGAAAGACAGGCTCAAACAAGCCCAGACTGTGAAGGTTAAAATAAATACATAATTCTTGAATGCCCAGACATCAATGAACAGCCACAGCATCAAGAACATCAGGAAAACATGGCCTCGTCCAACAAACTAAATAAAGTACCAGTGCCCAATCCCAGAGTGTTGGAAATAGGTGACCTTCCAGACAAAGAATTCAAAATAGCTGTCCCGAAGAAGTTTAATGAACTTCAATATAACACAGAGAAGGAGTTCAGAAGCTTATCAGAGAAGTTTAACAAAAAGATTAAAACAATTTTTAAAAAATCAAAATTTTAAAAATCAAAATTTTAAAAATCAAAATCAAAAATTCCAGAGCTGAAAAGTTTTATTGACAAACAGAAAATGTATCAGAGTCTCTCAACAACAAAATTAATCAAGCAGAAGAAAAAATTCATGAGCTTAAAGGCAGGCAATTTGAAAATACACAGTCAGAATAGAAAAGAGAGAAAATAAAAAAAGAATGAAGCAGGCCTACAATATTTATAAAATAGTCTTAAAAGGGCAAATCTAAGAGTTATTGGCCTTAAAGAGGAGGTAGAGAGAGACAGATTGGGGTAGAAAATTTATTCAAAGAAAAATTAACAGAAAACTTTCCAAACCTAGAGAAAGAGATCAATATTTAGGCATAAGAAGGTCATAGAACACCAAGCATATTTAACTCAAATAAGACTATATTAAAGCATTTAATAATCAAACTCCCAAAGGTCACAGATAAGAAAAGGTCCTAAGGGAGGTAGGAAAAAAGAAAAAAATAACATACCAAGAACTTCCAGTATGTCTAGCAGCAGACTTCTCAGTGGAAACCTTACATGCCAAGAGATGGTTGCATGACATATTCAGAGTGCTAAAGAGAAGAAACTTTAACCCTAGAATATTATATCCTATAAAAATAGCCTTCAAACATGAAGAAGAAATAAAGACTTTCCCAGACAAACAAAAGCTAAGAAATTTCATCAACACCAGACCTGTCCTACAATAAATGCTAAAAGGAGTTCTTCAATGTGAAGGAAAAGCACATTAATGAACAATAAGAAATCATCTGAAGTTATAAAACTCACTGGTAACAATAAGTACTCAAATACAGAATACTCTATTTCTGTAATTGCAGTCTATAAACCAGTTATATCTTGAGTAGGAAGACTAAGGGATAAACCTATCAAAAATAATAACTATAACAACTTTTTGAAAGATAGCATAAAGATATAAGTAGAAAAAATAAAAAGTTAAAAATGTGGGGGAGAGATGGAGTTAAAGTGTAGAATTTTTGTTAGATTTCTCTTTGCTTGTTTATTTGTTTGTTTTTAACCAGAGTTAAGTTGTCACATGTTTAAAATTATTGGTTACAATATGTTTTTTGAAAGCCTCATGGTAACTCCAAATCAAAAAACCTACAACAGATACACAAAAAATAAAAAGCAAGAAATTAAAACTTGCTAGCAGAGAAAATAGGAAGGAAGGAAGGAAGGAAGGAAGGAAGGAAGGAAGGAAGGAAGGAAGGAAGGGAGGGAGGGAGGGAGGGAGGGAGGGAGGGAGGGAGGGAGGGAGGGAGGGAGGGAGGGAGGGAGGGAGGGAGGGAGGGAGGACCACAAAACAACCAGAAACCAAATAACAACATGGTAGTAGTAAGTCCTTATTTATCAATAATAATATTGAACGTGAATGTACTACACTCTCCAATCAAAAGACACAGAGTGGCTGAATGGATAAAAAATAAGACCCAACCATATGTTGTCTACAAGAAACCCACTTCCCCTATAAAGACACACATAGACTGAAAATAAAGCGATGGAAAGCAATATTCCATGCAAAGGGAAACCAGAAAAGCACAGGAGTAGCCATACTTCTATCAGATAAAATAGCTTCCAAGACAAAAACTGTAAAAAGAGATAAAGAAGGTCATTATATAATGATAAAGGGGTCAATTCTGCAAGAGGATATAACAATTCTAAATGTATATGTACTCCAACACTGCATCACCCAGATATATAAAGCAAATTCAGAGCTAAAGAGAAAGATAGACCCCAATACAATAATCACTGGAGACCTCAACACTCCACTTTTGGTATTAGACAAATCATCCAGGCAGAAAATCAACAGAAAAACATTGCACCTAATCTGCTCTATAGACCAGGGGTCCTCAAACTTTTTAAACAGGGAGCCAGTTCACTAGCCCTCAGACCATTGGAGGGCCAGACTATAGTTTTATAAAAACTATGAACAAATTCCTATGCACACCGCACATATCTTATTTTGAAGTAAAAAAGCAAACGGGCAAAAACACCTGCATGTGGCCTGGGGGCAGTAGTTTGAGGATACCTGCTATAGACCAAATGGACCTAATAGATATTTACAGAATGTTTCATCCAACAGCTGCAGAATTCACATTCCTCTCCTCGGCTTATGGATCATTCTTAAGGATAGACCATGTGTTAGGCCACAAAACAAGTCTTAAAAAATTCAAAACACTTGAAATCAAATCAAATATTTTTTCTGACCATAATAGAATAAAACCAGAAGTCAATAATAAGAAGAACATTAGAAACTATATAAACACATGAAAATTAAACAATAAGCTCCTGAAGGACCAGTGAGTCAATAAAGAGATTAAAAAGGAAATTAAAAAATTTCTTGAAACAAATGAAAGTGAAAACACAACATATCAAAACCTATGAGATACACAAAAAGCAGTAATAAGAGGAAAGTTTATAGCAGTAAGTCTCTACATCAGAAAAGTAGAAAAGGCCGGGCACGGTGGCTCACGCCTGTAATCCTAGCACTCTGGGAGGCCGAGGCGGGCAGATTGCTTAAGGTCAGGAGTTCGAAACCAGCCTGAGCAAGAGCGTGACCCCATCTCTACTAAAAATAGAAAGAAATTAATTGGTCAACTAATATATATAGAAAAAATTAGCTGGGCATGGTGGCGCATGCCTGTAGTCCCAGCTACTTGGGAGGCTGAGGTAGGAGGATTGCTTGAGCCCAGGAGTTTGAGGTTGCTGTGAGCTAGGCCGACGCCACAGCCCTCACTCTAGCCTGGGCAACAAAGCAAGACTCTGTCTCAAAAAAAAAAAAAAAAAAGAAAGAAAGAAAGAAAAGAAAAGTAGAAAAGTTTAAAAATAACAACCTAACAATGCATCTTAAAGCTCTAGAAAAACAAGAGCAAACCAAACCCAAATTTAGTAGAAGAAATCATAAAGATCAGAACAGAAATAAATGAACTTGAAACCAAAAAAATACAAAATGAAAACTTGGTTTTTTGAAAAGATAAACAAAATTGACAAACTTTTAGCAATACTAACTAAGAAAAAAAAGAGAGAAGACCCATATAAATAAAAGAGATGAAAAAGGAGACAATACAACTAATACTGCACAAATCCAAAGGATCATTAGATTCCACTGCTAGGTATATATCCAAAAGAAAGGAAATCAATATATCAAAAAGATATCTGCACTCCCTTGTTTATTGCAGCACAATTCACAATAGCCAAGATTGGAATCAACATAAGTGTCCACAAACAGATGAATGGATAGAGAAACTGTGGTATATATACACAATGCCATATTATATAACCATAAAATTAATGAGATCCTGCCATTTACAATAACATGGATAGAACTGGAGTATATTATACATTAAATAGGCCGAGCACAGAAAGACAAATCTCTCATGTTCTCACTCACATGTGGGAACTAAGTATTAAAAACAATCGATCTTATGAAGACAGAGAACCTGGGAAGGATAGTGGGAAATGGGGATAAAATGGGGCTGGATATAAAAATATAGTTAGTTAGATAGAATGAACAATATTTGATGGCAACTATAATCAATGGTACATTGTGGTGTACTTTAAAATAACTAAAAGAGTAGAATTGGAATGTCCCCAACACAAAAAAATTATAAATGCTTAAGGTGATGGATACCCCAATTACCCTGATTTGGATTCATTCATATTGTATGCATACATCAAAATATCACATGTTACCCTATAAATATACACAACTATTATGTACCCATAACAATTAAAAATAAAAATGCATTTTTGAAAAACAAGAAATAACGATTTCTATGTGCTAGAAACAAAGAATTGGACATTGAAATTAAAAAGATAACATGAATTTTTTTAAATACAATATTAGTTCTCTATTGCTGCATAACAAATTACCCTAAAACTTAACAGCTTAAAACAACAAACATTTATTACCTCACACAGTTTCTAAGATTCAGGAATCTGGGTTCCTTGAGTGATCAGGCTCAGGGTCTCTCATGAAGCTGTAGTCCAGAGGTCAGCCAGGGCTGCCGTCTTCTGAAGGCTTCACTGGGCCTGGAGGATCCACTTCCAACATGACTCCTTCACCTCTTGTTAGTGGGGACATCAATCCTCATTGCTAAAGGTTGTGTTCATAGTTCTTCACCACACAGACATTCCAACAGAGCTGCTCCCCTGTCCTCTAGGGCAGGCAACCCAAAAGAGAGCAAAGAAGAAACCATGATGACTTTTTATCACCTAGTCTTAGAAGTGGCATTCTATCACTTCTCCCATATCTCAGATCAACTGTGGTACAACGTGGGGTAGGAAGGACTATACTAGGGCAGGAATATCAGGAGGGAAGAATCACTGGCCAGCACAAATACCATTTACAACAGCATCAAAAAACATAAAACACTTGTGGATAAATTCAACAAAACACACAGTAATCCACCTTATCCTTAAGGGATACATTCCAAGACATGATGCCCAGTGGAGTACTGAACCCTATGTATATTATGTTTTTTCCTATACATACATACCTATGATAAAGTGTAATTTATAAATTAGATACAGTAAGAGATTAACAGCAATAACTAAAAATAAAATAGGATAATTATAACAATATAATAAAAGTGACATGAATGCGCTCACATGCACCCATGCTCTCTCTGTCTCCCTCCCTCTCTCTCTCTCTGTCTGTCTCTCAAAATATACTGTACCATGGGTAACTGTAACTGCAGAAAGTGAAATTAAAGATTTGGGTGACTACCGTATGCTAAATCTGTACAACAAAAACAACAAAATATTCACCGAAAAAATCAAAGAAGACCTAAATAAATGATATGAACAATAATTATGGACTGGAAGATTCAATATCGTTAAGACGTCAATACTTCCTAACATATTGGGATTCAACACAATTGCAACCACACAATGCCACCAGGTTTTCTCTTAGCATAAATTGAGAGACTGATAATAAAATTTATATGTAAATGCTCAGAACTTAAAATATCCAAAACAACTTTGAAAAGAGAAGAACAAAGTTGGAGGACTTAGACTACCTCCTACACTACGTGCTAAAATAATGTAAGAACTACCCTATTTTAAGATTTATCATAAAGCCCTAGTAATAAAGGCAGTGTGCTATTAACATAAGACAGACATATAGATCAATAAAACAGAATAAAGAGTCCAGAAATAGGCCCACTCAAATACGGTCAATTGATTTTTGACAAAAATGCCAAGGTAATCCAATGGGAAAAGATTTTCAACAAATGTTGCCAGGACAATTGAATATCCACAAGGAAAAAAATAAATCTTGAAACTTGCTTTATGCTATGAACAAAAACCAACTTAAAATTGATCCTAGGCCTAAATGTAAAAGCTAAACTAAAAAATTCTAGAAAGAAAACATAAGAAAAATTTTATGACCTTAGTAAAGGCAAAGAATTCTTAGTACACAAAAAGTATATACTCCAGGAGAAAAAAATTGATAAATTGAACTAGCTCAAAATTAAAGACTCCTATTCTTTGAAAGACAATATTAAAAAAAATAAAAAGAAAGAAAAGGCAAGCCATACACAGAAAAAATATAGATGCAACACATATATATAACAAAAGGCTATATCTAGTATATATAAAGAACTCATATAGCCCAATAATATGGTATTAACTCAATTAAAAATAGGCAAAAGATTTGAACAGACACTTCAAAAAAGAAGTATAAGTGGCAAATCCACAAATGAAAATATGCTCAATATCACTGTCATTAGGAAAATGCAAATTATTAATAAAACCACAAGATACTATTGCCACAACTGGAATAGGGAAAATTAAAAAGGAAAACAATACCAAACTGTGGCAAGGATGTGGAGCAATTGGAAAGCTCATATTTTGCTGGTAGGAATGCAAAATAGTATAGCACTTTGGCAAATCTTGGCAATTTCCTATAAAGTTAAATATTCCCTTACTGTATGACCCAGCAATCCCCTGAGTATTTAGAAAAGAGGAAACTGACGCAAAGGGAGAACTAGCTTATCAAGGTGTCATGGTTTGAATGTCTGTCCCCTCAGAAACTCATGTTGAAACTTAATTCCCAATGTAACGGTATTAAGAGGTGGGGGCTTTAGGAAGCAATGGGGTAGGAGGGAATATTAGTTTGCTAGAGTTACCATACAAAATATTATAGACTGGGTGACTTAAAAACATGTAAATTTATTTCTCACAGTTCTGAAAGCTGAAGACCAAGATCAAGGTGCCAGCAGTTTTGCCTTCTCCGGAGGCCCCTGTCCCTGGCTTGCAGGCCATCTTCCCACTGTGCCCTCACATGACCTTTCCTCTGTGAGCCTGCGTCCCTGCCGTCTCTTTCTTTTCTTATGAGGGAACCAGTCATGTTGGATTAGGGTCCCACCCTTACGACCTCATTTAACCTTAATTATCTCTTCAAAGGTCCTATCCCCAAATACAGTCACATTGGGGGTTAAGGTTTCAAAATATGAATTTGAGCGAATACAGTTCTACCCATAACGAGGGCCTATCAGGCGTCCTCAAACTACGGCCCGCAGGCCACATGTGGGTGTTTTTGCCCGTTTGTTTTTTTTTTTACTTCAAAATAAGATTTGTGCAGTGTGCATAGGATTTTGTTCATAGTTTTTTTAAAAACTATAGTCCGGCCTCCAGTGGTCTGAGGGACAGTGAACTGGCCCCCTATTTAAAAAGTTTGAGGACCCCTGGGCTAGATAATAATCACACAAGACACAAGTGGACCCCAAATTCATCCAAAAGGCATGTGCTGGGCTTCTAAATGCCAGTCACGTTTCTGTGTCACCTTACAGGGCTTCCCTGAACTGGTCTGCCTCTTTGTATAATGGATGTGGTTTTGTCACGTAAATTGAATTCGTATGAAATGGGAGAAAAGGCACAAGAGCTGAGTTCTAACTATTACTATGCCTCAGCCAACCACGGACCAGGAGGAGAGAAAAACCTCTTCAGAGGAATAAAAGGAGGGGACGGAACAGTCTGGAATGCAAAGGATCCCAAGCTGAGCACGGAGAGTCCTGTTTCCTCTCGTCATCAGAACCTGTGAGTCCAGCCACCTGGGTGCAGTTTCAACATAATTTATTCAACTCATCAACTACTTACCGAGCAGCAGTTATAACCAGTAATGACAAAGCTGCCACTCATTGAGGCAGCAGAGAGCAGGGGTTAGGAGTGCAGGCTCTGCCTTTGAAAGAACGAGCTCAACCTATATGGAACAATCTGTAAAATAATAAGTGACAAAAATAAGGTGCAAACCAGTGTGTAGCAAAGGGTACCATTTGTAGAAAGAAGAGGAGATACATGCTTGTTTCTGCAGAGAATGTCCCTGGAAGGATAAAAAACTATTAAAGGTAGCTCTATTTCTGGCCACGACGGAGTACCAGGGACCAGATTTACCCTCCTGCCTTAAAAAGAAGCTTTAAAAAAAAAAGAAAGAAAGAAAGAAACAATGGTTTTAAGGCACTGAACATCAGACAGTGCAGGACTGATGGCTGAGAGAAGGGAAACGAGAGAGGGGAGCCCTGTGATAACCTCAGTTTACTGCCTGGGGGTTGTTCGGGCCCCGAGCAGGGAGGAGGAGCGAGGCAGAGCCCAGTGGTTTCCCTTCATTAAGAAGACTGAGGTTACAGCTCAGGGCAGCCGAAGCAGCTCACTCTGCAGGGCAGAGCAGTACCAGCGAAGAGAAAGCTGCACACAGAAGACATCCAGTGATTTGCAGAGGGGTCCCCTCCTGTCTGCACCTGGGTTCTGGTCACTGTGGCTGGGGAAGAACCTCTGGGAAGCAGGAAGACAATTTCAGAATGCCATGTGGGGCTGGAAAGAGTTCCTGCTCCCACCAGTGGACAGATATCCCCAGGGTGAGGCACCTAGAGCACCCCGGGGAGGAGTGGACTAGACACCCCGGGAGCCTCGGTAAGTATGCGATGCCCAAAGCAGGGCTCAGCGGCTGCTGAAGGAGGAAAGAGGAAGTAAGAAGACCCTAGACAAAGAGGTGAGAGAAGGACGGCAGAGATGAAGAGGCAGCAGAGAGAGAGGAGGCGAAAGAAGTGAGCTTGGGAGAAATAGCAGAGCCCGTCGTGTGGCATGCCCCAGAGTCCAGACTTCACATTCTGATTATGACGGGATGCCATTCGAAGACTGAAATCAAGGAAGAGATACGATCAGACTTTTGTGTAGAGAACAGATTGGAAGGCAAGACAGGGGAGGGATCCCAATCAGGAGGATGTGGGAGGAACCCATGCTCCAAATGGTGAGGGGCTGAATTCAGAAATTAGAAGGAGGGATGAAGTGAAGTTTACAGAAGGAAGTTTGAGACGTTTTAAGGGGGAAGAATGGACCTGATGCTGAAGGATGTTTGGAATATTAAAATGGGAATCGTCATGTTTTTATAGCACTTACTCCCCATCCAGTTCTGTTCTAAGTGCTTTGCATAAATTAACTCATTAAATCCAGCTCCATGGGGCGGTACTGTTTGGATTTCTTGCTGTACAGATGAAGAACTGGGCCACGGAGAAGTTAAATAACCTGCCTGAGGTTACACTCTGTCCAGTGGTCTAACAGCGACCCAGGACCGACCCTAGTAACCACTACACTTACTGTCTCTCACATGCACAGGTTTTAAAAGGTTGGCAAAAAGTAAGAGGAGCTGGCAAAGGAGAACAAAAACAAACAACAGAAGAGGTGGGGATAGCCTGGAGAGGGTAGTGTCACCAAGATAAGGAGGGAGTAAGCTTATTTCTTTCCTCAGTTGTAATTAACTGAGGTTATATAACGGGAGGAAAAGCAGGCTGGGCTTAGCTGAGAAGAGCAGGAGGTGCTTCCACATGTGTTATCTCCTTATATTTATTAATATAATCCTGTAAAATAGGTGCTTTCTAGCCCCAACTTGTCCACATGGAAACTGAGGCTCGGAGAGGTCAGAGGACTCCATAAAGTCACACAGCAGGGAAGTGACCTGGAAATGATCTGCATGCCATGTTCGGTTCACTCTCGTGCTGTCCAGGGTCCCAGGGCTGTATCGGGTGGGAGGAGGGCATGCAAGGACGATCGCCTCCCTGCTCCCAGTATGTCTGTAATCTTGTTGTTCAAATGAGATTCGAGCAAATGAAAACACCACATAGGGACGTGCACCTGGCTGGGCGGTGCAGACTCTGGCACCTCGGGCAGGTGAGGGGTGCCCTGGCGGCGGCAGGTGAGGTGGGCTTGGGTTGGGCATCAAAGGAAATGCAGGGGATTCCCTGGGCTGGGCCCTCACCTCGGGTGCTCGGAGTTGGCGGTGGGCGTCTGCTGTGTCCGCCTGTGCAGGATAACTGCCGGGTTTGTCTCAGTCTCCTCTGAGGAACCACGCGTCCACACTGGGAATACACACGGCTTGGACAGGCTGACCTCACTCCTCCCTCAGATTCCAGGCGTGGGCACGTGGTGCCAGCCTGGTCAGTCGCCGGGTTCCCCTCTCCTCAACCCGGCGATCAGCTCTCGACCTGACGCAGCCCCGTGCGACTCAGTCTCAGGTGAGTGCTGGAAACAGTGGGGAGAGAAGTGTCTCCCAGGGACGGGCTGCTCCAGGAATAATGCTGGCCCGGGGATGCTGGGGGCCTGCCCTGGAGAGGCCTTCCTGGGAGGAAAGCCCACACTGAGGAAAGGAGACAGGAGGGAGAGAGATGTAATGATAACATTCAAGCCCCCGGCCACACCTGAAAGCAAACATCCCTGGAAGTTATTTGAACCAATAAATTCCCTCCTTCATTGCCGGTGCCTGTGTGAGTTGGAGATTCTGTCACTGGCGAGTGGAAGGGGTTTAATTGGCACAGAGCCCCAAAGGTGGTAGTCATACTCCCAAAATCCAAAGCTAGGGTCTGTCTGCCCTCCCCAAAGGACAGGAGTTGGGGAAGGGTACGGTGAGGTAAGAGCCATGAAAGACACAAGGGCTATGGGCTTCTATGGAGGGTGAGATCAGTATAGACTTCACAGAGGAAATTCCACCAAGTGGCACTTGAGAAGGTGCAATGCAGGAGGAAAGGGACAGCTTCACCTGTGAAGGCAGAGAAACCAAAAAATACAGGGCATGCTCACTGTGCCACTCACAGTCAGATGTGACTAGAAGACAAGGTGATAAGAGGCCATCGTGAAAGGTAAGATTGCAACGGTGCGTTGGAAGGCCTCAAATGCCAAGAAGTGTATATTTAGGAAGGATTGGGAACACAGACATGACAGTGTCATGAGATCAGAGACACATTCCTCCTCCAAGGCCTCTAGAAGTTGTTGGATCCCAGGGAAACCAGAGCGGGCTCTAAGGATGTCAGAAAGTGGGTAAAGAGCTAAGTGTTCAGGGCTGGGCACAGTGGCTCACACCTGTGATCCCAGAACCTTGGGAGGCCAATGGGCAAGGATCCCTTGAGGGCAGAAGTTCAAGATGAGCCTGGGCAGCATAGAGAGACCCCATCTCTACAAAAATAAAAAATTAGCCAGGTGTGGTGGCTCCCAGCTGCTTGGGAGGCTGAGGCAGGAGGATTGCTTGAGCCCAGGAGTTTGAGGTTGCAGAGAGCTGTGATCATGCCACTGTACTCTAGCCTAGGTGACAGAGCAAGACCCTTTCTCTAAAAAAAAAAAAAAAAAAAACAAAAACCCTAAGTTCCAGATAAAAGATGAAAGAGGCAACTTTATTCTCTGGCCCACTCTGCGGGGCAAGAGACCACATCCTGTCTCTGAGTCTGGATCCCTCCTCCTGCTCCTGCCAGCCCAGGACAGGAGATGAGATGGACACTGGCCCAGGCACCTGCTCCAGGAGGAGCTTCCCAGCCAGGGGCCCCACCAGGATGTCCCAGCCCCAGGGAGGGGGCCTGTCTGAGCTTCCCTGCGCCAGGCCCCTCTCCTGCCTGCTAGGGGCTGTATCCCTGCTGTTGAGTTAATTACAGTAATTATACCTGCTCCCTCTTTGGTTCCCTTTGTTCCCAGTTTCCTGCCCGCTCATTTGCAAATCTAATCGCTCTGTGGATAGATTTTTTTTTTTTAAAAGAGAACTGGATGGAGAGACAAAGATGGGGGCAGAAAGTGTGGGAGAGCAAAGGTGGGGGTGTACACGGGTAGGCTGGGAAGAGGGGGTGTGGTGTGCAGGGGACCATCAGAGATGGAAAAAGTGGACAGAGCATGGAGCCTGCAAGAAGGGGAGGGACGTGGAGAGCAGACCTGGCACCTCTCCTCTGGAAGGTGGGGGGAGTGGACCCCATATTCACAGAGAGGCCAGGATGGTTGAACTACCGAAACCACAGCCTCCGTGGTTCTCTGGCCTTTCTGCTTAGTCCTCCAACTTCCCCCCAGACCAGGCTAATGCTGGGCTTCAGGACATGTTACCCCAAAATATGGCATCTTGGCCACAGAGGGGAAAAGCACAAATAGACTATGAGACTAGAAAGAATTCCACTTGCCCCTCATCCCCGGAAGCAGCCACAAAACCCAGCTGACCTTCCCATGAAAACAGGTCTTAAGACCTTCATTCCAGCAGGGTGCTCCCTATACCTGGAGGAAAAGAATGTCCTTGTCCTCAAAGACACCTGTCCAAGAATCTGAACAAACAGGCCTTGCAGAGCTCCCCTCAGTTTATCACCATCAGATCATACCCTTTTGTCCTCCAATCACACTTCTGCATGCCTGTCCATAACATACTCTTTTCCCTGTTGCCTGGGGTCTTCATTTCCAAAGGCTTCCAACTCACGGTAGAATTGGTATCAAATAAATTTGTATAGTTTTCTCACATCCATCTGTCTGTTATTCCAGGTGCCTCAGCCAGGAAGGAAGCTTGCAGTGAGTGAGAAATCCTTCCTCCCCTGCACTAGCCTGGCACCAGTGACAGGATGCTGGGAAGGGGCCCGAGCTCAAATAACACCAGCAGGTATCTGGGCTCCTTAAAGACTGCTCTCCCCAGGGTGTGTGGGACCTTGGTCCTCCAGAGCCCCTGGCAGACACTTCGCTGTCAGACGGCTGAGGGGTGGCAGCGGGGGGACCACACGTGGGGCGAGAAGGAAGCAGCAAATACTCTGCGACGTGAGGGCTGGGTCTCTCCTCTCTCACCCAATCCCCATCCTGGCGACCCTTAAAAACATCTCAGTCCAAGGATTTTCCAAAGGTGCTCTGACGTTTCGTGAAGGATTCCCTCCCACACCCCCGCCCAGGAAGGAAGTGGGGAAGGACGAGTGGGCACCTACGTCCCCCAACGTCCCATCAGTGCCCTTTCTCTGGCTCATAGATTGGCTGCCGCCTAAACTTTTGTTTGAAACTAATACAAATTTAAAAGGAGAATTCCCTGCTATCAAGGATTAGAAAACAACTGACCTAATCCAAACCTCTCACCTGTCAGAGAGGGGAAACTGAGGCTCGAATGAATCAAGAGGCCTGTCCCGTGTCACACTACAATCAGATCACAGGCCTCCTGACTCCCAGGTGAGGGGGATTTCTGCTGCTGCCCCATGCCGCTTGTCAGGGTGCCAGGGGGGTGCCCGGGAATTTTGCCAAAGCTCTCAGCTCTTCTCAGACCCCTCTGGAAGAACGTGGCGATCGGCATGGTCCTGCCAGAAGCCCTCAGTGAATCCAGGAATCGTGCTCCTCGGCCCTCCAGACAAGCCTGGGAGCTGGTGTGCAAAGAGTGTGCTTCCCAAAAGCAGCTGCGGCTCTACTTCCCACGTGCTCTTTTCAGAACCTTGCCACCGCCACCAACACCGCCACCCCGTGAAGAGGTGGACTCCGCTTCCTGAAACTGCAAAGGACTTTGCGACTGCCACAAAGAATACAATGTTGTGGCAGAAGCGATACCCCTAACTGTTATGCAGTTCCCAGCTATGCAGATTCGCTCCCTGGCATTTCCAATTAATTCACAAGAAAAAGTCAGAGTTCGGGACCGTCCGGAGGTGGAAGTGGGGATGCGAGTGGCGGAGAGAATATCCTACAGATCGACTCTTCCAGACGTCAGCTCCCCACGCGGGATGCAGCCGGTGTTTACCGAGCGCCCCAGTGAGTCAGGCTCGGAACAGAGTCCCCGCCCTAACGGGGCGCACGCAGTGTAATTGGGGAGGCGACGCCGCCGCGCTCAGGAGTAATTATAATGCAGTAAGTTAAGTTGCTGTTAAAAATAAAAGTTCGAGGAGTACTTTAAAAACAGGAGTAGCAACCTCAAGTGTTTAGTCTCCTGAGATGGTTCCTATCTATTCAGAGGTATAGACGTCACCTCAGGGTTTTCAGCTCTCGGAATCTAAATCCCTTAGTCCAGTCCTTGAAACTAATGGCCTATGGTACACCCTTACCACCATCTCGAGGGCCTAAATAAATGTCTTTTCACATTTTATTTAATATGCAACCCAGTGGAAGAGAAGGGTAGTTGTCTCCCAAAATCACTCTCCCATTCTCCAGAAAAAGACCCTTGATTTTTGCTGCATTTCATGAGCACCAAGAACAGGGATTTATTTTTTTCGGCCTCCTGCTCCTTAAAGCTATATGTGGCCATATGACCACGTTCTGGCCAATGGGATGTCTAGTAGGTGGTATATAAAACTTTTGAGTTATATCCTTTAAGAGAAGGGACCCTTCTTGGCATCATTCCTCCTTTCTGGCTGGCACAGGGCATGGTACTGCGCTGCATCTGGATGATGCAGATGAGAGAAATACCTTAGAAATGGCCAAACCTGGGTCCCTGGCACCTTGGAACCCCATTCCAGCTCTAGTCTGCCTAGCAACAGACTGTTATTATAAGAGAGAAGTAAACCATGGTCTTATTTAGGACACCATTGTTTGAGGGGTGGTATTCGTCTGGGTTCTCCAGAAAAACAGAACCAACAGCTCTAAAGGCCTGAGAACCAGAAGAGCCAATGATAGAAGTTGCAGTCCAAGCCTGAGGCCTGAGAACTAGGAGAAATGACGGTGTCTAAGTCTGAGCCTGAGTCCAAAGGCAGGAGAGAACCAAGTTCCAGCTCAAAGACAGAGAGCACATCTTCTCTTAGCCTTTTTGTTCTACTCATGCCTTCCATGGATGGGGTGATGCCTGCCCACCTTGGGGAGGGCAGTCTGCTCTACTCAGTCTACCAATTCCAATGTTAATTTCACCCAGAAACACCCTCACAGAGATGCCCAGAATCATGCCTAACCAAATACCTGAGCATTCACCCATTCACCCAGTGACTGAGTATATCCGTAGCCCAGTCAAGTTGACACATGAAATTAACAATCACAGGAGGGGCGTATGGCTAAATCAACTCCTAACAAAAATAACTTAACCATCAGCTCTTCATTTATTCCCGTGTGCATACCCACCCTCTCCCCCACATACGAACACCTCCACATGCATGTGCATGCTATGGCCAATCCCCCAGTGGACACTCAAGAATGAGCTGAGGAATTTGTTGTTGGATGAGATCAATGGTGCAGTTACTGGCATCACTGCTCCCTGCCGCCTGGGGTGCCAGCTCCCAAATGTGCAAGACCGAGAATCCCACAGGGTTCCGATGCCCCTGAGGGTACCTGGTGGTGTGTCGTGTGACATGCAAAGCAGCACTTTCCTAGAGACTATTTTGCTCAAAGATTTTGTGAAACCCATTTTGAACTCTTCCTCTCTTAAGAGGTTTTTTCATAGACACAAGACAGAGCCACAGAATTCCACTTTCCTGTGTCACCCAATCTTGTGCTTTTCGTGAACACCAGGAAACGACATTTACGTGCAGTGAGTGATTGAATAGCTGCTCTTGTGTTATCAGCGAAGGCTCAGCAGCATCCAAGAGGACTGGCTCTATTACTTCAGGGAGAGGAGATTAAGCCAGCCTTACCCTCGGCATGCCCTGCTGATAGGTGTTACGTGGAAAAAGAAAAGAAAAGTTTCCTGGTCAAATGAGTTTGGGAAAAGCCTAATTAAAAATAAAGATAAATAAGTTTCTTTGCTGTGGAATTTCTCAGGGTTTTCAATATGGTGATATGCATTATGCATCACCAACGGGAAGACCCAGCATTCAGAGCTGCCCACAGAACACCTTCGAATGCAGTTTCACGGTGGAGTGTTTCCAAGGAACTCGCTTGCTGAATTATGTAACGTGACTGCTCTCAGTGTTGGTCACGCCTGCGGAGGAGCAGCAAGATATTTTTAACATTATTAAATTCTAAGGAGTGATTTGGCCACCCCGCCCCTGACACTTTGTCCTTCCCCTTTCTTACCCTCCCCTCACTATTCGTAATGGTTAGTGCTATGTGTCAACTTGGATGGGCTAGAGTACCCAGTTATCCAACCAAACGCAAAACTATTACTGTGCGAGTATTTTGTAGGTGTAGTTAATAGCTATGATCAGGTGACTTTAAGTAAAGGAGATTATCCTTGATAATGTGGGTGAGCCTCATCCAATCAGTTGAAAGCCCTTAAGAGCAAAACTGAAGCTTCGCGCATGCCTGTAGTCCCAGCTACTCGGGAGGCTGAGGCAGGAGGATTGACTGAGCCCAGGAGTTTGAGGTTGCTGTGAGCTAGGCTGATGCCACGGGCACTCACTCTAGCCTGGGCAACAAAGTGAGACCCTGTCTCAAACCCCTTCCCACCACCCCCCACACAAAAAAACTGAAGCTTCCCCGAGGAAGAAGAAATCTGCCGGTAGATTGCAGCAGCACCATCCACCTAAGAGTTTTCTAGCCTGCCAGCCTGTCCTACAAATTTTGGCTTGCTGAGCCAGAACCTACAATCACATAGCCAATTCCTTGGGGACAGAAAGGAATTGGAGGCCCCCAGAAGGAGGCGGACAGCGGCAGGGAGTGGTGCTGTCGGGATACACGTGAATCCTACTGGCTCTGTTTCTCTGGTAGAGCCCTGACTGAACATTCTGGGAGAACATTCAAACAGGTCAGGAAGTAGCACACAGGCATTCCTGGCTAATTTTTCCCCAAAGCATGAGCCTTTGGTGAGTTTGGCATCGAGAAGGATGTAGGAGAATGGAGATCTCCGTGCAGAGACAAAGGGTCTTGGCCAAAAAGAAGAGTAGAGAAGATTCCCCACAGACTATGAAAAGATTTTCCACAACTCAGAGGAGGAGGAAAAAAATTAATGATAGAGATGTCTGTGGGGTCTCAAAAAAAAGAGGACCCATGCTTGGCATCTCAGGGCCCAGGTGAGGTGGCAAGACTGCAGGGAGGACATGGCCATGCAGTTCATTTGGGACAAGGGGGACAACAGGGATTCCCACGCACCAACTCCAGCCCAGAAATATGCTTCCTGGAGGGCCCATGTGGACTGAATGCTTGAAGATCTTGATATAACCCTAGGAAATAGGAAAATCCTAACAGGATTGAGGTTAGGGATAGGGATTGAAATGGACATTATACAACAGACATTTCTGGTATTAAAAAAAAAAAAAAAAAAAAAAAAAAGAAATGGACATTAACTTTCTTCAAGGGAAAATAGAGATTTGCTTCATATTCACAATAGATTTATCACCCCATAACCCAGAAGTGTTCTGTTGTTGTTGTTATTATTTATTTCTGGTCACTCATAAAAAGTTCAGCTTTTCCAAACCATTTCAACTTCCTCTGTCAATTGAACCACTCCAAATATTTTTGTTTACCCAGGTAAGCCAGAGCTACCCCCTCACATCCTGTTGGAGTAAATCCCTCAATACTTTAAAGTTCCAAAAATTCTGAAATATGTCACATATTTTCAAAGTGTAATACTATAAAATTTTACTTGAAAAACTCAAAATTTGGACAGAGAGACAAGAGCTGAAAGTTTGTAGCATTAACTTGAAAATCAAATATTCAGGACCAGAACATTCCCAAAATCATCCCAGGTGTTGTTGTCCTTTAGAGCTCCACCGATAACCTTGACTCTGAGTCAGAACCCGCAGTCAGTCTCCGAACTGTAAAGATCTACTTAGGCGCGCCATATGGGTCCGTTATATAGGCTCATCATATGAGTTTTATTATTGTGGAAACACAAACAAACCTAAAAACCGATGTTTCTTGTATGAGAAAACCCTGGGCAATGATTGTACATAACCCTCTCTCACAGAAGCATTCAAGAATAAAAAGTAAACTTTGAAAGGAAATCTGCAAAATTCCCACACCAAAAGAAGATAAATGTTAGCTAGGATTGATGTAATAAAAAGAAAAATCAAATGAGCAAATCTTAACATAGTTTGAAGCCCTCTGTGAGGTCAGTTTAAGAATTGTCTGGGAAAGCGAGGCTCGTGGAATGGGAGATAATGTGGTCCGACCTTGTTCTCTGTATATTTGTCCTGATCTGTTTTCAAATGAGCATCCAAGCTGAAAAGGCTGCCCTTATTCGTACAGACAAATTTTAATGTACTCAAAAAGCATCCCTGAATGGTTAGTTTAGAAACTAGAGATAACCCAGATCTTCTTTTTAATTACCTTATAGCATTTTTTTCTAATTATAAAAATAATGCAGACTTTTGGGTAGAATCACCTATTTGCTCTACTCAAGAGCAAAAACACAGAATCTCTCCCTTCAAGTACTCAATGAAATAAAGAAAAAGAAAAACATGAAACAAATCAGCCAAAAGTCACTAGCAGCAACCAAAGAAGGAAAGGGGTAAGACGTTGTGCCACAGAATTCCAAAATGGTAGCTAAGAAAAGATCCAGAATAGCTCCTTACTTCATTCTTAACAAAAGCAGAATATAGGAAGGTAATTAAATCCAACAGTTCTCACAAATATCCTACAATTTGGGAAGGGATGGCCCAAGAGAGTAAGTAGGCAGATCTAGGAAGAGCTAAGGGAAAACTCCGGTGTGTAGACACCATCCACCTACCATGGGCCTCAGCAGAGGCAGGAAGAGCCCCCAGGCTCACCATCTTTCCAAGGACAGAGATAGAAAAAAGAAAGCTTATAAACCCAATCTGACTATCTGAAATTTGTAAAGTAACTCAAAGAACAGAACTAGGTTCCCTATAAGAGTTTTATACTATAGAAGAACTGAATATAAAATCAATAAACAAGAGATGATAGAATAAAATGACAAGGAATTTAACAGAGCTAAGGAAACCAATTGTGAACCAAAATAGATGTATTACAAATCTAATAAATAAACTAGACACAACGGAATAAAATGGAATAGACCCCACTGAAAAATACAATGAATGTAATGGGGGGAAAATCCTGATGTAATCGCAGGAAATGAGGAGAAAATAAGACAAAGAGATTAAAGCAACTAGATAGGGGATAGATGCAGAAGATAAAGACTGTCAAACATAAGAATAATTGCTGTCCCTAAGGTTTAAAAGATAAAACTAAAAAACATTCTGAAATACAGGAAAATTTCACTGAAATGAAGGAAGAATCAGACAATCAAAATACCATATGTATCAAAATGCATCATATGTACCATGAATAATTATTCCAGAATAACAGACCCAAAAATATAGCCTCACCAATGAACATCAGAGAAAAAGAATAATCAAAATAAGTAAGTACAGACATGAAGACATATCTTAGTTAGATTAGGACCCAGCTGGACAGCAGAGGTAAAGAAAGAATAAGCAGAATGAACGGGACAACAAACACACTGTGTTCAGACTTCTCGTAGCCACATTCGGAGCCTGAAGACGGTGAGACGATGTTCACAAAGGTCTGGGAAAAACTAAGTTTGACATAATAGTAAACCGCAACAGATTGTGTGCAAACCCAAGGGCACAGTCAGATGTCCTCAAACGTGACAGAACACAGGAATAGAGTCACCAGCACTTCTTTTCAAAACTACTCCATGAGACAAGGAGAGAAGACCAGGGCAATCAGTGTGTTGAAAGAAACCCTCAGGAAGATTTCCTAAATGGGACCTTAGATTCCTGGCCCAGGAGCCTGTGTGGAGATTTTCCCTTCTTTGGAGGAAGAAGACCAGTGAACCCTGAGTCCTGTTTTTAGGCAGTGGGTGCCAAGGTCCGTATGTATCCGGACAAATAGGCTGCACATCTGCATGGAGGCAACACGAGGAACACCGGCAAGGCCCTTCCTTGACGCCTCTTTGTTTGGGATTGTGCGGACATGCTCACCTGCTCCTTCAGACGCGAAACAAGGCAAAATGAACTTGGCATTGGATTTTGCCCTAGGCCCACAGTGTCTACCCTAAAGAAAGTAATTAAAATCACCAACTACCCTTCCTTTTGTGAGAACACCGGTGCTGCAAACCCTGCTATCTGCTTCCAGGTGCTGCATAACCGAGCCCAGCTCTTGAGCCCAGGACCTTTCAGACAACCAGGGGAAGCAGACTGGCTGGCGCTGTCTGGGCTCTGCATTTGATAGGGAACAAAAGCCCTTTTCCCATCTGTCTCTTGAAGTGCTAAAATTGCTACCTCATTGCAAAAAGGAAGAATTTGAGCACGCCAGGCCTCATAAAGAGGCACTGCAAGTTGGGACCCCACTCAACACCCTGAGCGCAGGGACAGGCCCCCAGAGAGTGCCCTCGAATGAGACGCTCATGCCAGTTAAGTTCTTCTGTGGAGGCAGCTCCCTGCTTCCTGCTGAATAGATGGGAAAGGGAGGGACATAGGCCTACGTGGGGAGGCGGTAGAGCACAGTGGTTAGGACAAGGGACTTGGCACCAGATGGCCAGGGTTTTCATCCCGTCTACCACTTCTTATATGACTTTAGGCAACTTCCTGTAATCTCTCTGTGCTTCAGTTTCCACATCTGTAAAATGAGGCTAATAATAGCACCTACCTGATAAGACCATTATGAGGATTAAATGTTAATCCACACGGTGCACTCAGAAAAGCAATTGACATACAGTGAACTCAACAAAATGTTACCTATGACTATTAATTCTTGGAGACAGTAATCTAGAAGCACCTCCACCCACCCACCCTCAGTGCTACCCTAGGCAGGGAAAGCATCTCTGCCCAGGTGCTGGAAGAAAGAAAACGTCCCCTCTTATAAAATCCTCTGAGAAAGTAGATTGGGGTGCAGGGGGCTCAGGTTTCCTCCTTGGACTACTGAGAACAATACTGCCCCACTCCTAGCATTCAGTATGGGCCAGGACCACAACCACTCTCTTAAAATCAGGCTGATATCAGGTACTATCCATTTAACTAGGGCTTTAGCACTTACCAAAGATCTCCTCCTTACATTCCATTTGGTCTTCAACACAGTGGTGCAGATCAAGTGTAATTATTCCCATGTTTCAAATGGGGAGATTGAGGCTCAGAGCAGTCACAGAGCTTGAAGTAGATGAGCTGACATGCAGATCCATTATTCTGCCTCCAAATCAACACCCCCTCTCATGCTTACTTTTCACCTGGTCTCTCATGTCTCTTTCTCTATCTTTCTCTGAGTATCTCTTTCTGTCCTTGTGTGTTGCTTTCTGGTGTCTACTTGGCTGTCTCTTTCTCTCATTTTCTTCTCTGATTTTCATTTCTCCTCTTCCTTTCTTCTTTCTTTCCAGTTCAGACCTCAGATTTCCCCCAATCCACTCAAAATAAAAGAAGGACAAATAGCAACCCAGGGTGATTCCAACTCCCTTCGCAAGGTTGGCTGGGGATTGAGTTCTCGGTGCAGAGACACAGGCCCACACTGTCAATCCAAGAAGAGCAGAAGAGCTACTCATAACAGGGAGAGAGAGAAGCCGCCACTGCAAGCAGCACCCCTCAGCCATCCGGTCCTCTCTTTCATTTCCACTCTAGCCTCATGACAACCCTCTGTTCTGATCATTCTCCCTCGTCCTAAGGGGACAGAAACCCACTAAAATAAGGGAAAAGAGAAGCAGGCCAAACCCTGGGCAGAGAAGAGGCTTTGGCAGCTGAAGAAGTGAAGCCCTGTGCAATTTCTCTCATCAAGGGAGCTGTGCATCTGTGTAGAAGAAACAACGGCTCACTGCATCTCAAAGCCTCTGAAATGGCTGCCCAAGCGACAGGAAGCGCATCTTTTTCCCTCCCCACAGTAATGGCCAACCACGACCAGCTGGGCAGAGAAAGGGCGCCACCTCCTGGCAAGACGTGAGTGTAGGCCCAGTACAGGCAGTTCATGACCCCTCCAAAGGGCAACCTTTGCACAACCTTCCCTGCCTGACGCTGCAGTCCCTGGCGGCCCCTTCTTAGGCTCTGGAAATTAGCGGATTCAACTGAGCCATGACAAAATGACCCTGCCTCCACTCAACAATTAGGTTCAGCAAGAGCACTATCCTTGTCAGTCAGGCAACTGTCTGAATAGTATATTGAATTTGCCATATTTTTTTAATAACTGGGAAAGGAAAGAGGTAAATAAGAAGGTGAAAAGTCTCATTATTTTAGGATAATGGACACAAAGGTGAATATCATCAGGCTGGTCCAAAGTGGGGGATCATTAGTCTTGACTGGCCACCCTGCTTCCTTGAGCCAGCCAAGTCTGCATTCAACTGTGAAGGGAAAAGTGAAATTAAAGACATTCTGAGGCGCTTGAAACAGAGCAATAGAGGCAGTGTCTGAAAAGGCAACGTGTAATTAGGGATTACATAATTTGATCAGCATACCCTTGATAACATTTAAGTCTATCATTTGGCTTTCAGATACTCTGCTTATGTATGCTTTATTTGAAAGTATATTATAACAAAAGCAAAGGCAGCAGCATCCCCCTGGCCCCGTGGTGCAGATGATGTGCTAAGTGTGTAGACGCTGTTTCCCATCTGACACCATCAGAAAGGAGGTAGAGGCAGCGTGGTGTGAGGAAACACAGGGACCAGGACCTGAATTCAAATCCTAGCTCTCCTATTTGAAATCTCTATAACTTTAGGAAAGTCACAACAAATCTCTCTGGTCTCAGTTTTGCATCTGTAAAATGGGGATGATAACAATAGCTGCCAAACGCACCTCCCAGAATTGGTATGAGGCTTAGATGAGACAGGCAGAGGAAGTGGAGAAGGAGGCTCATGTTGCTGGGATGTGTATGAGCTGGCTGTAGCCTAAGCACTTTACACACATTGTCTCATTTAATCCCATAAGAAATATATCATAATCCACAGCCTACAAGCGAGGACATTCGTAAAAGTAAATTTTTAAAGGTCCCACAAGTCATAAGTAGTAGATGGAATTCAAATCTAGGAACACTGGACTTTTTGATGCAGAATTTTACAAACTAAAGAGTACTATACAAATGTAAGGACAATTTTTACCTATGAAATTTATGTGTGAAATTTCTGGGCCCCACCTCCCTATCTCATTTACTTGTTGCCCCAGACCTGAGATTCTCCCTCTAACCAAAGACCCCAAACATGGCTCCCAGAAAGTATGAGTTGTCTATATGTCTCTGTACCCTGAAGCGAAGTTGTCTTCTCATGGGAGTGCCTTTTTTGCCAGCTTCTCTCTAAGAGGCCAAGTGAACCACTTTCCCCTCTAAGGGAACTTCCAACACCAGGCTGCTGGTGAAGAAGCCTGGGGTTCTGGGGGCAGAGATGTTCCCACAGTTCCTGAAGCTGGAACACCTACAGGCTCCATTTAGGGAGGACCTTACTGGTAATGGTATGGACCGCCATCACCATTCTTGCCACAATGGCCCCTAATGCCCGTAGGAGATGGAATCCCAGGACGGAAAGACTGGTCATTACATCCAGTGTAGAATTCTGTTATGCTCTATTATGTATTCCACCAATCTCTCAGAGCCCCTGGATTCCACATCAGGACTACAACTGCCTTCTCCTTCTCTACATGCTAGTCCCAAGATATCACAACTTCTATTCAACATAGTGCTGGAAGTCCTAGCCAGAGCAATCAGGCAAGAGAAAGACACTAAAAGTATCCAAATGGGAAAAGAGGAGGTTGAACTATCACTCTTTGCTGATAATATGATCTTATATCTAGAAAACCCCAAAGATTCTACCAAGAGACTCCTGGAATTGATAAATAAATTCAGCAAAGTTTCAGGCTACAAAATCAATGTACACAAATCAGTAGCATTCCTATATACCAACAACAGTCAAGCTGAGAATAAAATCAAAGACTCAATACCCTTCACAACAGATACAAAGAAAATAAAATACCTAAGAATATGTTTAAACAAGGAGGTGAAAGATCTCTACAAAGAAAACTACGAAACACTGAGGAAGGACATTGCAATTGATGTAAACAATTGGAAAACATATTATGCTCATGGGTTGGCAGAATCAACATTGTTAAAGTGTCCATACTACCCAAAGTGATGTACAGATTCAATGCAATCCCCATCAAAATACCAATGTCATTTTTTGCAGATCTAGAAAAAATGATTCTATGCTTCAATTGGAATCAGAAAAGAGCCCGAACAGCCAAAGCAACCTTAAACAAAAGGAACAAATATGGAGGCATCACTTTACCAGATTTTAAACTATACTACAAGGCTATATTAACCAAATAGCATGATAGTGGCACAAAAATAGAAACATAGACCAACAGAACAAAATAGAGAACCCAAATACAAAATCATTCACATATTGCCATCTGATCTTTGACAAAGTAGACAGCCATATACACTGGGGAAAGGAATCCTTATTCAATAAATGGTACTGAAAAATTGGATGGCCATGTATAGAAGATTGAAATAGAATCCGTATCTCTCACCACTCACCAAAATTAATTCAAGATAGATAACAGACTTAAATCTAAGGTATAAAAACATAAGAATTCTAGAAGAAACGATGGAAAAACTCTTCTAGATATCAGCCTAGGCACAGAATTTATAAAGACCCCAAGGGCAATCAAAGCAACAACAAAAATAAATAAATGGGGCTTTATTAAATTAAAAGGCTTCTGGCACAGCCAAGGAAATAATGAACAGAGCAAATAGACAACCTAGAGGATGTGAGAAAATATTCACATGCCATACATCCAATAAAGGACTAATAACCAGAATCTACAAAGAACTCAAGCAAGTCAGCAAGAAAAAAATCAAACAACCCCATTAAAAAATGGGCAAAAGACATGAACAGAAGCTTTGCAAAAGAAGATAGACTAATGGCCAATAAATACATGAAAAATGCTCAACATCTCTAATCATCAGAGAAATGCAAATCAAAACCACAATGAGATGTCACTTAACCCCAGTGATAATGGCTTTTATTAAAAAATCCCCAAACAATAGATGCTGGCATGGATGCAGACAAAAAGGAACACTTAGACACTGTTGATGGGACTGCAAACTAGAACAACCTCTATGGAAAATAGTATGGAGATTCCTCAAAGAACTAAAGTAGACCTACCATTTGATCCAGCAATCCCACTACTGGGCATTTACCTAAAGGAAAAACAGTAATTTTGTCAAAAAGACACTTACACTATAATGCTTATTGCAGCACAATTTATAATCACAAAGATGTGGAATCAACTCAAGCATCCATCAATTCATGAATGGATTAATAAAATGTGGTATATGTATACCACGGAGTACTACTCAGCCATAAAAATGCATTAATACCATTTGCAGCAATCTTAGGAGACCATTCTCCTAAGTGAAGTATCGCAAGAATGGAAAAATAAACACTACATGTACTCACTATTAAATTGGAACTAACTGATCAGCACTCATGTGCACAGATGGAAGTAAAAATCAACAGAAAGCAAGCAGGTGGAAGGGGAAGAGAGGATGGGTAAAATCATACCTAATGGGTACAAACACTATCTGTGTGATGGGCACACTTATAACTTTGACTCAAGAAGTACAAAAGCAATCCATGTAATGAAAACATTTGTACCCCCGTAATATTCTTTAATAAAAAAGAAAAAATGCCTGAGACATATTTTTCATGATATTTTTTTAATTGTGGTAAATATACATAACAAAATTTACTATTTTAGCCATTTCCAATGTACAGTTCTCTAGTGTTGCGTACACTTACATTGTTGTGCAACCATCACCACCACCCATCCACAGAACTCTTCATTTTGCAAAACAAACTCAGTACCCGTTAAATAATAATTCCTAATTCTCCTTTCATCACCATTCTAAGCCCCTGGCAGCCACCATTCTACTTTCTGTTTCTAACATTTTGACTACTCTAGGTATTTCAAATAAGTGAAATCATATAGTATTTGTCCTTTTGTGACTGGCTTATTTTACTTAGTATAATGTCTTCAAGGTTACTCATGTTGCAGCATGTGTCAGAATTTCCTTCCATTTTAAGGTTAAATAATATGCCATTGTATGTATAGACCACATTTTGTTTACCCATTCACTTCCCAATGAACACTGGGGTTGCTTGCATCTCTTGGCTATTGTGAATAATGCTGTTCTGGATGTGAGCATACAAATATCTGCTCATGTACCTGCTCTTGATTCTTTTGGGCATATATCCAGATGTAGGATTGCTGGATCATATTCTATTTTTAATTTTTTTGAAGAATTACTAGACTGTTTTCAACGTGAACCATTTTACATTCTCACCAGCAGTGCACAAGGAGTCTAGTCTCTCCACATCCTCAACAGTGCTTGTTATTTTCTGTTGTTTTTTTAAATAACTATCCTAATGGGTGTGAGGTAGTATCTCATTGTGGTTTTGATTATATTTCCTAATGATTAGTGATGTTGAGCTTCTTTTCATGTGCTTGCTGGATATTTGTGTGTCTTCTTTGGGATAATGTGCATTCATGTCCTCTGCCCATCTTTTATTTGGGTTGTTTCTTTGGTTTTGAGTTGTATGAGTTCTTTATATTCTGGATATTAACCCCTTGTCAGATACAGGGTTTGCAAATATTTTCTCCCATTCCATGGGTTGCATTTTCACCCTGTAGGTAGTGTCCTTTAATGAACAATAGTTTTAATCTTGATATGGTCAATTTACCTATCTTTTCTTTTGTTGACTATATTTTTGGTTTCATAGCTTTCATATTTTTTTATTATTCTGGCTGCCATCTTAAAAATTGACTGTCAAATATGAAAACAGAGAGGAGCTGACTGTAATGACAAAGCAGATAGTTTATGGGGCTATGTACTAAAGTGGTTAAAAGTGGGAAGGTGGATATATTTAAAGAGATATGTTTTCAAGTTAAAGTAGAATACAACCTGACTCATTGTATGAGAGACACAAAGAAAATAAAATAATAGAGAATGACTCCTACTTTTTGGTCTGAGCTACTAAATGAATGATGCATGAGATGGGAGCTATTAGGGAAAGAGCTGATTTGGAGAAGGCTTGGTCGTGTTTTGTGGGAGCTGTCTGTCCTATATTCAAATACAGTTATCTGACAGTAGTTGGATATACCAGTCTGGAATTAATAAGAAAGCTCCACGTGATAGATATACATTTAGAATGCCCTAGTTATCTACTGTCACAATGCTGCATAACAACCACGACACCCTAATTGCTCATGCATCTGGGGAGGCTGACTAGGTGGCTCTGCTAATCTTGGCTAGCCTCACTCACAGGTCCAGGCCAGCCTCAGCAATCTGCTTCACATATCTCCTCTGCTAGTTCACTGGAGATGTTCTCATGGTAATGGCAGAGGTACAAGAGAAGAAGACCAACCCTAACTGCCCAAGCACTATTCGAGGCTCTGCTTGCATCACAATCTGCTGATGTTCCCTTGGTTAAAGCTAGTCTGCCTAGCCCAGAGACAGAGTGGGGGAGCATTGTAAAGCTACATGGCAAAGAGCATAGCTCGTAGCAGGGAGAGGTGAAGAAATGGGCCATTTTTGTAATTGCCACATCACAATTGTGTAAAGATTCTATTTAATATCTTGGGACTAGAGGGAAAGTATAGATGATGAAAAGAGGCATGAGCAACACTTGACTTTGCCAAGAATCGAAGAGGAATAATGAAAGGCGCCATCCTCTGAGCCTTAACCCCACTGGTCTACATCTCTTATCTGGAGTACGGACTGGAAGAATGGAAACAGTGAGGTCTCATGATGAGCTGAAAGATGACTGTATTCTGGCCTCGGCTGGTAGTGATAAAGTTGCTGAGAAATGTTCATATTCAGATAAATTTTTCAGGTCTAGCTAAAAGAGCTGGATGGGAGTGTGATGAGCTGGTAAGAAATAAGAAGACTCGTAGGTTTCCTTTTGCCTGAACAACAAGCAGTGCCATTACTCGGATGGCGAGGCCCCAGAGAGAGCAAGTTTGTGCAAATGACACAAGAATGCGGTTTTGGACATGGAAGTTTGAAATCCCAGGTAATTGAATAGGAGAGTGTCAAATTCAGGAGAAAGAGTAAAGTCAGATATAACTTTAGGAGCTATCAGCAAGTGAGGGTATTTAAGTCCATGGCCATGAGTGAGATCACCAAAGTTACAATGTAGCTAGAAGATGACAGGCCCATGGATGGCTATGCTCTACTCCTTTACTTCCACATCTAGTAGACACCCACTACCTACTTAGTATCTCTCCAGTGTGGACCCTTCTGTGTCATCTCTGCTACGACTGCTGTCTTAGAGTCTTCTGCTTCCACCTAGGCCACTGCAGCTGTTTCCAACTGATCTCACTCCTTCCAAGATCATTTCTATATACAATCACCAGGAGGGATCTTTGTCATGCAAATCTTTTTTTTGTCATTTCTGCTTAAGAGCCGTAATATAAACTCTATATATTAAAAGTGAAAGGATCAGTCTGACATCACCTGAACCCAGTGACCAAAGTTAACAATCCCTAACCAGGGAACAAAGCACACAGCACCACCTACCTACAAAGTCTTCCTGCCACAGGGGAGAGAGCCTGACTCAATCAAGCCTCTAACTCTAACTACTAGTTTGCAGGAAATAAGGGAGTTAGAGGAGCTTGTTAAAGAGCATGACAACAATACAATCAGTCAAACCCAAACTTTGGGAGTTCTATAGGACAACCCAGTATCCTAACAACAACAACAAAAATTTAAGTAGGGGAGAGGGTAGTAGAGGGTGTGAAAAACTAATAGAGATTAAGAGAAACTCAAAGGATGAATCATGCATGTGCTCTATGTGGACTGTGTTTGGATTCTGATTTAAACTGTAAAAAGACATTTTTGAGACAGTCAAGGAAAATGCAGCATAGAATTTTAAATGATATTATTAAAGAATTTTTGTTTATTTTGTTGGGTGTGAAAATGATATTGTAGTTATATTTTTAAAAAGAAATTATCTGGTGTAGATTTATGGTTATTTTTTTGATAAGAAATTTATTTTTTACATAAATTAGAGCAAATACATAATCATATCAATAGACATTTAATAAAATCTAACATTCATTTTTTTTCTTATTTTTTTATTTTAGCATGTTATGGGGGTACAAGTGTTAAGAGAAATTATACTGAAGTATCCATGGGTACAGGATTCATTTCAAGAGACTCCAGCAATTAAAAAATAATTCAACAAAAATGGAAAGAAGTTGGTGGTTATAAAAGTTGGGTTACGGGTACACAAGGCTTCATTGTACTAGTCTCTCTGCTTTTGTGTGTGTGTGAAAATTTTCCATTATAAAAAGAAGAAAAAGAGAAGCCTTAACACATGTGTCCAGTCAAGCATTAAGTTGGCTCTGTCTTCATTCCCTTCTTTTCTCCCTCACCCTCGTGACACGTTACGTTCCAGACACACCAAGCCTATGGTTATCCAATAAAATATAGTCACAATTTTAGTACGGGGATTTTAACAAGATGTTAATTAATATTTATTTTGGTTTTTGTTTTTTTTTTTTGAGACAGAGTCTCACTTGTTGCCCAGGCTTAGTGAGTGCCGTGGCGTCAGCCTAGCTCACAGCAACCTCAAACTCCTGGGCTCAAGCAATCCTTCTGCCTCAGCCTCCCGAGTAGCTGGGACTACAGGTATGCGCCACCATGCCCGGCTAATTTTAGATATATTAGTTGGCCAATTAATTTCTTTCTATTTATAGTAGAGACGGGGTCTCGCTCTTGCTCAGGCTGGTTTCAAACTCCTGACCTCGAGCAATCCGCCCGCCTCAGCCTCCCAGAGTGCTAGGATTACAGGCGTGAGCCACCGCGCCCGGCTTATTTTGGTTTTCTTATGGTCAGATATATTCACAATGCCCATGAGCAACACCAGTGTACTGCTGACAACAGTCTACAACAGAGCAGCGTTGAGTTTTGTGTTGTTCATAGGTACATTTTATTGGAACTCTGTATATCAGGTTTCTTGAACACCTATCAATTCTCTTGCCTACCTCCAAACCTTTCTTTGTACTGTTTCCTCTTTCTGGGTGCCCTTCCCCACTTTACCGCCTGGAAAACTCCTCCTATGGCCGTCTCCAGCGCCAGCCCAGCCGCCAGCCGCTTTGTAAGCCTCCCTGTGTCCTCCCTCCTCAGGCCCCGCCTGCTCTTCTTGGCAAAGTCGGCTGCGCCGCCCTCTGTGCTCCCGGCAACTGGCGCAGACCCCAGGACCACTCTGGGCTGTGAGTGGTGGCTGCCTCCCCGCTGGAGGAGAGCTCCCTGGGGTGTTTTCTCCACGTGCATATCACCCAATCCGAGCACATGGTGAGTGATCGATAAGTTCTTGAAGAAAGAATAAGGGGAGGGAGGGGGAAAAATGGGAGAGAGGGAGGGAGAGGGGGTGGGGGGGTGCAGAGAGACTCCTCAGGTAAGACCTGAGTCGCAGAGAGCCCAGAAGCACTTCCTCCCTTACTGCTCACATCAAGCATGGGAGAGGAACTCACTGTCCGCCCAGCCCGTGCCCCACGGGGGAGGGACAATCTCTAAGCAGGCATACGTTTCCTACAAAGAGCCTGCATCTCTCTCCTTCCTCCAATCACAAAATCAACAGTAACAAAATTAACAAAATTCCCCCTCCAAGTCTCTAAACAGCTTTCATTTTTGTTGGTCCCCAATGCTATAGACCACAAAGAGGGTTGGCAAAGCCCCCGCAGCCTTGTTTCTAGGCCTTCCCTGAGAACTCCCACTTGGGAAGGCCTCCAGCAAGGTGTTTTGGCGCCTTGTGGGATCCAAGGCCCTGACAGAAGCGGAGACGTGATTATGACCACTCTCTCCAGCAATTGCTGGCTCAGACACTAACAGCTCTTAGCAAAAATTACCCCTCCGTCATGATGGAGACAGAAACAGCAGTCGCAAATGAGTGCCAACACCTACAGCAAGTGGCCTGTAGGGTTAAGCCGTGGGAGCCCATGATCCCTGACCCAGACCTGCAATAGCTGGAAAAGCCCAGGGTCCTGAAAGGCACCAAAGCTGCCACTCCAGAGGATGTCATACAACCCTCCCAGGGGAGCTGTGTGCCCTTCAGGTAGGTGACTGCTTCTGATGTCCTGTCTAGAGCCACTCCTCGGCAGGCCAAGCCAATGGCCATAGGTCAAGGTTCAGTTCCCACTTAAAACGTGACTGCATCACAAGGGTAAGTGTGAATCTACTTAGCATGTCCCACCACCCCCTCAAGATCCAGCCGTGTCCCCTGTGCCCAGTTAGGTTTGGTTCCAAGAAAGAAACTACTCCCCTGCATTTTGGTCTATGGGACAAACATGAAATGAATCTGATACACACAGAGAACGGGATGCAGATAGGTGCACAAACTGGAGGCTTTTTGCTTTAGTCATCAGGGGAGAGGATAGATCCCCAAATGTCCCGAACACTTGTTGAAATACCAAGTGACCTCAGAAGCCACCTGCCCCTTCAACACACAGCCCCCGGCCCCCAAGGCTTGTGCATCATTGGCATTCTGGAGGAACCCCTACCTAGGGGAGGCGGAATAGAGGCATATTTAAGAGCAGACCTCTGCAATCAAGTAAACTGAGTCCAAATGCTCGGTTTGAACACATCCCTCATTAGCTGTGGGTCTTGGGAGAGGATTTCTCCAAGCCTGAAGACTCATCTCTGTCAAGTCACTTTTTTTTTTAACTTCCCTTACCGGGTTGTCAGGAGTGTTAAATGAGATGACGTGTAAATCACCCAGTGCCTGGCACGTAGCCATTTGGTGTTCACCTCTGATGAGTGGCTTTTGTGATCAGTCCAGGGGAACAATGAAAACATTGTTTTCAATGAGTGCTTACTTCAGTGACAGTGCTTCATATGCACTATGTTAACTCATGCAATCCTCACAGCAACCTAAGGTAAGTACTATTGTGACTTCCATTTTATAGATGACAAAACAGGCCGGTTAGCTCAGTAAAAGAAAAAAAAATAAAAAGAAAAAGAAAAAAAAAATAAAAATATAGATGACAAAACTGAGGCATCATGAAGTTAAATATTTTGTTTAAGGTCCACAGCTCACAAGTGACTGAAGTGACAAAACGTGGATTTAAGCTCAGGCTGTCTGGCTCCAGAGCCCAACTCTTAGCCCCCACACTCCACTGCCTCTAGCAGAATATGCCAGCAACTTGTGACTGCAAAGTCATATTGATGCACAGCCCACCAAGCGCATTAGCATGCCTGTCCCACTGACCTATCTGGTGGGAACAAGCTCACCAGC
Source organism: Microcebus murinus (assembly GCF_040939455.1). Taxonomy (NCBI): domain Eukaryota; kingdom Metazoa; phylum Chordata; class Mammalia; order Primates; family Cheirogaleidae; genus Microcebus; species Microcebus murinus. The sequence continues at coordinate 24,412,108 of NC_134109.1, forward strand.
CAATAAATGAGCCTCCCCACGTTGTCTGCTACAGAGGAGTCAGGACTGCCTGGCATCTCTCTTGTTGCTTTTTATTAGGTGTTTCATTAGGTTTCTTCATTTGCCTACAGGGCTCACCATGATGTTCTGGGGCTTCCCATAAGCAGTTTCCTTCTTGTCCACCTTCCGGGCAATTCTCTCTTGGCTTCAGGACTCAACTCAAACATAAGTTTCTTCTGGAAGTCTTCCGATTGATTAACACATTAGCTGTCATATGAGTTGTATTTAACTCATGCTAGTTTTAAGCCCGGGGCCTCATGAAGCAAAACCCTGCAGTTGTTCTTGAAAATCTCACTTGCTGATGTTCTTATTGTTACAATTAATATTGACAATTTCATTCTAAAAACATGGATTGTGTTGCATATAACTCACACACAAAAAACAATAAAAAATAACAAATTTTTCATTAAATTAGAAAGGATTGCTTTGTTTTTGAAGTTTTTATTCTATTTTCGTAATAAAACACCAAGGCCCCAAGGAAAAATTTTTTTTCCAAGTGTGGCAGTCAATGTGTTAAATGCCCTTGCTCTGTGCTTCACAGCTGCCTGACCAAACATCTAATAGAAGCAATTGTTGCACTGCATTGTCAAGGTTATTTGATGTTTCTGTTACTACACCTCTGAGCTGATGCTCTGCGAGGGCAGGGTTAACATTTTATGCCATTTGGTGATCCAACCAACATGGGTTCCTATCTCTAGTAGAACATGTCAACACACAGTAAGTGCTCAATAAATGATGTGTGATCAAATGAGGACCTTCACCCTCCACTGTCCCTAGTGAAGGGACTTCAAACACTGTGTTGACAATAATCTTGCTGTACCATCTTTTTTAATATTTTAAAATTAAATTAAATCTTGATCAAGAGCAATATTTTAAAAACAAATCTTGATCAAGAGCAACAATCAAATCTTTGTGTTCATCTCCAGTTCGAAAGAGACTCCCCTAGCCTCTTCAAGAAGAAAGCAAGCTTAAAGAGATGGAGACATATGAGAGAGGTATGTTACAATGTGTCAAAATTCTAGTACAGATACCTCATTTGAAAAAATTATCTATAAAAAGGAATGAAGTATCAATACGTGCTACCAATTGGATGAACCTCAAAAATATGCTAAGTGAAAGAAGCCAGATATAAAAGATCAACATATTGTATGGTTCCTTTTATATAAAATATCCAGAATAGGCAAATACATAGAGACAGAAAGCAGACAAGTAGTTGCCAGGGGCCGGGGGTGGGGTAGGGCAATGGTCCCCAACATTTTTGGCACCAGGGACTGGTTTCATGGAAGACAATTTTTCCATGGACTTGGCAGGGGGAGAGGCGGGAGGGTAATTTCAGGATAATTCAAGCACATTACGTTTATTGTGCACTTTATTTCCATTATAATATATAATGAAATAATTATACAACTCATCACAATGCAGAATCATTGGGATCCCTGAGCTTATGTTCCTGCAACTAGACGTTCCCATCTAGGGGTGACGGAGACAGTGACTGATGTGACAGGAAGCGGAGCTCAGACGGTGATGGCAGTGATGGCAGCAGCTATAAATACAGATGAAGCTTCACTCACTCACCGGCCGCTCACCTTCTGCTGCGCAGCCCAGTTCCTAACAGAACCGCGTACCTGTCTGCAGCCCCCGGGGCTTGGGCGCCGCAGGGGTAGGTGATGAGGAAGAATCACTTAAAGGGAACAGGGTATTCTTCTGGGGAAATGAGAAAGGTTTCAAACTAGGAGAGAGGTGGTAGTTGCCCAACACTGTGCATGCACTAGATGCCACCGAACAGCACACTTTCAAATGGTTACTTTTACGCTAGGTGAATTTCACTCCAATTTAAAAAAAAAATAAATAAAAGAAGAACTCCCCGGACCCACACTAAGGAGCCTATCCATGCTATTGTGAGCTTGTCAAGTACAGGGCGACCACCCTAAGGCTCATCTCAGCCCCTAGCAGCCAGTGCAGTTTCATGGAAGCAGTTTCTCCTCTAGGGCAGGAGAGACAGGGCAGAGCCTGCAGTCTGCTAGTCTGCAATCCAGCTACATCCAAGAGATAGACTCAGGGATCCCTGGAAAGGTGTTCTTGGGGATTCCCTTCCTGGATATGATCACCATCGCTGAGTGGAAATATTAGGCTGGGGATAAACAAACTGAGCCAGGGACAAAGCACTCTAAGTGCCCCAGCTTAATACAGACTCTGCTCAATAGCCTTAAAATCAATGTGGCTGTCACTTAGCTTGTGAAGGATCATGCTCTTGGGAAAAGACGCATTCCTATGGGCCTGGCACACCAGAAGCGAGAAGGAAGTCTACCCAGGGTGTTTCGAAAGGCGGTGTGTCTCTGAACCTGCCCTGGCCTTCCTCCCCCCACTCCTCTGGCCTGGAAGCCCCCAGTCCCGTAGCGACATGCCAACTTCTCCAAAGCCAGGAGCTTATGTCGCAACTTAAAGGCAATGGTCTCCATTTCTCTTTCTGGGAACCTTCCAAAAGGATCTCCTGTGTACTAGGGAGTCCAGTGTAAGCCAATGGCTTCTCCTGTTTAGGTGCTGCTCACTCTGGGGAGTTTGGAAAAGCAAGAAAAGAGATTATTGACCCCAGGGGCCAGGACGTCTAGAGATGATACCTGCCAAGTTGTGCACAGCTGATAAACCATCAAACTCCCCCTTTCTCCCCACCACCAATCCAACTATAGGAGTGGACTCCCAGTCACCATCTTTGCTCATCTTACCTCAGTCACCTTGGCCACAGTTGACTGGACCAAGGGTGAGCACACGGCTTGAGCTAGTCAATCATAGATCTCTCCCTGAGAATCCAGAATTGGGACCATAATATAGAGCTGGACCTCTTCGTGAAGCTGCATGTCTGCATATGAATTTGAGAGCTGAGGGACGGCCATTGTCTCCTGGTCTGTGGCCTGGTCTGAGGTCAGCTGCTCCTGAAACAACACCCTGTGATCTAGGCCTCCAGGTATTCATACCTGTGTGTCATTCCCTGTCCTTGAGTGTGGGCTGGACCTAGCGACCTGCTTCTAACAAACAGAGTATGGAAAACGTGATGCGCTTCCGAGGTCAGGAGTAAAAGGCTGCCTTGCACTCCCATACTCTGAGGCGAGGCCCACAGAGCATGTGGTTTCAAGGGTGGCTTCCAGCCCACAGCCAACAAGGAGTGTGGCTCTGGGTGTAACAACCGTTCAGGAACTAAGTCCTGCCAACCCCCTGTGGTGAGCTTAGAAAGAGATCCTTCTCCACCTGAGCCTCGCGATGACTGCAGCTCCAGCTGACACCTTTGCTTGCAGCCTACAAGAAGCAGAAGACCCCGCCAAGCCTCCCCTGGACGCTCAACCTACGGAAACCGTGATATACTAAATGTTGTCTTACGTCGCTAAGTTTGGGGGCAATTGGTTACACAGTGACAGATAACTAATACATGGTCTGGGGAGAAAGAGAAGGTAAAGCCAAGCTGAAGAGAGAAGAGGACGAAGCAGATACACATAGAGAAGGAGAAATGAAAGACGGAGGGAAAGCTGGTCGCTGGAGCTCTCCACAGATTGGAGTTGACGCGGCAAGACAATTAGAGGGAATCGCTGTCCTTCAGGCAAGAGATGTGATGGTGGCAGATGGAAGGCCCTTTTCATGAAAGAAGAAGACTAAGGGAGGAAAATGTCCAGGGGGAAAAAATCAAGAAAACACTTTTATTTTAATATATGGTCAGTTAACATGCAAAATCATGACGTAATTCAGTTCAGCACATGCATTTTGGACTGTGTTGGTGCTCCTCCAATGCCACAAAGATGAAGATGACAAGATCCTTGTTCTTCAAGGTGCTTACAGCGTAGAGGCAGACAGACAAGCATGACACAGTGGATTAAGTACTCTGTTTGGACCATAAGCAGAGTGCTGTGTGTTGAAAAGAGAGTGATTAATTGTGTCTTGGAAGACAGAGAAGCTTCTCAGGGGGAGTGACATGAATATGCACCCTGATAACACCTATGGAAAAATACATTTCATGGAGTGATAGGGACATAAAGGGAATTCAGAGTAATAAAATGAATATAGTTCTATGTTCCTTGTATTCTTTCTTGTCTTTGGGGCATAATAAAAAATTCATTCTTTAATTTAGGGGAGCAACAAGGACTTAGACCAAGGAGTGAAGGGAGACCACCTGAGGCAATTTGGAGGGTTCCAGGTGGCCTCTGCCCACTTTGGGAGAACAGATGAAGGCATGGGTTATCATGGAGAAAACGGTAACCTTGGCCGAGTCACAGCTGTGAGTGGAGGCCCTGGAGATGGACAGATGTGGCTGCTGTGTGTACCCAACTCTGCCACTGATCACCTGGGAGACCTGGGCCAAGTTACCTCTCTAAGACTCAATTTCCTCATTGCAAGCTGGTGGTAATATTTTGGTTGAAAGGATTAAATTCTAACAATGCTGTAGTGTTGCTCAAATTAGGATCCACAAATATATTTTCTGAATCGTATGAGTTTTCTAAAACTCTATTTTTTTAATGTAGAGATTTTCATTTGAATAGCAGGCGAAAAACTCTAATATTAACATAGTCCAGATCATCTGGTTGACTACCTTGTAAGTCAGTCTTGCTGGGAGATTTAAGTAGCAAAAGTTTTCAATGGCATTTGCACTAGTGTTGGCACTAGTAACTACTATTTTAATGACCTTGGGCTGTGAGAGAAAGATAGACTTAATATATAATGTGTCATTATCTTAATATGTTAAAAGAGAGTTAATATGTAAAAGCTACTTTGAGTTAAAAATAGGCCAAATGATATCACAGCACACTGTACAAATGGAAGCTTCAGGGCAGTGCAGTGGTTAAATAGAGAAATTGGTGGGAGAATTGAGTCACCACTCAGCACAAGGGAGCACTGATATGACAAAAAAGAAAAAAAAACCCACAGTCATATACTACAATTCACAGTATGAACAGCTATTTAGTTTCAACAAACATTGTCATCTGTCACATTAAATAAATGATGTTTATTTGCATTGTTTTGTATTGTACTTTTGTTTGCATTTCATTTGTAAATTTCATTTTGTTTTATAGTTCTTTTAAGCACTGTAAGCATAAGAAGTTTAGACCTAGTTGTTTGGCCATGCATATTTAAGGAACAAAATGATTTTGAAAATAACTTGAACACTAGGAGTCCATTAAAGAATACTTTTCCTTTTAAAGGAGGCCACATATTAGTAAAGTTAGAAAGACACAGGCTTAGCCATGTAAAATGCTCAGCATGGTGTGCAGAAATGGTAATTATTATGAAATCTGCGAGATAACACTGGAGTTCCAGGCCTCTAGAAGAGGGAGTAAGCATACCTCACTCTGTTCCTCCCAGTTTATGCAGCTATATATCTTGGACAGAATGCATGGAGCAGCTATCTCATCTTCTCCTTTTACTTTCTCATAAGTAAAAAGTGAGTTTACCATTTTTTTTCTATCTGGTATTGCACAGCCTGAACTTAATGCAGCCCAAAACCCAGCAGGGGGACTGGGGCACATAGAGTGAGCTCCAAAACAGGCTTCTAGCTCTGGCTTAGAGATCAAGAAAGGGGACTCTTAATGCCCAGAGACAGTGCAGAAATCCCCAGAATTCTCCACTCTCTCACACTCCAGCTTCCAAAAAACTCCTGTGGTTGGCAAGAGAAAACCACAGAAATCAAAACTTAGAAGAAGGGAAACCTTCCTCTATGATTGGTGGCACTACAGACCCAAGATAATGGAGTAAACCCTCATTGCTTTCTCTCTCTCTGTCCATCCACTTCTTGACCCCAGGCACAGGCACACTTGTAGATGTGAGTAGCAAAACTGGGTAGAGAAAGCCCCAGATTTCTGACTGGAGGACATATAAGGGAGCCTGAGGATCCCAGAAAGTAATGGAGAGGTGTGGAGAGGGAAACGTTTAGGAAAGTGACCTCATAAAATTGATTATGAACTCCTGAGCTCACCCTAAACTACAGAGGCATGGATCTGATCCCAATCAGCATACCAAAGGTGATGGGCACTGAACTAACAGATAGACTACCACCCAGGTGCTGGACTAGTCCCTGGGAGGCACACACATAGAAGAGATTCAAATAGCACACAAAGAATTTAAAAACCAACTTGGCATGGGAAGAATGGCCTATAAAAAGTGAGTTGGAACTTGTAGCCTGAACCTGACCAGGCTACGAATTTCCTACTAAAACAAAATTATCAACTTTTTCCACAGGATTTTAAGAAGACCTAAAGTCTCATTAGAAAACAAATTCAAAACATTCAGGATCCAGTCAAAAAATTATTTGACATGTGAAGAGCCAGAAAATTTTCAACTTACTTGGGAAAAGATAATTAATAGATGTCAACACCTAAATGACATAAATGTTGGAATTATTTGATAAAGACTTTAAAGCAGGGCAGGTGCAGTGGCTCATGCCTGTAACTCTAGCACTCTGGGAGGCTGAAGTAGGAGGCTCACTTGAGGTCAGGAGTTCAAGACCACCCTGAGCAAGAGCAACACAGTGTTTCTACTAAAAATATTTATAGAAAAAATTATCCACACATGGTGGCACATGCCTGTAGTCCCAGCTACTGGGGAGGCTGAGGCAGGAGGATTGCTTGAGCCCAGGAGTTTGAGGTGAGTGAGCTATGATGATGCCACTACAATCTAGCCTAGGAGGCAAAGCAAGACTCTGTCTCCAAAAAAAAAAAAAAAGACTTTAAAGGAGCTATAAATATGCTCCAGCAAATAATCACTAACACTCTGGAAATTAATGTCAAAATAGAAAGTCTAAGCAAAGAAATAGAAGACATGAAGGAAATTAATGGGAAGTTGAGAAATAAAAAATACAATATGGCTTCAATAGCAAAATAGGAATGATGAAGGAAAGAATCAACAAACTAGAAGGTAGATGAATAAAAATAATCCAAATGAATGACAGAAATAAAAAGATTTTTAAATGAACAGAGCCTTAGGAACCTATGGCACACTAACAGAAAGTCTTATATTTGTTATTATAGTCTAAAACAGAAAAGATAAATAGCATGCTATTAAAAAATATTTGAAGAAATAATAGCTGATAAGTTGCCAAGTCTGGAAAAAGAAATAAATCTACAAATTTAAGAAGTTCAGTAAACCCAAAACAATATAAACCCAAAATATCTAGCATTTCCAGAATAAATTCCACTTGTTTGTGATGTATTATTCTTTCCATATTTTCCTAGATTTAATATGCAATATTTTGAATATTTTGCATCTATGTTCATGAGGGATATTCGTCTCTAGTCTTCTTTTCTTTTTCTTTCTATCTTCTTCTTTTGGGTATTCTCTTTGACTTTTGGCATCAAAGGCATTATGCTAAGTAAAAGAAGCCACTCTCAAAAGGTTATATACTAAATGATTCCATTTATATTACATTCTCAAAAACACAAAAGTATTGTGATGGAGAATAGACAGTGCCAGGTTTAGAAGTGAGGGAAGAATGTGTCCATAAAGTGCTAACATGAGGAAGAACTATTCTTTTTAATTTATGATTACTATTTATTTATTAACAAATCATTTATTGAGTACATTGTGATGTTTAGATATATTTATGTGATGTGGCATGAGTAAATCAAGCTAATTAACATATTCATCACCCCGCCTCTGATTGCAGTGATAGTTACATGAATCCATTTATGTGTTAAAATTAATAGAACTCTGTGTGCATGTACACACACACACCCAAAAATCAATTTTACCATACAATAATTATAAAATAAAATTTTAGAAAAGGGAATATTAACCTATGAGTCAGACAAGCTATAACAACTCAAAGCCAAGAATGCATTGCCTCCCAGCCTCTGTCCTCACCATCCTTACAAATAGCCTACAAGGTTCACTCCAGCTGTGGGCTACCACCACACACCAAGCTTTGGGGTTCAGAAGCCATTCTGGGGCATATCTCTGCCCCTTTTTGCAGAATCCAACTATTGGAAGAATGTTAACACATAAATTAATTGATAGCTGATTCTTGGCATTATAAAATGATTCTTTACTTGACAAAGGTTTCCCTTTGCATAGAGAACTATCTAGTCATCTTGAGTGTATACAGGCTGCAGACTTAATGGCAAAGAAATGGAAAACCAAAACAATGGGAGCTACTGCTTACTGAACTCAAACCAAAATGTTGCCATCCATAGGTCTAAAATTAGTAAGTTAAGCAATGAGAAACCCAAAATTTACCGATATTCTAGGTACAAACTAATTTTAAAATCCAGTTGTCTACAAGATATAGTCAATAGATGGTTGACCCAGCAGAAAGTATATGCTGGTGGATGGAGAATCATCCAGCTAAGGCCCGAATTGCCTTCTCCCCAAAATAGAAAGAGAAAAGTAGAGGGATCCCACTCCCATGTTACTTTTACCCAGTCTCTCTTTCATCATTGCTCCCAGGAAGGAGATCTCACAAACCTATGTCAATACCTTGCACAGAGACTAGAGAAACAGATTAACCAGTTCACAGTGGCTTTAACAGGGGTTCATTCTTCTCACATAAAACATAGGCAATCAATGGCTGTGTTTTAGCTGCCCAATGATGGCAGGACCCTGGAGAGGTGTCTCCACAGTCTCTTGGTGGTAAAATGGCTGCCAACATCATGACGTTACCCAACAAAGCTACCCCCAGGAAGTGTAAGCAGGAAGATTCTTCTTACCCTCTAGCTTCCTATCAAGAAGGAGCTGAGTGGCAGACAAATCAAAAAGATACTCCTTGTTCTCCTTCTCTTATTGGGGAGGAAAACTCTTTTCCAGAACCACCCCCAGAAAATTTCCTTTTTCATCTTATTGGCCAGAACTGATCCCATGTTCCTTCCTGGATCAGGAGCCGGGCCCACCTCCCTAGAGTTCAGGTAAGTAATGCCTGAATAAAATTGATATCCTGTTGGCAAGGAATAAAAGAGCCAATAAACAGTATCTGCCATGGTGCTGTTACTACTGCCCCCTTTTTACAGATGGGAAAACTGAGGCTTAGAAAGGATAAGTGACAGGGCCACCCAGCTGGGAAGTGCTGATGCCAGGTTTCAAACCCCAAACTGTCTGACTGTCAAGGCTGTGCTCTGAATCTCTGTGACAGTGCCTCTTTGACACGAGCTTGATGCTGTGATCAATCCTTCCCCCACCAGGAAGCAGTAAGCCAAGAGGGCTGGCAGGACGGCCCTGCCGAGGACAACCCGTCTCAGAAGAGAAGCCAGAACAAGAGCCACACTGTCAGTCAGCGTCCAGGGCAGTCTGCACCCGCTTCCCTGAACTTAGGGGACAGCGTGTCCGTTTCACTCTGTCTTCCTGTGGTTCTGCCGGTCGCCACCTCTCCCCATTGGCCTCAGTTTTCCTTCTTGCATGAGCCTTAGAAACTTCCAAGTAGAACAGGGCTGAGTAAGGAAGCTGAGCTGAAAAATTCTGCTACTCTGGCTCACTCCCTAACCCAGCCACTCTGGGCTGCTTCCTTGGCCCTGTTCTGTCTGTTCTCCTTGCTGATTTCTCCAGGGACCCTGACACCCCAAGTAACTCAAAAGGCACCCTATACAACCCTACTGCTAACATATCTATGATATATAACTGTTGACTATATTTCAATGACAAAATAAATTAGCAGGTAATAAATTCTCCCTTCTTTTTCTGTGTTCCTAGTGGGCCTTGAAATGAGCAAGAACCAAATGTCACATTAATTTCACTGTCAGGGGCCAGCGCTAAGGGTGACACATAGTCCCCTTTGGGACCAGGATCCATTAGCCCGGGTTGGAGGTAGGCAAGGCTGAGGCCCTGAAGTGGGCCAGGTGGGAAAAGGGAATTACACACTGTTCATGAGCAAGTCCCATTGTGTGTGTGTGTGTGTGTGTGTGTGTGTGTGTGTGTGTGTGTGTGTGTGTGTTTTCTGGGCCGTTTCCCAAGAAGAAGGTGCTGGGTCTCTGAAAAGTTAAAGCAGAAGTCTAACGGTGTGGGCAAGAACAGATTTTTCAACACTTTGGTCATGTTACTCAACACACTGCCTGTACCTCCATCCTCACGCAGGAGTCCTTGTGGGAAAGAACATCTTGTTGTGTCTAAGTGATGGCTTCTCTGTTCCTAAAGAATTTCTGCAACATTATTGAGTGGGACCCTCTTGGCAGACAGGGAAGGATTAGCAAGTCCTCGGATTACTTGAGCAATAAAGATATACTGCCGTGGGCCTTTTCATTTGGAACTCAGTCTTGGTCAATATCAACATCTTAACAGCAAGTCGATAAATCCCAGTATCAACCGTGGTGGAGGCATCAATGCCTGCTGACGGCAACTTAGTTTATGGCGAATCAAGACCTCGCATGAGGCTTTAAATTTGCTGATGCTTTTTTCTGCGGGGTTTGGCGCGGCTCGCCCAGCCAGATCGATTTGATGCGTTGTGCTGGGGAGGAGGAAGAGGTTTGTGGCTCTTGGAGTATTAACAAGTTCATTTCACGCTGATGCTGCCACAGAGGCCAGGGAAAGGTTTACAGAAGCCGCATTCATCAAGCCAGCTGGTCGCCTGCGACTTCCCTTGGGCTTGGAGGAGAGAGACAGAGAAGGGAGGGGCAGGCGGCTGGTGACTCTAGAGAGGACTCCAGCTTTCTCTGTGGGGAGTGGGGGGCTGGCAGTGAAGAGGGGACAGGACTTGGAGGCTCTGATGGCTCCCTCAGGACTGCTGTGGGATGCTCTCACCGCCTGCGGGTAGGAGCCAGATGTGGGCAGTGGCCTAGTTCGCTTTGCCTGCAGCAGCTATTTGGGGCTAAGGGCATTTTCCCTTTTCCAAGAGTTGGTGGCAGATTGACTACAAAAATGGCCCTAATTCTCCATCCTTCCCACAGCACTTGCAATGTGACTTGCTAGTGCTCCCATCAAAGGCTTGAGTCTCTCCCCCTGTTCTTTGAATCTAGGCTGTTTTGTAAGTTACTCTGACCAATAAAATATAGCTGCAATGACAGCATGTCTGTTCTCTCTCTCTCCCCCACCCCTTTCTCTCTCTCACTCTCTACCGCTCCCCCTTGTCTCCATGAGAACAAAATCAACTGGTCTTCTGGAGCATGAGCAAAGACCTGACTCGCCCCAGCTGAGGTCATCCTAGACCAATCAGCCTCTGGCCAACCTGCCAACAGACCACAGATAAATGAGCAAACCCAGCTAAGACCAGCTGAGCTGAGCCCAGACCAGCAGGACTGGCCAGCCACTGTATACACCTGTGAGCAATGATAAATAGTTACTGTTTTAAGTCATTGAAGTTGGGGCCGTAGTTTCTATGAAGCATTATTGTGGCAAGAGGTAACTATTATGATACAGGGTTCATCAGATTGTTTTTGAAACCAAAGCAATGCCCAGAGGAAACTGGACTTTGTGAATCCTGATTCTTTGAGGACCAAAGTTCTACCAGTGCTAAAAACCTGAAGTTTATACAAAAACCCCACAAGGCCAATCCATCCCTTCCCCAAATAGACTACTAGCAAAAATAAAGCCTGCCGTTGTCATTTATGTTTTCCTAATTTAATTTATTCTTAGGGGCGAAGGTCATGATTTCCAAGACAACCAGTCCAGCTTTAGCTCCAGGACTCTGAACAACACAGCTTTTTTTCTGTAATGGATGCGCAAATGCCCCACTCTGCCTCTCTGAGTCACTAACCATTTGGTTTAAGCAGCAGAGGTTAGCCATTCCAGGCTAAAAATATAAATCTATATTAGTTTTCAATTTCTGTTGTAGCAAATTACCACAAATTTAGTGTTTCAACAACACAAATTTATTATCTAACTATGCTACAGGTCAGAAGTCTGGCATGGGTCTCACCAGGCTAAAATCAAGGTGTCAGCAGGGCTGTGTTCCTTTGTGGAGGCTCTCGGAGAAAACCTGCTTCCTCACCTTGCCAGCTTCAGAGGCTGCCTTTTTCCTTGGCTCATGGTCCTTTCCTCCATACTCACAACTTGCACCAGTGGGTCAAGTCCTTCTCACATCACACCTCTCACCTGCTTTTCCGTACCCCCATCCCACCTTTAAGGATTCAGGTAATTAAATTGGACCCAATTGAACAATCCAAGAGAATCCCCCCATCTCAAAGTCCTTAACCTTAACCACATCTGCAAAATCCCATTTGCTTGGTAAAGTAACACATTCACAGCTTCTGGGGATTAGGACCTGGATATCTGACAGAGTTGGGAGTGGGGACGGGGGCATTACCCAGACTATCACGATATCATTGTGTTTTTGTGCAATGAGGATTGAGAGACAGGAAACTGTTCTTTTTTCTTGGATATCTCCATGGACTTGATGGGCCTACACCTGGAATTCTATAAAATGGGCTCATGTTGGAAAAGAAGGGAAGAATGGAAATGAACCAGGGTCAAGAGCACCCATAATTCACCCACAAAGTTTCAGGGTGTCCCTCCCCAATGAGATGGCAGTTTCACTACTAAGGAATCAGGATTTGGCAACCAATTCACAGGCAGGATTAGATAGCCTTAGTCTAGAAAGAATGCAGCCCTTCATGATGTCCTACTCTCACACAGAACTTCCAGAAGCTGGTGATGTCCTTTGTGGCAATTTCAGGGAGGCCAATCTGGAACCACGGTGGACTCCGAACCAACAAAGTGCTATCCCGATTTACTGAACCCCTGCACTAAGAGTTAAAGGTGTGCAGTGATGGACCCAAAGAGATTCTGCCCACAAAGGGCTTACAGACCCCAGCGTTATGCAAAATAGACATATAAATCAATGACTATTTAAAATTTTAGAAAGAGAAAAGCATCCAAAAACATACAGATAAAATGTGATGGAAGTTCAGAGGAGGAAAAGATGGGAGATGAGAAGGGTACAGAGTGGTTAAGGAGAGGAGGAAAAAAGAATCTGAAAAGGCATTTTGGAAGAATTTAAGAAAGCATAATATACATTTAAGTGCTAAATTTTATGGTTTAAGCCAGGGCAAACTTTTTCTTCAAAGGGGCAGATAGTAAATATTTTTAGGCTTTGCAGTTCATATGATCTCTGTTGCAACTACTCAACTCTTCTGCTGTACTGCAAACGCAGCCATAGACAATATGTAACATGTCAGCATGGCTGTGATCCAATAAAATTTTATTTATAAAGTTTGACAAGCTAGTTTACTGATCCCTGTTTTAAGCCATGCTATAGGCATCCAGTGAAAGCTGGTATAATCATGAAAGGATTTATAAAAGACACAATGTTTTGGTTAAGCTTTGATGAATGGATAGAACTTAAATATGCAGGAAGAACAATCGGAAAGGTGAAATCAACAATTTTTATGAGATATTGAAGAGACCAGGCCTTCAAGAGTTTCAAATAGAGAATTTTAGATGGGGAACATGCTTAAAATAGAGCTAGTTTGAGTAGGGTTATTTTATGAAAAGCCTTGTTAGACAAGTAAAGAAATTTAGACTAAGACAGTGGGAATTTGGGAGCCACTGGCAGGTGTCAATCTGGAAAATTACGGTATGCAAATATTTTTTGAATCACTAAGTTTAAGAATCAGCCTCTGGGGTCATGAAGCATGCAAGGTAGGGGTCTTCAGGACTTTCCTCACAACCCAGGAGATGAGGAATGTGAACTTAATGATTTAAAAAAAAAAATGTCCTTTATCCCTAGCTAGCAACAAAGAAGGAGCCAGTCTACACCTCACACATAGCTAGGCCCAGAATCCCAGAAGATTCTAGGTGGCCAATAGGGCCAAGGTTTGGCTTCCCTAAAGCACTGGGCATTTTTGCCTCCCAGTCCTCCGCAAAGGGGACTCACCCTCCGTCTCTTGCCCTGAGCCCTCTTGCCTCTGTGAATCACATGTTGTAACAAATGACTGACCAAAGGCTCCAACAAGCTGTTCACCGTCATCCCCAGCAGGAGAAAAGCAGCCACGACCTGGAGCTGGGACCTTGTTAGAGTTTATAATGAGCTGATGGGAAAATATTTCTGCCTGATTAGAATCCGTAATGAGGGGCTGACTAGAGAGGTGGGGAAGGCCAGCTCCTAGCTCGTCAGCCCCACCCACACCTCCCCCTGTTCTCAGGCTGAGCCCCAGACGGGAAAGGGTGCTTTGCCAGCAGTTAAAACTATAAAAACAAACACAAAACAGCCCCAGCAACCCTCACCCCATCCCCTATCTCCTGCTCCGAGGAGGATGCCTCCACCTTTTTCGTCTTTCCACGCACACCGCTGATGCCAGCTGACATCCTAATGATGCCACCTGGGCCTAGCCATAATTGGTCACAGGTGACCCCTGGGCCTGGCAGGATCCTCACTCAGAGAGAACTGGAAAGGCCAGAGAATACAGCATCTGTCCGGCCTCTGGAAACGCGAGACCACAGGCCAAATTCCCACAGTGATCAGCCAGAGCTAAGTCCCAAAAGCAAAGAATTTTGCTCAGTTTCAATTCAGAGACTATTTTGATATTCCCATTTCTTCCAGTTGGCTGATTTTAGAAAGCATCTGGATTAGTTCCAGAGTGAATTGATTCACCACAACGATGATTTTTAGAAGGAAAATGAAAACTCAAAACATATTTTGGGAGTAGTTCATGGTTCAATTAAAAATATATATATATATATTTGGGTTCAGTTTGGGATTCAGGTTGTACTTATGTTCAAGTCCCTGTGTCAGAGGGCCTTCAGTTTTTGAAGGTTTAAAAGATTTTTGTGTAGTTCTGTGTTCTGAACTCAGAGGAAGAAAAGATGTTTTGTGGTGGTAGGAAAAGAACGTATTCCAGGATTTGGTAACACCCCCCTTAGGGTGCCTGGGGGTTTCATCTGTGGGATAAAATCCAATCTCAGGCCCTCCATCCACGAAGGACAGCTCCCACTTCATTCCCAAGGGACCAGAGAGACAGTGTCCCTCCACTGTGCCTTCTGCAGAAGCAAATCCCAAAGCATTAGACCTTTTAGGCACAACCAAGCATAGCACATCAGAGCAGTGGCTCTCGATCATAGTTATCACCTGGGAGCTTTTAAAAATGCTGATCCTAGGGTCCACCCCCAGAGATTCCAGTTCAGTGGGTCTAGGGTGTACTTTGGGTGTTGGGACTTTTAAATGTGCAGCTAGAGCTGAGAACCACTAGCCTAGAGCAATGTTTCTCCAACTTTAATGGGTGTTTAAGTAGCTGGGACCTTGTTAAAATGCAGGTCCTAAGTCTATAGGACAGGCATGAGATGAAGATTCTGCACTTTTACAAGCTCCCAGGGGATGCCAATGCTACTGGTCCTTAGACCACTTTGAGTAGAAAGAAGCTAACATATTCTCCTGAGAAGATACCACATTTATTGGACACAATATTTGCCAGGATTCTGTTAACTGCAATCAATAGAAACTCAAGTCAAACTGGAATAATTAAAAAGAGAAATTTACTGGTACAAATAGATGGGAAGTCCCAGTGTGGTGCTGGCTTTAGGCATGGCTGCATCCAGAGGTTCAAATTATGTCACTGGGACCATCTCTTTTTATTCTGCTTTCCTTTGAATTTGCTCCATTTTCAGGCAGGCTGTGTCCATATGGCAACAAAGATGACAACCCCAAGCAGCTCCAGGCTCACTTCGTTCCCGCAGTGAGTGAGGCCTGAGAAAGCAGCCTGCCCCTGTCTTCTTCCCCATCCATATGGGCCCCTGAAAATAACTCATTTTGCCCAGTTTGGGTCATATGCCCACTGCTGGGCAGGGACAGACAGAGCTCCATGGTTAACAGCCTCACCTGAAGCACAGGTATTTAGGAATAACAGTTTCCGATGCAGGGCAAATCACAAAGGAGCTGATGTCACCCATGAGCAGCACAGTTATGTGCCATAAGCATATGCATGTATAATAATAATACTAACATATGTAATACTTAATATATAGCAGTCCCATTCTAAGTACTTTACAACAATTAGCTCATGTAATCCTCACAAAACCCCTATGAGATAGGAATTATTATTCCCATTCTACAGGAGACAAAATAAAGTACAGACAGGCTGGAGTAGCTAGTACCGCATGTATGTGATGAATTAACTTTTAAAGTGCTTTCCTGTTTCAGTAATCACTTATCTCCTCCCGCCCCCCAGCCACCTGGGAGACAGGAAAGGGGTGACCACTGTCATGACTTTACAGGCCAGACCTTCATGACATTCATGGCCAGAGAAGCTGCAAGATTTACCTAAGGCCTCTTACCTGTCCCTGTCTGCAAGCAGACCTGCCTGCTGCCTCCTGGAGGTTGCTGCTGCTTCCTGCCACAAAGGGGAGCACACGCTATTGGCCCCCACTGCCCCTCCTTTGAGAAACCTTCCCCCCACTTTAACTGGCAGAGTTGGGGGAAGGAGAAGAGGCATAGGGGTAAGACTGATTAGGGAGGCATCATGGAAGAAGCAGAACTGGCCCGAGATTGAAGAAGAGGGAAGATTTTGGTAAGTGTGAGGCATAAGGACAATGATTCAGTCAACATTTGTTAAGCACCTACTATGTACATGAGCATGAAGCCAAAGCCTGGTGACAAGTGGCAGGGTTCACTCTGTAAAGTAATCACAATAACAACAATAGTAGCTACTATTTACTGAGAGTTACGCTTAGTTCAAGCACTTCACTCACATAATCTTTTTCATTCTAACATCAAGAGACGTTCCTATTTGTATTTCATAGGCAACGATCAGCTAGTCTAAGCCCACGTAGCAACAGTGGTGTGCTGGAACTGGCTTGTCCGGCTCAGTAAAGAATTAGAGAGTGTGCACCTCTCCTTAACTCCACATTCAGTGCCGGCACCTGGGAGTCTGAAAGAGACCACGCAGGGAATATTTACACCTCGGAAATAGGCAAACACCTTGGAAACACAGTCGATGGACATTTCCCATCAGCCACTGCATAGCTAATAAGAAAGTGAGGAGGCTGGGCCTACAACCCATGGCTCTCTCACTTCTGAGCCTGTGCTTTTAGTCCTCAGTAAAGCTCAGTGCCAGGCAAGCCCAGAAAGGAAGTGTAGTCTTCAAAGATAACAAACTGACCACCTGAAGGTCAAATATAGCATCAGTTCTTGGCCTCTCTGTACCTGTACATCTTCATCTTCTGTAACTTCTTCATCTGTAAAATGGGAATCATAATAATATCTATCTCATAGGGTAGTTGGATGAATTAATATACGTGAAGTTCTTAGAATGATACCGGGCACATGGTAAAGACTATGCATGTATCAGGTTTCATTTGTTAGGTCTACACAGTGTTTAAAATGTCTCATGTAAGGAAAAATATGAATTAGTTGCCAATATGTTTGAATCAGATTTTTGCGTGGGCCAGGCACAGAGGCTTACACCTGTATTCCCAGCACTTTGGGAGGCCAAGGCAGGAAGATCACTTAAGCCCAGGGGTTTGAAGCTGCAGTGTGAACTAGGATCGTGCCACCGCACTCCAGCCTGGGTGAAAAAAGATTTTTCTGTGAAAATCCAGATGTCTATATTGTTTTGAAAAATGCTAAGATCCGACGTCACTGTACCATGTGACAATAGCTAGCTGAGTTGGATCCCAGCTGCCTTCTACGTGCTATGTAAGGGTTGCTTTCACTCCCCTTAACTCCCTAGCACCCATGGGCACCTGAGTTTGAAACCTCTGCTCTCTGCTTCTTAAAGTGTACAGACTGGATGTGCTAGGATGGACCATGCACCAGCTACACACTCACCTGGCAGGCTTTACACCTGCTATACACGCATTTAAAGATGAGGAAGCCGATCTCAGAGTGGCTGACTGTGCCTAACTCAGTGTTGGGAGGGCAGAGCCTCAGAGCCTGGGTCTTCTGGCTCCTGGTGCCCACCAGGCACCTCTGGGCAAGAGCCTGACTCAGAAGCAGCTCAGGGAGCACCCACAATGCTGGGAGTGGGGTGCGATGCACAAGGCCTGAGGGCTCTGCCCACCCTTCCTGGCTCCCTGGACCCCAGGGGCCAAGGGGAGCTGTGACTCTCAAGAAGGGTCGCCAGATAAAATTCAGGAGGCCCAGTGAAACTTGAATTTCAGGTAAATTTCAGATAACTGACCAATTTTTAATATAAGTATATCCCCACCCATTGTTTGGGAGATACTTATACTAAAAATGCCATTGAATCTCTCATAAACAATGAATTATTTTAGTATAAGTAGATAGAAGCCTGTCTTAAATAATTCATGAGACATTTTTATACTAAAAGAAAAATGTCCATTTATCTGAAATTAAAATTTAACTGGGTGCCCTGTACTTTTTTTATTTGCTAAATCCGGCACCCAGATGCAACAAAGCCGGAGAAGGGAAAAGAGGAGCGGGAATCCCTCAACCCAGGGCTGCTTGGGAGCCCTGGCTTGGGGCAAGGCAGCCCTCCAGCCCTCCCCCGCCCGGAGTCAGAACTTTTGTTGTGTTCCTGACATTTACTTTAGGAGTCAGTACAGCTCTGCTTCTTATTGGCAGTACCATTCTTGTCTCCGAAGGTCTTCACCCAGCCTGGCTGCCGCCCCAAGCCTACCTGGTTTTGTGTGTGTGTGTGTTTGTTTGTTTGTTTGTTTGTTTGTTTGTTTGTTTGTTGGGAGAGGGAGGGGTGGAGTTTTTTAAGCCTTTTTCGATGCTAAATCCGTCTCCAGACCGGGGCCTCGGCAACCTCCCGCGGGCGCGGGCTGCGCCTGCCCCTGGATGGCGACTCTCGCTCCAGCGTCCTCGCCAGCCGTCCGCCGGCCCAGCCCAGGCCCAGGCTGCGCCCGCCTTCCCGGCCGGAAGACACCTGGCGCCCGCCGCTGGGACTCGACCTTCCTTTGCAAACGCAAGGGCCTGGGCAGGGGAGGGCAGCAGGCGGAGCCCAGGCCGGCCGAGGGCGCCTCCTCCATCCCGCGCCCCCAGTGCGGGTGACCCTATTGAACGGCCCCCTGCTGGTACCTGCCAGGTGAGGCGGGGCCGGGTCCGCAGGAGCGCGTGCGCTGGGAGTGAGTGTTCTCTCACTCACAGGGGCTCATTAACCCGCCCTTTTTCTATTGGCTTTTCTCTCTTCTCTGCTCATTTCCCATATTCCCTCACTGGGGCTTCCCAAATAATAACCGCCTGCACCCAAGTCCGTGTCCCGAGATCTGCTTTTAGGAAAATCCAAACGGGGTCAGCCTCCTACCCGGACTCCCCTCTTCTACTCTTGCTGCTTTGAGCAAAAGAGTCAGAAACCTTTGTCCCCATGGAACCGACATCCCTCCCTTCACACCCTCTGTTCCCTGCCTTCCTCCAGGACCTCACTCCTACTTACCACTTAAGTCTCGGCTTAAATATCCCATCTCGAAGTGATCTTACCCGCCGGCCTCCCCCCATCCACCTTTCCCCCAGTAATTGCCCTCCTAGAGCTTATTCCTTTCTCATTGCACCCGTTGGTTTCCTCTACCACCCTACTGACTCCACAAGCACGGTACTAGGCCTGTCTCATTCCGTCTCATTCCCACTGTATCCTCTGCCCTTAGCACCACGCCTGGCACCTAGGTAGGGCTCAGAAAGCATTTGCCAGATGAATGAATGAATGAATGAATGAATGAATGAATGAATGAATGAATGAATGAATGAATGAATGAATGAATGAATGACTTTATGCCACCACTGTCATGAGTGAAAGGTAAGAGGAGAAATAAATTCATTTTCATGGATGGACAGGCAAGGAGGAAAATTTCACAGTGACCAGTAGCTGGTCAGTACTAGGGCTGAGAAGATCACAAATTCTGGAGTCCTAGACCATCTGGTGGCAACAAGAATGTCCCTGGGACCTGGAGAGAGTGACAAGGGGGAGAGACAGTGAGATACAGAAGGGGCAGGTCACCCACAGCAGACATTTCTCCATCCTTCACCATCTCCCAGTCACAGAATGTCAGAGATAAAAGGGGCCTCAGAGACCATCTATTCTCATTTCACAGGCAAGAAAACCAAGACTCAGAGAGGCACCTTGGCCTAGTGAAGGTCCTACCATGAGTGACAAGCCTCCGAACTCTGAGCCCATTGCTCATTGCTTATTAATCTGAGCCTCAGGCTGGCCCATAGCCTAGGCTGGTGATGACTGAATGTTTGTGTCTCCCCAAACTCACATGCTGAAGCCCTGTTCCCAGCATGATGGTGTTTGGAAGTGGGGCCTTCAAAAGGTAATTGTGTCATGAGGGTGGAGCCCTCACGAATGGGATTAGTGCCCTCATAAGTAGAGTCCCCGGAGAGCTGGCTAGCTCTCTTTCTGCCACGTGAGGACACAAGGAGAAGCGGGTGTCTACAACTTGGAGGAGGCCCTTGCCAGAACCCGACCATGCTGGCACTCTGATCTCAGAATTCCCAGCTTCCAGATCGTGAGAAATAAATGTTGTTTAAGCATTTGTTATAACAGCTCAAACAGACTAAGACTTTGCTAATTTGTTATAGCAGTTCAAACAGACTGAGACGAGGCTTGGGAAACTTGAGGGCAGTTTCCCAAGCCACTGCCCTCAAGCGTGCACAGTTCACTGTTCTAGGAGACAGGGCTTCCAGGCGATACACTAGCAATCGGATATTGGTAGGCTGGTCATGCCCCTCTCCCGTAACCTAACACTTCCACCTCCCCTTCTCCCACCAAAGGACTGCTCTGGGGAGACTCCTGCTTTCTAGAACTTGTGCTTTGGATTCTAACAACCTCTCCCAGAGTCTAACTCTTGCCTTGTTCCCACATACTCAGGACTCCCCAAAGCAGCCCAGTGCCCTTTGGATGCTCTGTGCATCCCAAATGTGACTTGGACAGCAAAGATGAGCCTCCCTCATTGACGCTGTACTAGGCTTTGCCCATTCATTTTGGATTTGGGCCCAGCAATAAGCCTCAGCCCAAGTGGAAAGGCAGACTGTCAATGACAACTGGTAAGTGTCCCAGCCAAAGTCTTGTTATACCTGGTCTTCAGTGTATCAGAAGAATGAGCAAACATGCAGAAAAAATAATCGCTCCCATTTTTTGGAAGGCTTATTATGTGCCAAGACCTATGGCAAGCACTATATTGGTTTTAATGCAACAATCCTATGAGGTAGATATCTTTATTATCAACCCCATTTACTTATGAGGATACTGAGACTTAGTGAGGTCAAGTAACTTGCCCAAGGCCACACAGCTAGTAAATGAAAGAACTAGAAATCAAGCTCCACCCCCTTTCTAGCAGCCGAACCCACACTTCCCTCCCCTTTCTCTAGATTCTCTCTGTCTCTGTGTATGTGTCTATTTCTCTTTCTCTCTCTCATACATACACACAGACACACACACACACACACACACACACAGGCTTCCACTGTTATGCACCGAAGTGGATAGGGAGTTAGTGGTGTTACTCCTCTAAGAGCATTTACATTTTTTAAAGTGGTTGTCAAAAGAGGCAATACTAACCAAAAGAATCGTCGATTCTCTGCCTTAGAGTGTCTCAATCAGTTGTAAGGTAATTTGTTACTATTAACAGCAAAAGAACTAAAATTTGAAAGTTAGCTACCTTTTGGGAAACCAGAGTAAATTCGAGATCTAAAATAATATCACAGTCACTTGGATGTGACATGTATTCTTGGGTGGAAGCAAGAAGATGGCATGACAGATAGTTCACTGGTAACTGCATAACCCACAGTCCGTTTGAACATGGCACAGCCTGAGTAATTATGATGGGTGCATTATTAACAGCTGTGGGGCTTAGAAGTATTATAGCATTTCTTTTCTCCCAATCAAAATCTGAGTATCCCCACGGGAGTATACTTTCTGACATGGGAACGTCATCCATCATGAGTGTAGCGGTTGGGAAGAGATGCTCTAACAAAACTGCAGGCACAGAAGGCACTTTGCCAAGGTACATAAGAAGCACTGACATTGTATAGGACTCCTCTGTCCCTATTCAAGAAGGTCCCCAAACCCTACCTCCTCCATGAACTCTTCCTCCACATTCTCCCATCATCTGCCAGGGCCAGGGAGACCTGCAATGAGAATTATCAGTAGAAAAGATTGGTCCTCAGGTTGCTGATGCAAAGACTTATTCATTCATTTATTCACTTATTAATGAAACTGATTTTATTAGCACCTGCTATGTACCAGGCATAGTGCTATGTGTTGGGGTTACAGTGCTGATTTGAGTAAATCTAGTCCCTGCCTTCTTAAAGGTTACAGTCTCAAAGATGATGATACCCGCGACAGCCAGATTCTGTGGAGAGGAGAGGACCAGATGGCAGCCTAGGTCTCCACAGT
Source organism: Microcebus murinus (assembly GCF_040939455.1). Lineage (NCBI taxonomy): Eukaryota > Metazoa > Chordata > Mammalia > Primates > Cheirogaleidae > Microcebus > Microcebus murinus. The sequence goes on from NC_134109.1 coordinate 24,434,325, forward strand.
GTTCATTCATTCATTCAACAAACATTTGGGGAGTCTGACTGTGTGCCAGGACGCAGAGAGAAATCAGACAAGAGCCCACAGTCAGGAGGGGGAGGCGGAATGCAAATGTGTAAGTTCTACAGAGTTGAGTTACGGCATATGCACATGTAACATTTGTGCGTGCATTATACAGCAAAATAGAAAGAGACAATAACCGGTTAAATAACACAGTGACTTCTCATCCACCATTACTCCCAATAAGCAAGGCCCAAGCTCTCATGTGCTATAAGAAACTGAAGCTTTTCCCATGTGCCTCTTGGTGTGATCATTGCCCACCTCACAGACATTCATTTATTATTAAAAACACGCTTTTTTTTTTTTTTCATACAAGAGCCCTAAACTCAAGCCAACTGCTTTATCTGGTAATTAGCCAAAAAATAAGTCATCTGTTTCGTCACTGGCTGTGCTAGACTTCCTGTGGGCTGTGACGTGCTTTATGGGCAGGGTAACCAGGTGGTTTAGCATCCAAATGTTGAGAATGAAGTGAGGCACTATTGAAAATTACGCTAGAAGAAGAGGCATAAACTGAGACTGCCCTGGGCAAGACAGACATATGGCATCCCTCTTTCTGGGTGACTTAAGGGATTTTCATTTATTTATTCTCTAATCTGAAAAGAGTTTTAAAGCATATAATGTGTTTTCTCCTGTAAGTATGAAATGTAGGAAAATGTTTTCCAGTTTTCATTTTAATTTTATTTTTAAATAGATTAGAAGTTCACCTGATTATTGAGAAGGAATAGAGTGAAAAGTCCCCCTCCCAGCCCTGTTTTCAGCTCAGTTGCCCCTAGAGACAACCAATTTTGCCAAATTCCTGTGGGTACTTCCAGAGATGTTTTATGCATATACAAGCACATATGTATATTTACAGAAATAATAACACAATATTCACACTGTTCTACATTTACTTTTTCTCTTTACAGTATGCATTAGAGATAATTCCATTATTGATATAACAAGCTTTCCCCTATATGTGATGCATACTAGCACATTATGGATGTATATAATTTATTTAACCAGTCCCCATGGATGGACATGTAGATTGTTTCTCATCTTCTGCTGCAATGAATGTCCTTAACCATATATCATTTTGCATATGCGCCAGTGTATCTGTAGGACAAATTCCTGGAAGTGGAATTGCTGAGTCAAAGGGCAAATGCATATATCAGTTAGGATTTTGTTTGGTTGCTCATAACAGAAAAAAGCAAAATAACTGTCACTTGAACAAAATAGAGATTTATTTCTAAGTCTGGAGGTGGGCCACCCAGAGCTGTCATAAGGCTCCCCAATGTCATGAGGGACCAGGCTTTTGTCCTTTTACTCTGCCACTCTCTGTCCAAAACTTACACAGTTGCAGAAGTCTTCTTTAAAAGAGTAAAAAATTAAAATAGTTGGAATGTGAAAACAATCACAATGTATGATAAATTTTTAAAAGCTGAAACTATATAAACACCAAATTCAGCAAAAATGTTATAATTATGCAGCTGCCCAACACACCTTTATAAAAGGTTTTTTCCTACATTCTTTTGGCTACATGGTCTTTGATCGCTTTTTTGTAGGACAAGATTTTATAATATCATCTATTCTGAAGAATAAATAGAAAGATAATTGAATTTTTCCTCTGGCATAGCTCATTAAAATTTATTTTTATTATTGATAGTTGGTATGTAGAAAACATGTGAGACATACTCATTATTTACAGTACCACTACAGGTTTATGCCCTACAAATATAGGAATTCTGATAAACTCTATGATTCATGATGCTCATTAAAAAAATTGGTATATTTCTAAGCGCATAAGCTAAATTATTAAGCATTTTCTCCTGAAAGGAAAAAGCTTTTATTTTGACTAGGCATCAATGAGTACCAAATTCTCTATTTACAATTTTATGCAACTGATAAATGGAAGAATATTACACAGACTAGCTATTGGTTTGTACATTTTAACTTTTTTTTCTCCTCCGCTACCAATATACTTCTTTTTATTTCAGAATATTACAACTATATAAACATTTTGTTTACATAAATTGCTTTTGTACCATTTGAGTCAATGTTATGTGTTCCCATCACCCAAATAGTGTGCATTGTACCCGTTAGGTGTGAATTTACCCATGCCCTCCTCCCCCCTCCCACCTGTTTGATTTCTGATGAATGTTATTTCCATATGTGCATGTAAGTGTTGATTGATTAGTACCAATCTAATGGTGAGTGCATGTGGTGCTTGTTTTTCCATTCTTTTGATACTTGTCTTAGAAGAATGGTTTTCAGTTCCAACCAGGTTGATACAAGAGGCATTAGTTCACCATTGTTTTTTGTGGCTGAGTAGTACTCCATGATGTACATATACCACATTTTATTAATCCACTCATGTATTGATGGGCACATGGGTTGTTTCCACATCTTTGCAATTGTGAATAGTGCTGCTATAAACATTTGAGTGCAGGTGTCTTTTTTATAAAATGTCCTTTTTTCCTCTGGGTAAATAGCCAGTAGTGGGATTGCTGGGTCAAATCGTAGGTCTACTTTTAGTTCTTTGAGGTATCCCCACACTACTTTCCACAGAAGTTATACTAGTTTGCAATCTCACCAGCAGTGTATGAGTGTTCCTATCTCTCCACATCCACATCAACATTCGTTGTTTGAGGACTTTTTGATAAAAGCCATTCTCTCTGGCGTTAAGTGATATATCATTGTGGTTTTGATTTGCTTTCCCTGATGATTAGAGATGTTGAGTATTTTATGAAAAACCTAGGCATTAATCTATCTTCTTTTGAAAAGTTTCTGTTCATATCTTTTGCCCACTTTTTAATGGAGTTGTTTGATTTTTTCTTGCTGATTTGCTTGAGTTCTTTATAGATTCTAGTTACCTGCCCTTTATTGCTGTGGTCCCCAACCCTCAGGCTGTGGACCAGTGCCAGTCCAGGGCCTGTTAGGAACCAGGCCACAGCTGCTCCCCATCACTCACATCACCACCTAAGCTCTGCCCACTCCCCCACCCCAGTCTGTGGAAAAATTATCTTCCGTGAAACCCGTCCCTGGTGCCAAAAACGTTGGGGAGTGCTGCTTTATTGCATATATAGCATGCAAATATTTTCTTATCATGATATGACCTCTGGCCCTGCACCTTTGTGTCATAAAGCTAGGTGAGTTGGCATTGTGAGAAGTAGAGGTATTCATGGAAGCCATTCCTGTAACAGGATGACTAGCAAATGACTGCAAACTACAAAAACACCTACCGAGCAGCAACTTAATGCATCCCAGCTCAACCTCCTTTTAGCTGGGTACCCAAAATTGCCATGGCCACTCCAATATCATCTGGCATAAGGGAAGGTAGGACACAGGGGAAAAGCAGAGGAGAAAGAGACAAGCAGTCTTAACTAGTTGCAGCTGAAATGTCATACTTTTTTGCAAAGATGGTTACAAAGGCATATGATCATGTGGACACTTTCTGGATAGTGCAGAAGGGAGGCAGAAGCCCTTCCTCCTCTCTCTGCCAGTGGAAGTGGCTGAGGTCGTTTTCAGCAGACACAAGTTTTTGCAGTGGCCATTAGGCTTGACGTTCCATGGTTCATCACCCACTTTGGGGCTATGGGCTGTAGATTAGCTACATGGGTCCTGCAGCCGCTTTCTCCTGCTGTTTGTTTGTATCAACGGAATTTCAACTTAAATTTAAAGCATGCAGGAAAGAAAAGAATACAATGTACCATCTACCTGGTTTCAACAATCCTTAATATTTTGCCATTTTTTGCCTCATGACTGAAGCATTTCACAGTAAATTTAAAACACCATGACACTTCACCCCGAAATACTTCAACATGTATCTCCGAAAGGAAGAGAAATTTCTTCGATTAACAATAATATCAGTATTACATTTAACAAAACTAACAGTAATTCCCTAATATCATTTAACACTCACTTCATATTCAAATTTCTACAATTGTCCTAAAAATGTCTTTTACAGCTGTTTCTTTGAAACCAGGATCCAATAAGGTTCATGCCATGAATTTATTTACTATTTCTCTTAAGTCTTGTCTGATCTAGGACAATCCCTCCTCATTAATTTTTTTCATGACATTGGCCCTTTGAAGAGACCAGGCCAACTGTCATGTAGACTGTCCCACATCCTAAATATGTCTATTTCTTCATGCTGTCATTTAAGTATCCCTAGTATTTCTTGCAAATTGATATCAATCTAAAGGCTTGTTTTTTTAAAGCCAGATTTATTGAGGTATAACTTATATATAATGAACATCATAATTTTTAGTTTAGTTTCATGTGTTTTGATAAATGAATATAGTCATATGATCTAAAAGTTCGGTTTGATTCAGATTTAACACAATTCATCAAAATGCTTTCTTTAAAGCAGTGCTTGTGAACTTTCTATTGGGCTTCATATCAAATCAGCAGGCACATAATGTCTAGTTGACCCACTATTAATGATGATAATTTTGAACACTGAGTTCCTATAGCTTTCTGATCTTTGAATGTGGATTGGTTTTTCTATTGCTGTGCAACAAATTACTGCAAATTTGGTAACTTAAGACAACACCTACTTATTAGCTCATAGTTCTTTTTTTTTTTTTTTTGGTATTATAACATTTATTAAAATAATGCTATGGGTTAATAGAAACAGCAAAGAACAAAAGAATTAAAATGCAAGCTATGTAAAATCCCAAGTAAAACCCAGAAGTGTCTAATGTATTCATTCATTAGCTAACTAAAAGCCCAAAAAAGACAAGACACGCAATATAATAAAGTACTGCAAAACAATTGGGAATTTTCAGTTATCAAAATTGTGGATTTTGTATTTTGTATTCTTTTCTCAATCAAGAAAAAAATTCTTTTTGAATGTTATATAACATACATATAAAACAAGATAGAAAAATACATTATGAACTTGTAACGATGGCTGTAAATACATTATCTTACATGTTTCTCATAGGCAATAGGTTGGTTATGGTCCATACATAGCATGAAACTACTAAGATAATAAAGAATAGACAAAAATACATGTCAGCTGTAAAGTAACATACAAGCGACACTCCCATCTACCCATGCTAAAAAAATTACATAATACTGTCAGAAAAAAATCTTAAAAACTACATATTTTAATAAGAAATAAATTCAATATAAAGAATGATAATACTGAGAACCAAGGCATTCAGAGATTTCAAAAGTCATGCTTTTTTTCATTGATCCAAAATTTCGTTGATCCAAAATTTTGTCAACTAAGTTTTCAAAAATTTGTTCAGAGCCAACATTACTCATAAATGTCATACATTTATTACTTCATACGTTTACTTTCTTCCCCATAAAAGGCCTTTGATAAACATCTAAAATGTCTGGGTATAACATAGTTGAGATGAAACTGGATCAAATACTGGTATCGTTTTTAACAACTATCACCTCAAGTGTTTGAGGGTCACAAATTTATTCAACCAACCAAACAATACAAAAATCAAAATGACACAGCATATATTGCAAATAAATCAGAACAACTGTACGTGTAACAGAAAGACAAAGCAGTGGCACATTAAACCAAAGCTAGCTGAATATAAAACAATGAATGTCTATTGCATAGTAAATAAACTGAACTTTCCAGGTGAGACTAGATGGTGGAGAGGTTATGGAGAAGGTGCTGACTGAGCTCCCTGCTGGCCTCTGACTGTGACGCTGGGAAGGTGTGGAGGAGGGGATGAGCTGATAAGAAGGGGATCCACTGTCACTTTGAGATTTGCCACATCTGGTACTGAGCAATAAATGATGATACTCAAGTGTTTAGATGCAGGCATTGTGCACAAATTGCTTGCTTCAACTACAAAACTGTTTGAATTCCACTAGAAATTAGAAGCTTAAGCTGAAATGTAGTTGAGTATTTATATGCACAGTGATGCTAGTTTTTCACATTCTTAAAGTTCAAAGGTGGGGTTTGTGTTGGGGGTGGGGGGGGAGGTTACTGAAACCAGCAAAGAGATGGACTACACAAGTTATCTGGTATGATATACAGAAGTCTGATTAAATTTGGTTCATTTGAAAACACTATTTCCAGAATGAAAATCACAAAGATTCACTTTTGTGAAAAAGTTTGCTATGTACTCTATTATCTCCAATTAATTAAAAAAGAAAACTCTAATGCATCCCCCTTCTCCAAATAAAATAAATCTCTAATTTTGTCTGTAAATGATGTTCAGATCACACATAATTTTAATCTCAGAATCCTCTAGGCTAACACTGAAGACTCCAATAACCAAAAGTACTCAATTATGATTTTTAAAAGAATGATGTTTTAAAACTTACTATTCCCTTCCTTTCCGTCTGGCGGCAGCCATCAGGTAAGCCAAGATGGGTGCATACAAGTATATCCAGGAGCTGTGGAGGAAGAAGCAGTCTGATGTAATGCGCTTTCTTCTGAGGGTCCGCTGCTGGCAATACCGGCAGCTCTCTGCGCTCCACAGGGCTCCCTGCCCCACCCGACCGGATAAAGCGCGCAGACTGGGATACAAGGCCAAGCAAGGTTATGTCATATATAGGATTCGTGTGCGCCGCGGTGGCCGCAAACGCCCAGTTCCTAAGGGTGCAACTTATGGCAAGCCTGTCCATCATGGTGTTAACCAGCTAAAGTTTGCTCGAAGCCTTCAGTCTGTTGCCGAGGAGCGAGCTGGACGCCACTGTGGGGCTCTAAGAGTCCTGAATTCTTACTGGGTTGGTGAAGATTCCACATACAAATTTTTTGAGGTTATCCTCATTGATCCATTCCATAAAGCTATCAGAAGAAATCCTGGTACCCAGTGGATCACGAAACCGGTCCACAAGCACAGGGAGATGCGTGGGCTGACATCTGCAGGCCGCAAGAGCCGTGGCCTTGGAAAGGGCCATAAGTTCCACCACACTATTGGTGGTTCTCGCCGTGCAGCTTGGAGAAGGCGCAACACTCTCCAGCTCCACCGTTACCGCTAATAAGTAATGTTTGTAAAATTCATACCTAATAAACAATTTAGGATGGTCATGTCTGCTTAAAGGTGTTATTTGTCTGTTAAACTAGTCTGCAGATTGTTTCATGAATGCTTTGTCAAATATGAAGTTAAAAGTGCAATAATGTTTGAAGACTATAAGTGATGGTGTATCTTGTTTCTAATAAGATAAGCTTTTTTTGTCTTTGCTTTATCTTATTAGGGAGTTTTATGTCGGTGTTTAAAACATGCTGTGTGGTATAATAGGTGTAAAATAAATTCTTTAAAAGAGGAGTGCTACAATTACCCTGTAGATTTGTTTGGTGCATGTGGTGAAACCTACAGCTTTACTGGGATGATGGCAATGCTCTGCTGGCTTTTTAATTGGGTTTTGTTTAGAAATTTTTAGGGTAGGAGGAGGATATCCTAACCCTATGTCGTGGTCACGTAGAAAAATATGAGCTCGTGTAGAGCCCACGTCTTCAGATTTAGTCCAATGTTCCATTTGTTTCTGAAAGAAAAGTTTAAAATGCCACCATATTTGGAACTGGATATACTTGTTGCAAGAGGCTTATCTTACGAATGAAACCTCTGGGTTAACTTAAAAATTGCCTCAGTCTTCATTGTACCATTTTAAATTAACATAAGAGATAAAAGCTGCTCCTGATTCAATCCCATGGCTCCATGAAATCTGGAGTCCTGGATTCTATACATATAGACAGTAGTGATGTTACACTGTATTTTGAAACTGATGGAAATTGAATGTTAGGCAAATAAGAATCATTAACCTTATGTTTGTAAGCTGGCAAGCCAGTGGCCATTAGGTAAATACATTTCAAATGTGAGGTGAGAAAATTAAAGTCACCTTTATTCAAGATTTTTAAATACTTACCTGTAACACTAACTAACTTGTGACCATTATAAAACCTCTAGCTACATGAGGGGTAAAAGTATAGTTGGCTGCTTAAAAATATGTCATTCTCAGTCCATTCTTAACAAATCATCTTGGGTCAACCCAATCCATAAGGTTACAGGCAGGGAAGAGTCATACATAGTTGGTGTCAATGTAAATTCATGGTTTCCAATCTAACCTTACATATCTGCAGTTTGTTTCTGATCAAAATACCCTGAAAATCCTTAGCCTTTCACAAAGTTGGGCTATCAGTTAACTTTAAGGCCACCTTAACTTTAAGCATCCTGCCACATTTATGTTTCATGTGTGCAGTGGACTAGGCTAATGTTTCCCAGGGTAAATTGGAGTGTGAAGGAAATACAGAAGAGGAGTTGCTCCATTTTTTCCAAATTCTGAGTTTTCTGACTTAAGAGTAATTTGATTTCAAAATTCAATTGATGGTTTTCCTGAACCAATTTTTCTCTAGGGGTTTCAAAAGGTTCAGTTAATCGATGTCCAGAAAATATTAATAGCTATTGCTCATAAAATTTGAGACCTAAGACCTAAATTTACTTTCTAAAAAAATTAATTTGGATTTTGTGTAGATGTTGTTTAATGAAAGGAATAAATGTCTATTAAGCTAAAAAAAAAAAACAAAAAAAAAAACTTACTATTCAAGACCTTAGAAAAGTTATCAAATTTTTTCACAGGGTCAGATTTGGCAACCTTGCATCAAGGTAATTGTGGCAAAAATCATATAATTCGGACCATCAACTCATTTGTCTCCCTCATACCTTCTTTCACATACTGGGCAACTGAGTAACATGCATTAACTTGTATTCTGAGGGAGAAGCTGATCTTATGTAGCTCATAGTTCTGTAGGTCAGAAGTCCAGGCATGGCATTGCTAGCCCCTCTGCTTATGCTCTCACAAGGCTTAAATCAAGGTGTCAGCCAGCTACATTTTCATCTGGAGCTCAGAATCCTCTTCCAACCTCACTAAAGTTGTTGGCAGAATTCAGTTCTGCCTGATCTTGATTGTCAAGGGAAAATAAGATTGATGCTACTCAGGGAGAGGAGTATGTCTGGAACCCAGAGGATTCTTTGGGATGCCTACTAGTACATTTAGATGGTTGGCTTTATGTGTCAACTTGATCGCCACAAAGGGGTGCCCAGACTAAATATTTTTTCTGGGTGTGTCTGTGAAGGTGTCTCCCAGTGATATTAGCATTGGGACTGGGGGACTCAGTAAAGTAGATGGCTCTCCCCACTGTGGGTGGGCATCATCCAGTCTGCTGAGGGCCTGAATAGAACAAAACGGTGGAGGAAAGAGGAATTCACCCTTTTTTGCTTCTTGCTTGCCTTGAGCTGAGACATCAGTCTTCTCGTGCCCTTGGACTAGGATTTACATCATTGGCTCCCCTGGTCCTCAGGCCTTCACTGGCTTTCCTGGGCCTCTAGCTTGCAGACAGCAGATCATAGGACTTCTCAACCTCCATATCGTGTGAGCCAATTCCTCATTATAAATCTCTCTCTCTCTTCCTCTATCTTCCTCTCTCTCTAGTTCTACTATTAGTTCTGTTTCTCTAGAGAACACTAATTAATATGTAGCTCTGTGTCCATTAGTAAAAGTTAATGGAAAATCACAGTAACCTAATATAGGCAGGACCACCAATGGATCATATTCTTAGAGAAAGAAGGCTTGGGTCACGCCACCAGATAGAGAATCCCAAACAGCTGAATGCTGGCTGAGAGCAAAGGGAATAAGGAATGAATAGCAGAAGGTAGTTATGAATAGTCAACAAAGCCTGGTTGCAAAAGTGTAGTAAACATGCACACATTCTTCCTTGCTTTGTCATGTATTTCCCTCCTTGTTCTTTCTCCTATTATTTTATAAAAGGCATGTTAGTAGTGGTTAATCTTCTAATTTAGTCTTTAGTATATTAAATGGGATTATGACTGAACTAGAAAAGACAAGAACATCAGCCAGAGATGGACTCAATGACTGATGGCACTTCAGGTCTTTGCTCTTTGGAAAAGAGACTCTTCATTTGCATTATTTTATGTAAGTATGGTTTCTTTTAGATGGAAGTATGTTATTGTTGTTGCTGTTGGAAATTTAAATATGGACAAAGGTTATGATTGGATGTTGAGAAGGCCAAGGGCTAGACTGTAATAGATACTATCTCCTGGTACCCAGTACCCTTTTCTATCCCCTTCTATACTCTCCCATAGGGAGATAAGATATAGATCACAGGGCCAGATGCTTGGGAACTACATTTCCCAGACTTCCTTCCCACCTGCAATATGAATACAGTTATGAGATATGAAAGACTAAAGGGGGCGGAAACCGTTCTTACTCTGGTTCTGGCGGTGCTTGACAAGCATGCTTTTGCCACTGTGACTTTTGCACTGGCCAACCTGTCATTGCAAGGCGGCTATGACTTTAGCTGTGGCTTCCTAGTGTCTTGGTGGAGCAAGTGCTTTCCAGACTGCTTGATCACAGAGTGTGGCACTGTGACCCCCAAAAAGTAGTGGCATAATCCTAACTTTAGCTCCTCTAATCCTTCTAGTGTATTTACTATCTCTTAATTCCCTATATTACCTATTTTTCTGCTACAAATACCTAGCATGGTTCCTGTTTAATTGGACTGAATTCTGATATGTTCTTCCACAGACTTTGTACCAACTCACATTCCCATCTGCAAAGCTGGAGCTTGCCTGTTGCCTCACACCCTAAGCAACACAGTGTATTATTAAACTTTTTTACTTTCGACCAATCTGGCAGGCAAAACAGGAATCTTAGTATAGTTTAATTTGCATTTCTTTCATTGTCAGTGAAGGTGAGCATCTTTGCAAATGTTTAGATGTCACATGGATTTCCTTGTCTGTGCATTATGCCACAAGCTCACTATGTCACCCAGCTGCAACTACAAGGCTTGGACTCTGGGTCCCTGACCATGCCAGTCACCAAGACTTCCACATGCCAAATCCACTGATCAACCTTCAGTTCTTTTCTTATTTTCACTATTAGCAATATTTAACAAAGATGGTCTCTCCCCTCTTTCAGACACAGCTGCACGTGGCTTCCCGGACCCAGACACTCCTAACGTCCCCTCATCTCACAGTTCCTTCTGTATGTTCCATCTCGTGCCCCCAACCTTTCAGCATTGGGCTGCCCCAGGCCTCAGTCCTCCGACCTTCTCTATTGATATCCTTGTGCACATGATCTGGCCCAGTCTCAGGGTTTTTGACCATTTCAGCTTAATTAAATTTTTATTTCCAACTCAAAAATCTCCACTTGGATGTTTAAAAGTCATCTCTAACGAACCATGTTCAAGTCAAGATCCTGACTCCTTCCCTCCGCCAAAATAAAACCTACTCCCACCACATTTTCTCTATCTCAGCTAATAGCACAACACCATCTGGTTGCCCAGGCCACAAGCCTAGCAGTCCTCTGACTCCTCTCTATCTCAGCCTGTTGGCCCTACCCTTAAAATTCATCCAGAACATCATATCCACAGCACCACCGCGGCCATGGCTTATTGTAGTGGCTGCCAACTGATCTCCCTACTTTCATTCTTGTCCCCTAAATATACTCTTAGTGCAGCCATTGGAATGATTCCCTTAAATCACAAGTCATGTCATGTCACTATACAATGTATCCAAATCAAAGTTAGATTTATCAAATATTGGATTCCAATATTACTGTAACAGCCAACTCTTGCAATAGCCTGCAAAGCTCTACAGAATCTGGCTTTCCCCCACCCCTGATACTGTCTCTGATCTTGTCTCTATTCCTTTCCCTTCAAACACTCTATACCAGCCCTCTGGACTCCTGGTCCTCAAGCATACCAAGCACATTCCAGACTGAGGGCATTTGTCCTTGCTGGGTCCTCTGCCTGGAAGGCAGCTGGCTCCATCATTCAGATGTCATCAATAAGGCCTCTCCTACTCAAAACAACAACTCTCACTCTCAATTTCCGTTCCTTGCTTCTTCATCACACACAGCACCTGTCACAATTCTGTCTCTCCCACTAGGACTGGAAGCTCCACAAGAACAAGGATCCGGGGCTGTTTTGTTCATTGCCAAATCCCTTGCGCCTAGAACAATGTTTGGCACATGATGGGTACTCAGTAAAAACTTATATGAATAAATAATGAATGCTAATATATAGCCCACACAACGTTCATGTAAATAGGACCAGGAGATGTAGATTTGGGGAGCTGTGGGACTAGATGAAATCACCTTGGAGGAAGGAAGTGAAGCTATAGATGGGAAAGACTAATTCACCTAGCAGTGTTAAAATTTAAGTGTCTGAACTAGAGATGAAGAGTCCAGTGAGGACAAGACAAAAATGCCATAGAGCAGGTGAGGGTTAATGGTAGTAGCCAATATACAAAATACATCAGGCACCTTATATATATATTAATTTAATTGACCTTCACAACAATCCTATGAGTTAAATACTACTATTCTCAATCCACAGACAACAAAGGGATACAGACTGAATGCATTTGCCCGAGGCCCACTTTGCACAGCTGGGGTTAGAAGCCAAACTTTAGTCTTTGTACTGTCACCACTGCACTACAGCTGTTTGACAAGAGCTTACTAGGACTGCACCAGGGCTGTGCCAGGTCCAATCTCCAGTCCCCACCTCTCCGCTCATAAAGAAATATAGAAGAGCATACTTAGAGTGAGGCGAAGTGGCCTTCTGGGGAACTGAACCATGATTACAGAAAGAGTTCCCAGGGGAGGCCCAGGAGGCTTGGGTTCTCATCCTGGCTTTGCCGCTAACTCTAGGGAACCTTGGACTAGTTACTCCCTGCTCCCATCATCCCCGTCCTCATTGTGCAAAGAGAAAGCCAGCTCACGATCACAGGTTCCTTTCAGCTTCCACAGTCTACAATCAAGGCACCAACTCCAGCTGGGCATAGTGACTCACGCCTATAATCCTAGCACTTTAGGAGGCCAAGGTGGGAGGCTCGCTTGAGGCCAAGAGTTTGAGAATAGCCTGGGCAAGATAATGAGACCCTGTCTCTACAGAAAATGAAAAAATTAGCTGGGTATGGTGGCACATACCTGTAGTCCCTGCTACTTGGGACGCTGAGGTGGGAGGATCGCTTGAGTCCAGGAGTTTGAGGTTGCAGTGAGTATGATGGCACCACTGCACTCCAGCCTGGGTAACAGTGAGACTCTGTCTCTTTAAAAAACAAACAAAAAAAAGCAACCAACTCCATTATACCAGATACACACATTTCCTGACTAAAGTATCTAAGTTACCAGGAACAAGGCATTAAAGGAAAAATAAACAAATAATTGGTGCCTACTAGAAAGCCTTTTTCTGGTAGAATCAGAAGGTTACTAGGAACTAGGGACTTAGAAAGGGGGAGTTACAGAAATGACTAGGTGACTAAAACGCTGTCCCTACAGGTTGGCACTGCTCACCTTGGAGATGTGTTCATCACACAGGATTCCTATCCTTTCGGTGTAACAATTATAATGGCAAGCAAATATGTAGACTCTACAACATACCAGGGGAGAGGCCAGGAATAAAATTTGATTCCTGAAAACCTAGATTACAGAAGCCATGGTACTGTTAAATAAAGAGGAGGAGTTTCTGCACATATACATAGACCTATAAATAAATAGAAGTTTGTGTTGATTTATATACACATCTGCCCACACTTCTGTGCTTAGGTATTCATGCATATACACACATTCACACATGTGCATCTGAGAGTACATGTGTGTCTATATATAACCCACAGGAGTGGCCAGATATATATTTATATATAGGAGCCTGGCTCTTTAAAATGGGGGATAATGACACTGAAAATTATTCTAAGCTTTTCACAGACATAAATGACCAAACTGCCTTCTGACTCCTGAATTACATTACCCAGAAAGAGCTTAATAACATGTTATTATCACTTCTCCTCACTGACAGGATTTCAGGGCTGAAAAGACAAACAAGGAATGCGTTCGTAATCACCAGCACAGTCACCTCTGCTGAGCTGTCACCGCTGCTAATTCCAGGTAAATGCTGCAGGGGAAGAAAGCCTGGGGCCGGTAATGCAACTGGGTGCTTGGTAATTGTCGTCAGTTCACTTGGGCCATCACCATCAGAGAGGGGGCTCCAGGGGGCTCATGGAGCCAACAGAGAGTCCCAAGGGGTGAAGGGCAGTAGAGAGAGACTACAATATTGGAACCAAAATAGAATTACTCAGTTCAACTGAGATAATGTAGGTGAAATTCCTTGCAAACTGTAAAGTACTCCACAAACGTGACTGTGAATCGGGGTGGGGAGAGGGTGCATTAATGGATCCTGTTTGGGTTCTCAGGGCTGCCATGTACAGTTGCACAGGCTGTGCACCATTCAACTTCTGAGAATGTCATTAGTCTATGTGAACAATGTTCCCCGGACTCGTGCATTGTGGCAGTCCTGTTGGCTTTATCAGCTGGCTGATAAAGACCAATATGAGGGCTGTCGTTCCTCTCCTGGACAGTGCATGAGCCCCAGTGATGGACCATCCAGGGAGTGGTCAACAATTTTAACAGCAACTTGCCCATACTTTGGGAAATTAGCTTCAAGGTAATTAAAAGATAATTATAAATAAGATCCTTGGGGGTAGGAGCCATATCTCATTCACTCAGTGTCCTGAATCTTGCAATATGTTTGGTACATGATAAATGTCCAGAAAATGTTTGTTGAATATTAAGCATGGATGGATATTGAATGAATGAGTGATGGAGACTCACTGGGGAGCTCCCGGGGAGGACCGAGTTGTAGTGGTTGCAAAGAGCATGTTTAGTTCAACAGGGACAACTGCACACTCTGCCCATGTTTCCTTTTCCGTGATTCTGGTTATGTGAAGTGCCGTTAATATGCCATCGATATGTCATGAACTCAGCAAGGGTTTGGTCGGGATTTGTGATGTGCCTTGTCCAGTGCTAGCTGCTGTGGGCCTGTGCGGTGGCAGTGGGGCCAGCAAAGAGAGGGTAGGTCTTGTCGTCAAGGATCTCGGATGGTTTAGTTGCATATAAGTTTATGAAGAAAGAAAACAATGCCATCAGGTGATATGAACCCAAGTACCACTGAATAGCAAAGATGGTAAGTGTTATAGGAGTTCAGGGCAGAAAGCACAGGATTAGGATTTCTGCTCTGCCACTTGCTGTATGCTCACGAGAAATTTACTTAACTGTCTGAGCCCCCACGTCCCAGCTTGTTAAGGTACTCATGCCTGCCATACAAGCTCCTTAAACAGAAGATTAAAACAGATAATACATTTAAAGTACATAGCACAGTGCCTGGCACATTGTAGAGAATTTTGGTTCCTACAGGATTTTTCAGTCACAAGTGCAGAATCCTAGCTGATACCAACTTTTTAAAAAATGGAGGAGTGAAACTTATTGATTTTTATAATTCCAAAGTGTAACAATAAGAAGGCAGTAGGCTTCAGACATAGCAGGATCCAGGAGCTCGATGGATGTCACCGGGGCTGTGCCTCTATTGCCATTTCTCATACAAGCTTTCGCTAAGGGTAAGAAGAGAAGGCGCTGGGTCCAGCTTAGCCCCAGAAGGAGCCTCTCCTCCCAGAAATTGGGGGGAAAGGGAGTCTCAGGGAGGACTCTGATTGCAACTAATGCAACTCATGCAGCTGTCTCTTACTCAATCACAGTGCCTAGAGGAATTAGACGATCTGACAGGCAAGGCCTGAATTGTGTTCTCACTCCTGTGCTGATAGGGGTGGGGAAAGGGTTAGCGTCCCCCAAACCACATGGAATGAGTTTCTGAGTAGGAATAGGCTATTTTTTCTGTATATGCGGAAGAAATGAATAAAAGTCAGAGCTGCTTGTTTCTGCGGGGAATAATTGGAGAGCTCGTATTTCTTTATGGAAACTATATATATATACACACACACACACACGTACATATATATATGTATTAACATATAGTGTGTGTGTGTGTGTGTGTGCGTGTGTGTGTGTGTGTGTGTGTGCGCGTGTGTGTGTGTCCGCCCGCATAGACTCCGCAGGCCGCGGGACTCGGAAACGTACCAGCCCGGCCCGGTGAGCGAGCCGGGACGCGCGACCCCTGGCGAGCAGGCGGGGCGCTGCAGTGCCCGCAAAGCGGGAAAGCGCTCGGGGACGGGGTCATGGGAGGCTTGGGGGAAGGTCAGAGCCGAGCCTGGGTTTGAGAAAACGCGGTGGCACGCAAAGGAGGGGCGGCCGTGCCGAGCCCCGTCTTGCTGACCTGGCGCCCTCCGAGCCCCAGAGCCCGTTTCGCGAGAGGCCACCCCGGACACGTGCCGGCGCGGGAACGTCCTGGCGCCCGGCGGGCGGACAGGTGGCCGTGGACGGACAGGTGGCCGTGGACACCGAGCCGCTCGCGGTCAGAGCAACCCCGGCAGCCGGCCGTGACCGCCGGGAGACTTAACGTTCTGTTCCGTCTTCTGTCTTGGAAATAAAAGGGCGGGGGATGTTTACTTAACATCCTGCAACTGTGGCCTTGAGTAACCAAGCAAGTAATGTCAGAGAGCGACAGAGAGGGAAGAAGGGGAAGGGCGGGTTGGAAATTATCAGGATCGTCATTTTAAGTCATTTGCCGTGCCTGCGTTTGTCCGGTGCATGATATTTTCTAATCTCTGTTAAGGACGCAGGAGTTAAGAGAGCAGGCCCCAGAGTTGGACTGGCACATAATAAGCAAGGTACTTAGCCTTTCTGTGCCTCGGTTTCCTCCTCTGTAAAACGCGGCACAGTAGTTGTGAGAATTAGATTTTTGTTTTTAAGAAATGATTAAAGTACTTAGCAGCACCTGGCATGTAGAAACTATTATTGTTATTGACTTTATAGTGCTGTAGTCAGGAATTGCCATCATCATGGTCTCTATACCCCTCTGAATTTATACCAAATCCAATACAGAAACACATTCTGGAGTCTCTCTTTGTAAAAAAATATCTCCTGGGCTGAAATAGATATATAGGAAACACATTCTGTGACGGGCTGAATTCTAAGATGGCCCCCAAGATTCCCACCCCCCCACCCCCTGCACACACTCTACACATCTCCTATAATCCCCTCCTTTTAAACGTGGGCCAGACCAGTAGATATGATGGGATGTCACTACATGATTAGGTTACCATACTCTGCAAAGGTGAGGGGATTTTGTTGCACAGTTGATTTGGAGTTAATCAAAGGAGAGTGTTCTGGGTGGGCCTGGCTTAGTCAGGGGAGAGGGACTGAGCCTATCCTGATTAGAGAGACCCTCCCCTGCTGGTCTTGAAGGCACAAACAGCCACGTTGTAAACTGCCTATGGAGGAGCAGCCTTTAGTCTGAAGACCTCAATCCTACAACCTCAAGGAACTGAACCCTGCCAACAACCTGGATGAGCTCAGAAGAGGATCTTGAGCCTCAGCTAAGAACACAATCAGAAATGAAGTATCCCAAGAATGGAAAAACAAGAACCACGTGTACTCACCATCAAATTGGTTTTAACTGATCAACACTTAAGTGCGCATATAGTAATAACATTCATCGGGTATTGGGAAGATGGGAGGGGGGATGGGCATGGGTTTATACACACCTAATGGGTATGGTGTGTACCATCTGAGGGATGGGTACTCTTGAAGCTCTGACTCAGGTGGGGCAAGGGCAATATATGCAACCTAAACATTTGTACCCCCATAATATGCTGAAATTAAAAAAAAAAATTTTTAAAACAATCAGGATGACATTGTGTTCAGCCTTGATTTCAGCCTTGTGTGATCCTCTCTGAGCAGAGGACCCAGCTAAGCTGTGCCCAGACTCCTACCCACAGAAACTGTGGATAGATGTGCGTTGTTTTAGTCCAATAAGTTTGTGGTAATTTGTTACGCACAATAGAAAATAAAATACATTATATTTCTGCTTAAAAACTTGCTAAATTCTATTTAAGGACGTATGTATGTGTGTAGATGAGAGTGAGAGAGATAGAGAGGAAATATAATTAAAAACGTGGCCTCATTATTTTTGGATTGTAATTGAGAACATGGAGCATTGTTCCTTTAACAAGTATTTATTAAGCATTTACTTACTATGTGGAAGGAGGTGGTAGACTTGGAATTTAATTAGAATCAGAAACCCAAACTGAAAACTTGTTACTGATACTACCTAAGAAAATTAAAGAGAAAACGTTTAATGTTAAAATATAAGGTCTCCAGTTTCCCAAGAATGGAAAAACAAGCACCACATATACTCACCAGCAAATTGGTATTAACTGAATAGCACCTAAGTGGTCACATAGGTACTACAGTAATAGGGTATTGGCCAGGTGGGAGGGGGGAAGGGGGCAGGTATATACATACATAATGAGTGAGATGTGCACCATCTGGGGGATGGTCATGATGGAGACTCAGACTTGTGGGGGGAGGGGGGAAATGGGCATTTATTGAAACCTTAAAATCTGTACCCCCATAATATGCCGAAATAAAAAATAAATAAATAAATAAAAATATATAAGATCTCCTTAAACCATTCTTATCACAGTTTATACTTGTCAAGGATAAAGGTTTCCTTGAGATAGGGAGTGAATAACAATAACAATAATAGTAATCAAAATGATAATAGTTAACTTGCTAAGTGTTGAGTATGTGCTAAGCACTTTAAGTGCCTCTTTTCATTCAATCCTCATAACCACCAGGAGGGTTTCAAGTGGGAACCATTACTATTCTCACATTGTAACAGAATGTACAGAAAACCAGAAAGGGCAAATGATTTACCCAAGGACTCACGTGGCTGGTAAGAAAGCAGAACCAGAATTTTAATCCAACTCTGTCTGGCAAATTCCATGCATACATTTGTTGAACACCTACTATGTTTATGATCCTGTGCTAGATACCGTGGGGGAATCAGAGAAGAATCAGATGTGGGATGTCACCTCTTGGGGCTCCCAGTCTAGTGAGAGAGATAAGCACACAAATAACTAATACACAATGGAATGAAATAAATGCTGTTCAACAAACGCCAAGAGTGTAGGCATTTAGAGGAGAGCAGAGTCACAGTCATTGTTGTGGGGCAACCATGAAGGGGGTCAGGAATGGTTTCATGAAGCAGATGGGATCTGAGATGGGCTTTGGCTGGTAGATAGGACATGAATGAGCAGCAGGGATTGGGGACAGAGAAGTTATCAAGGCAGAGGCAACAGCACAGGTAAATGCATGGCAGGAGATCCAGGCAGGGCATGTTCAGGGAGCAATGTGCAGGTGAACTAACTTCTAAGCAGGACTTAGAGGTGCCTACTAACCAGCCAACACTCTGTAAGACACTGTGCTGTGGAGGAGGGAGAAATTCAACAAGTGTAAGACATTTGGTCCTGCCCACGAAAAAGGCAAAATGGTGCATGGCAGAGGAGAACAGGGGTTATCTCAGAGAGACCTGAGTTAAGATCCTGGGTCCACTATTTAGTTGCAAGCCATGCATCCTTGGACAATAACTACTCCTAAAGCTGGCTTCCCTCTATGTAAAATGGGAGTATGGTATTGTTGGAAGTATTGAATCAGTGTGTTGCAAAATGCCTAGCACAAAGCAGAAGAGGGAAAGCAAGTAAGTTTTCATTTCATGAGCCAACCTGGACATGGCTACATGAAGCCCTGGGTTAAGAGGGATTAGGCTTTGCCATGATCAATCAGTGCTATCTGCTCAGAGCAAGGGGTGGACCATGGTGTCACCTCTACCACATATTTGGCAACTAGAATAGGAACTTAAAAAGTCCCTCTCCTTCCTTTCTTTCTTCCTTCCCAAGAGGTGCTGAGTTAGTAAGTTATCACTAAGCTTTTGTGAAGACAACACTAACACACACTACACTTAGTATGCAGACTAACCAGCACAGCCCCTGTGATTGTGTTTAACATGTGGGCAGACTGTATGGTAGGGCAGAAATTAGAGAAGACCAGCAGTAGGGCATACCAGAAAGTCTGAGATGACTTCGTGGAGATGGGGCATGAAGGATTGGGAAGTGGAGGTGGACCTAGGAGGGGAAAACCACAAGTCCAAAGGCCCAGAGGCAGGCGCATCTTTGATGGATAAGGGAGGCACCAGGGGATGGGTCTCACCAAGGACAGGATGGTCCCAAAGGAGTAATAGGAAGTGACATTGGAGGAGTAGGGTGGCCCCTTCTGAGAGCCTTGAAATCAGGCAGAGGTTCCACTTTGACAAGCAACAGAGACATGAGTGAGGAGAGTCCCTGTATTAGTTAGCTCAGGTTGCCTAAGTCTGTGCCACCCACACAGTGGGTGGCTTAAGCAACAGAAATTTATTTTCTCACAGTTTTGGAGACTAAAAGTATAAGATCAAGGTGCCATCAACGTTGGCGTGGTGGGCCTCTTGTTTCAGATGGCCTTTCTTTAATATGTGCTCAGAACTCAAGAGAGCTCTCTGATGTCTCTTTCTCTTTTTATAAGGACACCAGTTCTATCAGATTAAGGCCCCAACCTTATGATTACCTCCTTAAGGATCCTACTGTCTTCAAACACAGTCACACTGGGGGTTAGGACCTCAACATATGAAATTTGGAGGAACATAATTCAGCCCATAATAGTCATATAGACTCTTCTTTACTTTTTTGGAAGAAATTGTACTTTTTTTTTTTAATGGAAATATAGCTCCAGTATGGCCTAGCTAGATGGAACATAGTACAAACACAAACACTGCAGGTATGTTAAAGAGATTTGGTCAAATTTTGTCATTTCTGGAATAGACTGAAATAGCTCTCTTTGTAAAAAGAATTATATCATGTATTACATTTATGTGATGAGAAAGATTATAGAAATTGAAAATGTATATAAAAGAGTTCTAATACCAGGCAGCAATGTGCTTATGCTATACTGTGGGAGAAGGGGGGTAAAAAATTATTTAAAGGGGAAAAAAAAATCAAAACTGGACTAAAATGGTAACAGTGAATTTTCTCTGAACAATCAAATTATGCGTACTTTCTTCTTCATACCCTTTCTACACTTTCAGATTTGCTTTTCTATAGTGTGTTTTTTAACTTTATTCTTTTTTTAAAAAAAAATCTCGTATTTGAAAAAATTTAGTAGCTAAACTTCCCGTGTAGCCTTCACCCAACTTCCCCAGATGTTGACATCTTACATAACCATGAAACAATTGTCAAAATCAGGAAACTAACATTGACACAATCCTGGTTTGCAGATGGCCATCTTCTTGTATCTTCACACAGACAACAGGAGAGCACCACCTTTAGTCTCTTTCTCTTCTTATCCTATCATGGGGTTCTACCCTCACAGCCTCATATAAATTACCCCCCATAGGCCCCACCCTCCTAATACCATCCCATTAGGGGTTAGGGCTTCAACATACAAATTTTAGGAGGATAAAAACATGTAGTCCACAGCAATAATTAATTCAAATTCTACTGTAAAAGCTGCCCTTTCTCCACTCTTAATTTCTTTTTTAAGTTATTTATATCAGTATGAACTCATGGATATGTGTTTTATCCTATAAATTATAATCTAGCACTGTCATTATTTACTCAGTTGTTCAAATTGACCAGATTTGGCCATTGGGAACTCCTTTTAGTTGGCTTCTATGTCCTTTCAACGTGCCCCATCATTTTTTAGAGCATGTCTTACTTTCTGGCTTCTTATTTTCACAATTTTGTCCCATTGCGTTCCAGTCCTGGAATCACTCATTACTCTAAACAGCACAGGTTTCTTTTATTAGAGAATGATATTAGAAGCCAACATCTAGGTGGAGAGGAGGCAAGATGGCAGAGCGTCCCTGCAAGGAGGAGAAATTTTAGATGAAAGAGAAAAAAACAAACAGGCAGACAAACATAGATCGGATGAGGGTCGGAATGAAGAGTGCCTGAACCTACAGGAGGCTCTACAGGAAGAGGTTGCAGAGCAGAACTGGAAGAAGAAAGGCATCGGCAGGGATGAAACCCCCAAGAGGCTTGGAGACCAGCAAAAAGGATAGGTGGAGCTATTACAATTCCACTCCCTTGCATCTTGGACTGCTAGTGGGCTCCCTAGCTGCTGGAGAGGCCTGCAAACACCAGCCCAGAGACTGCTAACTGCAAATGAGTGGAGAGACTCTTGTGGACAGTGCACCAGGCTTCCAGCTCCCTTGGGGAACCTCCTGCCTCACAGACCCAAGCAGGTTGGCAGGTGCCAAATTGCTTCATTCTCCCCTTCCCATCCCCTACCCGCAGCTGCTGAGAGACAATTTAGCCACAACCCGGAGGCATCCACAGGAAATGGGACCTTCCTTTTGGGTCCTTGCAGTGGAGTGAGGGGTGCTCGGACTGTAAGCTCCCTACCTCTGCCAGCCCTTCCTGGTGCTGCTTGCCTGGTGACTCCAGCAGAGCAGGGCAAAACCTGAGGCAAGCAGACATTGATCCAGCTTGGACACCCCATGGGTGACTTGGGACCAGCATTCTTCTCTCTGGCATGGTCAGGGATTGATCTCCAGGGCCCAGGGGACAGTCTTGCCCAATTCATTCTATGAAGCCAACATCACCCTGATACCAAAACCAGGAAAGGACTTAGCAAAAAAATGAAAACTTCAGACCAACATACCTTATGAATATAAATGCAAAAATTCTCAATAAAATCCTAGAAAACAAATTCAGATGCTTATCAAATAAATAATCCATCATAACCAAGAGGATTTTATCCCAGAGATTCAGGGATGGTTCAACATATGCAAATCTGTAAATGTAATTCACCACATAAATAGAAGTAAAAACAAAGACCATATGACCCTCTCAATAGATACAGAAAAGGCATTCAACAAAATTCAGCACTCTTTTATGATAAGAGTGCTTAACAAAATAGGCATAGATGGGACTTACCTAAAAATGATAAAAAGCCATATATGATGAACCCACAGCCAATATCAAACTGAACGGGGAAAAAACTGAAAGCATTCCTGCTTGAACTGGAACGAGATAAGTTTTCGCTCTATCACCTCTTCTATTCAACATAGTGCTGGAAGTCCTAGCCAGAGTAATTCAACAAGAAAAGGAAATCAAGGGCATCAAATAGGGGCAGAAGATGTCAAACTATTGCTCTTTGCTGATGATATGGTGTTATATCTAGAAAACCCCAAAGATTCTGCTATGAGCCTACTGGAATTGATAAACAAATTCAGCAATGTCTCAGGTTACAAAATGAATGTACACAAATCAATAGCATTCCTATAGGCTAACAACAATCACACTGAGAACCAAATCAAAGACTCAATACCCTTCACAATAGCAACAAAGAAAATAAAATATCTAGGAATATATTTAACTAAGGAGGGAAAGACCTCTACATGGAGAATTATAAAACACTGAGGAAAGAAATAGCAAAGGATGTAAATAGGTGGAAAACCATACCATGCCCATGAATCAGCAGAATCAACATTGAATAGACAATGTAGTCCATACAAATGTCTATACTACCCAAAGTGATCTACAGATTCAATGGAATCCCTATTAAAATATCAATATCATTTTTCACAGATCTAGAAAAAATAATTGTATGCTTCATGTGGAATCAGAGAAGACCTCATATAGGAAAATTAATCCTAAGCAAAAAGAACAAACTGGAAGGCATCAATTTACCAACTTCAAGCTATACTGCAAGGCTGTACTAACTAAAACAGCATTGTAATGGCACAAGAACAGAAACATAGACCAATGGAAAAGAACTGAGAACCCAGATATAAAATCATCCTCATACAGCCATCTAATCTTTGACAAAGTAGACAAAAACATACACTGGGGAAAAGAATGCTTATTCAATAAATGGTGCTGGGAAAATTGATAGCCACATGTAGAAGACTGAAACAGGATCTGTACTTCCCACCTCTCACAAAAATCAACTCATAGTGGATAACAAACTTAAACCTAAGGCATGAAACTATCAGAATTCTAGAAGAAAATGTTGGAAAAACTCTTATAGACATCGGCCTAAGGAAAGAATTTATGAAGAAGACCCCAAAGGCAACCATAGCAACAACAAAAATAAATAAATGGGACCTGATCAAATTAAAAAGTTTCTGCCCAGCCAAGGAAACTATCATGAGAGAAAACAGACAACCAACAGAATAGGAGAAAATATTCGCATTCTATACATCCAATAAAAGGCTGACAACTATAATCTATATACAACTCAGGAAAATCAGCAAGAAAAAGTCAAACAACCCTATTAAAAGTGGGCAAAGGACATGAACACAAACTTTTCAAAAGAATACAGACTAATAGCCAACAAACATATGAAAAAATGCTCAACATCTCTAATCATCAGGGAAATGCAAATCAAAACCACAATGAAGAAAATAAAAAACCACAATGAGATAGCACTTGACCTCAGAATGACTTTTATCAAAAAGTCCCCAAACAATAAATGTTGGCATGGATGCAGTGAGATAGGAACAACTATGCACTGCTGGTGGGACTGCAAACTAATACAACCTCTGTGGAAAGTGACATGGAGATACCTCAAAGAGCTACAAGTAGAACTACCATTTGATCCAGCAACCCCATTACTAGGCATCTACCCAAAGGAAAAAAGACATTCTATAAAAAAGACATCTTCACTAGAATGTTTATAGCAGCACAATTCACAATTGCAAAGATGTGAAAACAACCCAAGTACCCATTAATACATGAGTGGATTAAGAAAATATGGTATAAGTCTACCATCGAGTTCTACTCAGCCACAAAACAAAATGGTGATCTAGCACCTCTTGTATTATCCTGGATAGAGCTGGAGCCCATTCTACTAAGTGAAGTATCACAAGAAAGGAAAAACAAGCACCACATGTACTCACCATCAAATTGGTATTAGTTAATCAACACTTATATGCACATATAGTAGTAACATTCATCAGGTGTCAGGGAAGTAGGAGGAGGGAGGAGGGGATGGGTATACTCACACCTGATGGGTACAATGCGCACGGTCTGAGTGCTGGACACACTTGAAGCTCTGACTTAAGCGGGCCAAAGGCAATATATGTAACCTAAACATTTATATCCCCGTAATATGCTGAAATTTAAAAAAAAAGAATTTTTCAGAAAATAAACAAATAAAAAAGAAACCAACATCTAGGTATTAGCTGTGTTCACTGCTACTAAGGTGTTATTGTTTCTAGGCCTTATTAGCACAGTTAGGAAAAATTGTATGTGTGTGTGAGATATATGCACATATATTTATATGTGCATGTTAATAATGATGCCTCCAATCTATTTCGGGGTTCATTTTAGCATTCCCTCTTTTCTTGTAATATCTTTCGTTGACAGTGAGAAACCTGGCTTTCCTTATCTATAATATATTTACTTATTTGTTCAATCTTAGTAGTTTCAGAATTACTAACTCATATCCCCATGAAAAATAAATTTACTAACTAGAGCACAGTATTGTGTATTGTTCTTTCTTATCTATAGCCTTAAAGTACATAGCCAAAATTCTGTTTTCCTAAGTTATTTTCGTTAGCTTTTTTTTTTTCTTTTCCACCCTTCAGTGTGGTTTTCTTATTCAGCTGTAACACAGTTTCATTTGTTACTGTTAGTATCCCATTTTAGGTTCAGCCACATCCTAGTTGGTTTGAATTATTTACTCTAAAAGTCAGAGCTATAAGGAAAGGTTCTGTTTTTGTCCATTTTTATTCTTAGTTTTCAAATATCTGATTCATGGTAGTTTTTCATACCCCCAAATGCTGGTTTGATTCTGTTTAAATCAGTGTCTTACAGTTTTCTTCTGCCTCATGGTTGTTTTTCAACCATGTGTCATTTTATCAATTGATGCATGTTGAGTTTAGTTTTATGATTTTCATAACTACTCTGTATGGATTTAATTATCTTTCTCCTGTTGATTATAGTGGTCTTGGAGTGGTTTACCAGGTTCCTAGTTCAACGGAGCCTTTTCCTGCCAATATAGTAAAGCCCAGGTTTTCAGAGAATTCCTTTTGGTGGAGGGGAGGGGTTATAAGCCCTCTGATTTGGAGGATTCTCTTTTGTTTTATAGAATCTTCAATGGTACCCTTTTGCTTCTCACCCCTCTCACCTCCCAACTCCCAGGAGATGCCTCTGTCTTGCATTCTACGGAGACAACGGCAGCTGCCCACGTCCACATCTCCTGATGTTGCCTCCTAAAGCATCAGACAACACCCAGCAAAAATAAAGCTGCATGAAAACCACACTCTCAGCATAACTTGAAGGCAGAGAATGTTTAAACTCCAAAATAGCTATAAGTAAAAACAGAAGAAAAAGCCTAGTGCGTGATCTTGCCCATCCTGCCTCACCATGGGCTTTCCTGTGATTGAGGGCAGGTCTGGG
This sequence comes from Microcebus murinus, assembly GCF_040939455.1. Classification (NCBI taxonomy): domain Eukaryota; kingdom Metazoa; phylum Chordata; class Mammalia; order Primates; family Cheirogaleidae; genus Microcebus; species Microcebus murinus. The sequence goes on from NC_134109.1 coordinate 24,460,526, forward strand.
AAACTCGGGGGCAGAAGGTGGGGGATCTAGCTGCTAACAGTGTTAAATGCAAACTGATAGAGAGTATCCTGCTAGAATAGAGCATGACACCAGAGTATATCTGCTGGTGGAGAAAGAGGGCAAAAAGGGAGAGAGAGGCAACCTTTGGCAGGTGAGTGCTCCCACAAGCCAAAAGAGAACCAAGAAAATCAGAAATACCTTACTGGAGATTCTTTAGCAAATGCAAGACTCCACATATTTATGATGGATTGATTTTCTCACTATTCAGAGATGGGACTTCCCCTCCAATTTCTTTTTCCACCTCCCCCTTGCCCTGCCCCACTATCAAGCAGCACCCAGGCTTCCTTCTCCTTGCATTTTCCTGGGGAAGAGGTGAGACTACAGAAGACTGTGGGTGCAGGACGGGGAGGAGTCTCTTACTGGCCTTTGAGCTCAAGAAAGCTAGCTATTTGAATCTTTCTTTAGAGAATGGAATCCACTCACAAGGAAAAAACATGATGATTGAGAGTAAGATTCCCTCTTCCCCACCTCCACCTTCTCTACCACCTCCCCCATGCCAACCCTAACTCAAAACATATTTTTTTTCCAGGATGGGAGGAGGGAGAGAGTCAGAGAGAAAATCATGAAAGCTGGGGCATCACTAGGTCCTAGGAAAGGAATTCTACACCCTCTTTCTTGATCCACTCTCAGGAGTCCAGAGGGGTGTGGTCCTAGGACTCTTGGGACCATTTGCTAGGTATGGCTGCACAAGACATGGTCACATGCATGTCTAGATTTGTGGTAAAGCTTCCTGTGCCCTAGCATTGTTCAGGAACAGTGGACACTCTGCATGCTGTACACAGAAGTCACGACAGAGCTGCCCTCCCTGACAGGCTTGAGCAGAGAGGAATGAGGGACGTTACCCAGGAAAACACAGTGTTAAAGGCTTACAAAGAAAGGCAGAACAGTGGCTCTGACTGAGGACCAGACACCCCAGTGCCTGCACAGCTGGACAGCACCAAGGGCAAGATGTCCCCTCCATGGAAACCCTGAGGTTTCCATGACTGTCATCCAAGAGAAGGGGTGGGGAAATGCCTATGTCATCATCTCTCCCTCCTGGCTGAAGGGAATTGAGTCTGAAGTGGGGAGACCCAGTGGCCCCTCTGACCTCTCTGACCTCAGCCTCAACAGTGGGATATGCAGAACATGGCTCTGGAGCACAGCTCAGGGAGCCCAGGAGGGCAGGGGCAGGGGCAGGGACAGGGGCAGCTGAAACACACTCTGTGAAAAGCAGCGCTTATGTGTGCAGCAGTGTCTGAGCAAGGAGAGGACTGGAGAGGGGGTCCCACAACTCCTGGTATTCTCAGCCTGATGAGCCGTTATCAGATGGGCTGAGATGACAATAGACATGATTACAGCTCTTCCTCTTTCCTCTTTGAGAAAGAGCCCAATTGCCAGCCCCCTTTCTTTTTTGATTGCCCAGCAGTTAGACTCCTCCATTTTACTGGAGGAGGGACAAAGGACAAAGAGAAAAGCAGAGACAAACGGGGAAAGAGACAGAGGCAGAAGATCTCTGGGAGTGGGGTTCTTTCCTTTTTGGCCAGCTGGTTCCCAGGGGTTCCTCTGACTCTGAAGCAGACCAGCCTGCCCACATCCCTGCTAACATGGATATACAATCACCCTGACGCCAGCCAGAGCTGGTCCTTACCTTTCCCTGGAACAGAGCAACTGGGACAGTTTGCTCCACGTGGCGTGCGGATCACATTGTAATACCATGTGTTTGCTCAAGTGCCTGCCTTTCCTACCCCTAGGACTCCTTTTCTCTCTCTCTCTCTCTCTCTCTCTCTCTCTCTCTCTCTCTCTCTCTCTCTCTCTCTCTGTTTGGTAGGGCCAAGCTCCTCCTAAGTAGACAGGAAGTACCATGTGAATAAATCACTTAACAAACATCTTTCCAACCTCTGAGACATGTCACCTTCCCTACTACATCAGAACTCACTGGTGAATAACTCAATACAACTACTACCAGGAAAAGTAAGAAAACATGCCCTGCTCCAAAGAGTGAACATAGAGGATAGGGAGAAACTAATCCCTGATGCCATTAGATAGTAATTGTCCCATTCCAGGAGTACCATGACAGTACAATCTCCTTGCTAAGCTCCAAGACAGAACTTTAGTGATACGGTCTAAATGCTTGTATCCCCCCAAAATTCATATGCTGAAGTCCTAATCTCTAAAATGTCATGAAAAGGAGGGACCTTTGCGCAGAGATCAGGTCATGAGGCTGGAGCCCTCATGAACGGGATTGGTGCCCTTAGGAAAGACATCTCAGAGAGCTAGCTTGTCATTTCCACCTTGTGAGGACACTGGGAGAAGGCACTCCTTATGACTAGAAAATGGGCCCTCACTAGACACTGAATTTGCCAATGCCTTGATCTTAGATTTCTCAGCCTCCAGAACCGTGAGAAATAAATTCCTGCCATCTAAAGCCACTCAGCTTATGGTATTGTTGTAGCATCCCAAATGGACTAAGACACTCAGTGTTTAAAAACCTTGCTTTGGCTTCTCCCTAAAGGAATGACAACTCCCGACAGAATGGTAATATAGTGGCCCTAGTACCTTGGGATTTAAAAGTGCTGTCTGTAGACCAGCAGTACTGGCCTCACCTGGGAGCTTGTTGGCAATGCAGAATCTCAGGCCCCACCCCAGACCCTGCATTTAACAAGAGGCCCAATGATCCAAATGTACATTCAGGGTTGAGAGGCCTTAGATTACAGTACAGTGGGGAGGGAAAAGCCTCAAGAAAGGATCAGGTATGGGAAGACTCATGAAGAGATTAGAGTACCTTGGGTGGCAGGCATTCATTGTATCTATTTATTTTTTAAGTACTTATTATTTAGGAGTCAATGAAAGAGAAAACCAGAGACCTAAAGTGCAGTATGTGACATCTGGTGCCCAAACCAGCCTGCCTGATCCCAGAGTGTGGCCCGCTTGAGATTTTTAGCATGCAAATATTCACAGGTGACCTGAAAAGCCAGCAGGACTTATCCACCTGTCACTTCCCCCACCAAATCCTTGACTACTATCAGCTGTCCCTAGGAGGCTTTTCTGACAACTGTACCCTCTACCACCACCCTCCCTCCTCAGGAGACATTGACCATTTCCTACTTTATTCCCAGCACAAAGTAAGCGCTCAATAATTGTGTACCAAATAATGAAAGTATTGTGCTAGCAGGCTTGGATCAATTAGTGATTGTAATTGAAGCTGAGTGTAATTAATTATATAATTTGGGGCTGTTCAAGTTTAATTCCACTAAAATTTATATCATGAAAACAGGGCATGAGGAAGGATTACAAACAAAAGGAAAGGAGCTATGAGTAATGCTTTCATACAGTAGACACAAATTGGAGCTGGATCCCTTGCTGCCTTAGTCATTTCAGGCTGCTATAACAAAAAATACCATAGCATGAATGGCTGGGAACAACATACATTTATTTCTCACAGTTCTGGAGGCCGGGAAGTCCAAGATCACAGTACCAGTAGATTTCATATCTGGGGAGGGCCCACTTCCTGGCTTGTAGACAGCATCCTTCTCATTTTATCTTCACAGGGCTGAGAGAGAACCTGCCGCTCTTGTGTCTCTTCTTATAAGCACACAAATTATATTCATGAGGGATCCATTCTAATAACCCAATTACCTCTCAAAGACCCCATCTCCAAATACATTGGGGATTTAGATTTCAACATATGAATTAGGGGAGGACACAAACATTTAGTCCATAACACTTACCAACAATACAAAATTCACATGGCTGCATAGCTAGCAAGTTCTAACCCTGAATTCCATTTGGATACAGAGTACAAAATCAAGGATTTCACTCTAGTACCTGGGTTATAAGGGAATTATCACTCTCAACAGTGGACGCTGCTCAATTTGGAAACATTAATTTGTCTTGACTCATTTCTACTGCTCTATGCTTTCCATTCTTCATGCTATCTGAATCTCTCCTCAACTCTCACAGACTCAGAGGGTGTTAGAGCTAAACAAGGATCTTTGGGATCTTTAGACCAGTGTCTTTTAGCACAATCAGACCTAACATACTCTTTTTACAACAATATTGGGTAATGTTTCCTTACCATGCTGAAATGAAATTAATAAGAACTATATCTACCTACATAACTGCATAATTTTTGAAAGTGAGATTGATATAGAAAGGTTGCACTGGCCATTCAAAATGCAGGCTCTAGGAATATACTTAACCAAGGAGGTAAAAGACCTCTACAGGGAGAACTATGAAACACTGAGGAAGGAAATAGCAGAGGATGTAAACAGATGAAATCCATGCCATGCTCATGGACTGGCAGACTCAACATCATTAAAATGTCTATACTACCCAAACTGATCTACAGATTCAATGCAATACCTATTAAAATCCCATCAGCATTCTTCACAGATATAGAAAAAATAATTTTATGCTTCATATGGAACCAAAGAAGACCCCGAATATCAAGAGCAATTCTAGGCAACAAAAACAAAATGGGAGGTATTAATATGTCAGATATCAAACTATACTACAAAGCTGTAGTAATTAAAACAATATGGTATTGGCACAAAAATAGGAATACTGACCAGTAGAACACATCTGAGAATCTTGATATAAAACCGTCCTCATATAGCCATCTAATCTTTGACAAAGCAGACAAAAACATACGCTGGGGAAAAGAATCCCTTTTCAATAAATGGTGCTGGGAAAACTGGATAGCCACCTGTAGAAGGCTAAAACAGGACCCACACCTTTCACCTCTCACAAAAACCAACTCACGCTGGATAACAGACTTAAACCTAAGGTATGAAACTATCAGAACTCTAGAGGAAAAAGTTGGAAACACTCTCCTAGACATCAGCCTGGGCAAAGAGTTTATGAAGAAGTCCCCAAAGACAATCACAGCAGCGACAAAAATAAATAAATGGGACATGATCAAACTAAAAAGCTTCTGCACAGCCAAAGAAACAGTCATAAAGGAAACAGATAACCTACAGAATGGGAGAAAATTTTTGCATCCTACGCATCCGATAAGGGGCTGATAACTAGAATATACTTAGAACTCACGAAAATCAGCAAGAAAAAATCAAATAACCCTATTAAAAAGTGGACAAAGGACTTGAACAGAAACTTTTCTAAAGAAGACAGAAGAATGGCCAACAAACATATGAAAAAATGCTCAACATCTCTAATCATCAGGGAAATGCAAATCAAAACCACAATGAGATATCACTTAACTCCAGTGAGAATGGCCTTTATCAAAAAGTCTCCAAATAACAAATGCTGGTATGGATGCAGAGAGAGAGGAACACTCCTAAACTGCTGGTGGGGCTGCAAACTAGTTCAACCTCTGTGGAAAGCAATATGGAGATACCTTAAAGCGATACAAGTGACTCTACCATTTGATCCAGCAATCCCATTGCTGGGCATCTACCCAAAAGATCCAAAGACACTCTACAAAAAAGACATCTGCACTCAAATGTTTATAGCAGCACAATTAATAATTGCAAGGCTGTGGAAACAGCCCAAATGCCCATCAATCCAAGAATGGATTAATACAATGTGGTATATGTATACCATGGAGTACTATTCAGCTCTAAGAAACAACAGTGATATAGCACATCTTATAGTTTCCTGGTTAGAGCTGGAACCCATACTACTAAGTGAAGTATCCCAAGAATGGAAAAACAAGCACCACATATACTCACCAGCAAACTGGTATTAACTGAGTAGCACCTAAGTGGACACATAGGTACTACAGGAATAGGGTATTGGGCAGGGGGAAGGGGGGCGGGTATATACATACATAATGAGTGAGATGTGCACCATCTTGGGGATGGTCATGCTGGAAACTCAGAATTGTGTGGGGAGGGGAGGAAAGGGCATTTATTGAAACCTTAAAATCTGTACCCCCATAATATGCCAAAATAATAAAAAAAATGCAGGCTCTGCCTTATCATTGGTTATGTAGTTTACTAAAACGGTCAATAATAATTCCTAAAGAACAAATCATCCCTCAATTTTCATGGTAATTGTATTCCTAGAAAAGTCAATGGGTATTAAAACCATCCAAAAACAAACAAATAAACAAAACACTTTGCCTTTACATGTAAAACAGAGTTAAGTTGTCGATTTAGTTCATTACAAACAGGATTTTTACTACATGTATATCCTGTGGAGCATCTGGAAATCACACAGGTCACAGGAAAGTTCTTGTTGAGTGAGGCTGTGTTGCCCATGGGAAGACATCTGGCATCTCAGACCAAACCCACTCAATGAGAGTAGCAATCTTCCAATCATTGTGATAACCAAAATTATCCCCACACATTTCCAGAAAGTCCTTGGGACCCCCACTAAGAACCACTGATTTAACCCAATCTCCTTAATTTAGAGGTGAGAAGTCAGAGGGCATGGGCAAGGGTGAAATTTGCCCTACATGACCAGCCAGCCAGCACCCACAGGTCTTGGGACTCCCACCCGAGGGTCCTTTCCAGCTCCATGCGGCAGCTTCCCAAACTGAACACTGTGGGTGTCAGCACTCCTTGGGTTCCAGTGAAAATGACTCAGCATGGCTCCCCATACCCTAGAAAATCAAACTCTTAGCAAAAGAAAACACAGCCATACAGTGTCAGTGGAAAAGTCTTCAAAACAAGGGACTATCACTGCAATGCCTTTAAATTAATCTCCCCAAACAAGCCCAAGATGTGTCCTCCCCATCATCAGAAAGCTAGGAATGTTCTGGCATTGCGGAGAAGTTAACTAGACCATCCTCCTACCTTAATTTTTGAAAGCCCTGAAACTATCCCAGGTCAAGAAAGGCTCTTGTTAAAGAGCAACTGAGCATTACATGCCAGCACTGTTCAATCAATAGCCATTGACAGGTGTGCTGTGTTAAGGAGGATTTGGGGGGCAGATCCTAGCTGAAAGATCAACCTAAAAGGATGCAGTGATCACTTTGTAGGGTCTGCACTGGACGAGGTAGGGGTGTCAGCACTACACCAGGCATTTGCCACATCCAGTTTAGAACTCCAGACAAATCTGATCTACTTTCCTGGGACAAAAGCACCTTCATTTTCCCAATGCCAATCTGTTTTATCAAATGTCTCCTTCGTGATAGTTGACAGAGTTCAATGGTGTACCTCTTTGCTACAAATGGTAGCACTAACGCCTTGTCTTAGAATCTCATTCACTCAGGACACGAGTTGAGCACAGATGCCAGGCATTGGTCATGGCAAGATTTAGCAAATCTATTGCATATAACAATCACCATTTTTCAAGGTTCCTAATGTTTCATAAAAGATTATGCACCACACAAAAACTCAGCATTAATACCCACTATTTTTCTATCTGAAATTAATATGCCCTTTGTTAAGGGATCGTGATGGCACAGTGCGTAACAATTCATTATAATTAATGTCTTGAATATTTATTGCTGGGACAGCTATATTTTAAACAAAATGGCTAAGTATTGGTTATCATTAAAGTTAATGAAATTAGATAACCTAGAAAAAGACATCTATATGACTGCCAAATAATCATTCACAAAAAACTGCATGTTAAATAAATACTTATTAGAAATACAAAATTAAGTCAAATTTTCTTTCATGAATTGGTTTTAAAAATCTTTAAAAGGCAAGAAATAATTGGAAGGTCAAATGGATCTGAAAACATTCAAGAATACTTAAATTTAGGTAAAATGGTCTTTGGGAGAGGTAGTTGATCCTTGGGTTTTTGGCTATGTGCCTGCAGGCCAGTTGGCTTTAGGTGAATCAAACAAGAGGCAGTTTGGTGGGGCTGGGGGAAGGAGGGGACACAGACAGGAGGCGAGGAGACCAGATCTGAACCAAGTGGTGGACAGAAGAGATACAAGGAGGTAGAGTCTGGATGGGAGGGTGACACGATGAAGGTTAAGAGGGGTGAAGGCTGACTCCAGGCTCCTGGGGCAGCTGCCTGTTGGCAGCACCACCCACTGAGACAGTGAATGCAGACCTCCTGGTCAAAATGAAATTCTGGGAAATCCTGGCCGCAGAGGGAAATATAGAGATGGGCTCGTCAAGTCTTGCTTCCAGGTGGGGCTGCTGGCTGGCACTGCTGGTCCCCAAGAGTCGTCTAAATCCCTTTTGCTCCTCGAAGACTCCAGGATCCCTGCTCACCACCAGCAGTAGCCCCCTCCTTACCTGAAGCCAGCCCCTTTTCTCAGAAAGACTACATCTCCTTCATGGCAGGCATCATGCCTAATTCACCTTGTCTCTCCACTCCCCTCTGCAGTAAATGGGCACTGAAGGAATGCATGTTACACACAAGGACTGAGACATAGGCAAATGGCCATGCAACCTGTGAAAGGCTGATTGCAGCCTCCACCGTTGTGGTGTAAAAAGGCATTCATGAGACAAAGATGATCCTTGCTCTCCAAGGATGGCACAGGGCAGGCAGACAGTTGAGTATAGAAGGTGGGAGTGGAGAGAAACAGCCAGAGAAGTGGGAGCAGAGGCAGTCAGCAAGGGCAGAGTGGTCTCCAAGGTCCCCTGCAGAAGCCAGGACTTGAGCCCTGTGCCCAGTGTAGACCGCAGAGCAAGGCCATGGGTGTGGGTGAGCCTGGTGTCCGTAAACTGTCAAGATCAGCCATACAGGAATCTCTAAACAACTACACAACCCAGACAGGGAGACAGAGACAACCACCCTCACACCAAGTTCTAACTTTACTCAGGCCAGACACGTGAGAGCAGGAAGAGCAGAGGGGGAGAGAGAGGCATCCACACACACAAGTTGCAGTTGCCGAATTCATCCCTGGTTCAACACGGCTCCTATGAACCGGCCAGCCTAGCTCTCGGGCAGAGAGGGAACACCCATGTGAGACTCTCTTTATCTTAAATGCTTCCAGGCATGTCTGTATCAAACTGTGATTAAGGAAACAGCTTCTGCCAACTCTCTGGGGGTGACCTGTGTGGACAGCAACTTGCAGAATCAATAAGAGAAATTAAGCCTATTTCAGCTAAATAGCCAATTCTGAACCCCATGGGTCATTAGAACATAGGCATTACTATTAGAAAAATATATCCACACAACAGGCATCCAACCAGAATCATTTGGGCCTCTCTGCTGTTTTTGACAAGAAAAATGGAATATAAAGTAACCAATTTGTACCCCTTACTCTCATAATCTCAACAAGAGCAGTAAGAACTCACTATAATTTAACCCTGTCTGCTTTTGTTCAGCTCTCTGGAGAGTGTCCAGTTTGTAGCTGTCTTTATTTTCTCTGTAGACAGAGGAGGATTCTCTTCTAGATTTCTCACATCTTCCAAACGCTTCTGGGATGCTTAAAAATAATAGCTGTAATGATAAGGCTCTTTCTGTTAAAAATCAGATAACCAATTTAAAGTAACATATACACTAAAAAAAATGGGGAGGGGGCAGCATTTGTACTGATTCATATTATCGAAAAATCAGGGGTGGATCTGGCTTGCAGGAAAGGCTGGATCCAGGGACTCAAAGGACAAAGCAGGCATTATAGCCGCTATAGCTTAGCAACCAGTGGAAAGGTAACTATTCTCCATTGTTCCAGTTGAAAGATACAGGAAAGATGCTTGGGGGCATGAATGAGCTCATACTGGAACCTCTGGGGCTAGAGGGGTGGCCATCTGACTACCCCATGGCTTGTGGGAGGTGCAGGAAGGGGTATCCCTGTGGGAAAAGGGAGTCCTGTTCAAGCTGCAAGGGATAGATATGTCCACTACCAAGCTGTGTATCTGTTGGTTTTTCAGTGCTGCTTTTCTCTGTGACGTTCACTGTACTGTCAATTCACATTCCCCACGGCGCTTCGAGAAGGGCAACCTGCGGACAACTACCATCATTTCACAGCAGGGAAGCTGAGGCTCAGGGACCATAGCAACCCGCCCAGTGACAGCAGAACTAGGATGGGCCTGACCTCCAGCTGCCTGGCCCAGTGTGGGTGACACTTGCCTCTGCCCAGAGAATCCAACCCAGGATCAGAGCCTACTCGGACACATCCTGCCACCAGATAATTAAGGATGCAAACTAGTACGAATCAGAACCCACTTCTAGTCAGCTCATGAAAACATCCTGAATGTTTATGATTTCTCTCCTAAACCTCCCCACAATCTTGTAACTTCTCCCTAAATACCTGGGAGGAAGGGAAATAAGTGAAAAAGGCAGAACCTCTTTATATTCCTACTCACCAGGAGCAGAATTGAATTTCTGCCAGTACTTTTAACTTCCCTTACAAGAATTTCCCTAGAAAGGGGTGTCCCGGCACCCAGGGTGGCCCAAGGAGGTTGGCATCTGGGGTCCCGCTGGCTGGGCGAGCTCCGGGCCATACAGGCCCACCCTCTGTGCTGAGAGATGACTGCTCAGGGGGCGCCTCTGTATGAGCCACAGAATCCCACCACTGCAGGAGCCCAGAGGCTCTAGACCGAGGCATCAGTCAGAAGGCACGGAGGGTCCAACCTCTAGCAGCCGTGGCAGGAGCAGGCTCTATGGATGCAGTCTACGCCAGCGGAGGAAGGTCAAGGCTGTCACATAAACAGAGGTGGAGAGCCCAAGATCTGGTTGCAGACTACCTCTGTTCAAAGCCTGGCTCCACCATTCATTATCTGTGTTGCCTCCCATAAAACAACCTAAGCTCTCTGTGCCTCTGTTTACTCACCTGTACAAAGGGGATAATAGTGGTCCCAAGACTTCACAGAATTGTCACATGAATCAAGTGAAATTGAATCCATGCAAAGAGGCTAGCACATGGTCAGTGCTCAGTAAGTATTAGCTATCATTCTTACTGCTATTTTGTCATTTATTGGTAGCTAATTCTTCCACTCAGAACATAGCCTCTCTTAGCATTCCCAAGCCTACCACAGGGCTCGATGGATAATGGCCCTCTGCTCCCCCCCAAAGATGTCCACTTCCTATTCCCTAGAACTTATAAATGTTATCATACCTAACATAGCCGAAGGACTTTACAGATGTGATTAACTTAGGGCCTTTGAGATTGGGGGGTTTTCTTGGATTATCCAGGTGGGCCCGATGTAATTGCCAGGGTGTTTGTAAGAGGGAGGCAGGAGGGTCAGAGTCAGAGACGGAGATGTGACAAGGGAAGCAGAGGTTGAAGTGATGCAGCCACAAGCCAAGGGATGCAGGCAGCCTCTAAAACTAGAAAAGGCAACGAAACAGATTCTCCTCTAGAGCTTCCAGATAGAAAGCTGCCTGGCTCATAGCTTGATTTTTGGACTTATGACCTCCAGAACGGTAAGATAAAAAATTTGTGTTGTGGTCCTCATTAAGTATGTGGTAGTTTGCTACAGCAGTAATAATAAACTAACACAAATGGTCAGGAGCCAGGTCTCCTAACCACCACCTCCGAGTCATAGGTGTTGGGAGCATTTGATTCAAGAACACTCAGAAGGAAGCCTCTCATGCTCTAAAAGCACCTCATTCACATTCATTTCTTCAACAGATATTTACCATGTGTCTACTCTTGCAAATAATCCAGGCCCCTGGCCACACTTGGCAGTGGAAGGGCAGGGGGCTCAGGCTCCTCCTACTCATCTGGTGGGTCCCCCAGCCTGCTGAATTTCCATGTGTAATAGAGTCTGACTCCATTTCTCATGCCGACCACTGGCAGCTTTCAGGCCCTCCCCCTCCACCTTTCCCTCCTGCCCCAGGTCTGGGCCAGCCCATAAGGAAGCCCAAGGGCTCCTCCCTCGGCACTGGTGGGGGAGTTCAAGCAATGCAAACCCTGCCCACACATAGGAACCCTCACCCTTGGTCCACCCCCAACCACAATAAAAACCAGAGACACTCCACATACCTTTTGCTCAGGTTTAACTCCAGACCAAACCTGAGCCCTTCTCCTTAGAGAATCCTTTTGCTATTTATATGTGAGTAATAAAATTCACTTCATATCCATCAGCACCTCTGTGGCATTAGTTCCAATATCCATAAATTCTGGGAGGGGGGGCTGCCCAGGGTCCAGCATGGAATGCGAGGTGCCTGTATGAGATCGGGCTGCCATAAAAAAAACTCCAAAGACTGTATGGCTTAAACAATGGAAACTCACTTTCTCACAGTTCTGAAGGTTAGAAGTCCAAGGTCAAGGTGCCAACCCAGCTGCTCTCTGTCCTTGTGTGGAGAGAGAGTTCTGTTATCTCCTCCCCTTCTTACAAGGACACCAGTCCTATTGGATTAGGGCCCCCACTCTTACTTATGACCTCATTTAATCTACTTACCTCCTTAAAGACCCTGTCTTCAAATACAGTCAATTGAGGGTTAGGGCTTCAGTATGAATTTGTGAGGGGATATAATTCAGTCCATAACAGTGCCCACATAACATAAAACATCATGTTGTGCTTATCGCCTCAAGGTTACAAAATAGCAGCTGTAGTTCCAGACATACAAAACCACACACCAGCCTCCCCCACAGGAAGAGGAAGGGGCAACACTAACAAACAATACCCTTATCAATTTCTTAAAAAAAATTTTCCCAGGAACCCTCCCTAAGATTCCCCTTCACCTCTCCTGTCATGTGCTACTGCTAGCTGCAAGGGAGGCTGGTAAAGCAAGATTTCATTTTTTCAGCCTCTCAAGTAGAAGGCAGGCAAGAGCTCAGAGGGTTGGGAAGTGTCTGCCACAGCAGCTGATAATAAAAATAAAGAATATTTATTGGGCACTTACCACAGTTCCTCTTCTCCAAGCACATTTTCAAGTGCACTGCGTATGTTATCTAACTCGATCCTCCCTTTGAGGCAGGTACTATTATCTCCACTTTTCAAATTGAGGACTTGAGCCTGAGAGAGGTTGGGCTACTAGTCCAAGTTCACACAGAACCATGAGGCCAACGGGATTTGAACTCAGGTGAACTAAAGCACGCATGCCCTTAATGACACTCTAGACTGCCCGTCTCAACAATGGCGGCAGCCACTATCAACAGATGTGTGCAGATACTGATGTGCATACACTTACCTAAGGAGAAAGGAACCAGGGGACAAAGAAGGCGACCTCCTACCAACTACATAGCTGAGCTGTGCTTTCTGGCAACTTTAGGACAAGGAAGAGCCAGAGCCCCTGACCTCTGTCCCCAACTCACCAGCATGAGGAGACTGGAAGGGCTTCTGTCCCATCCAGTGTTAGCCTTGGAGAGAAGAGTCTATGCTGCCAGCAGTCTGTCGCTCTGGCCTTCCATCTCCATCATTATTCACCCACAGAGGGGCCACCAACCACTTCCATCACTCCTGACTGGGGGGTCACAGGCTTGATACAGCTGGCCACCAGCCCAGGTGAGACTCTGACATGCCCTTGCTGGGCACCGGTAGGTGGCTGCCAGGTCAGGCTGGTGCAGGTCAGGCCTGCCAATGATCCACTGGTGACTACTATTTCTAGAACTGCAAATACCCTTGGAAAACACAATCCCTAGTGCTAGACCTCTTTTGGGGAGAACTCAATGTTACATCCATTTGCCATTACATGTGTGTGGCTGCTTAAAGAGTTGTGGTAAATGTCTATAGTTCAGATATTAAATAAATGCTATAGCTCGGATATTTGTCCCCTCCAAATCTCATGTTGAAATTTGATCCCTGCTGTTGGAGATGGGGGCCGAATGGGAGGTGTTTGGCTCCTGGGGGCAGGTCCCTCATGAATAGATTAATGCCCTGGTTGGGGTGAGCGTTCTCACTCTATTAGCTCCTGAGAGCTGGTTGTTAGAAAGAGCCTGGCGCCTCCCCTCTCACTCTCTTGCTTTCTGTCTCACCGTGTGACTCCGCACGCGGCAGCGCCCTTCACCTTCAGCCGTGAGCGGACGCGGAGACCCTCATCAGATGTTGGTGCCATGTTTCTTGTACAGCCTATGGAACTGTGAGCCAACACTCTTTTCTTTACACATTACCCAGTCTCAGGTATTCCTTTATATTAACAGAAACACAAAAACAGACTAAGGCATATCTGCAGTTTTTAGTTTCCTGAGAGCCTTTTACTTTGGAAGTAGCCACGACTCTTCCTCCCAGAGGCTCTGCCTGACGCCCACGTGTGGAGGCCGCATTGCTTCCTTCTCTGGAAGACACCTCGAAGTTTATGTGAGCCTGAATCAAGGGTCCCAACCCTGACTAGGGAGCTTTAAAGAACAAAAGCAGTAAGTCATGTGGATATCACATTCTCCAGAGAGGATGTGAAGAGACAGCCACCTCTGTTGTGTCCTTCCCCAAACCCATAACCCCAGCCTACACGAGAAAACACCAGACAAACCCAAACTCAGAGACGTTTTACAAACCACCTGACCAGCACTCTCCAACAGTGTCAAGGTCATGAAAGACCAGGAAAGTCAGAAGCTGGGGCCGTCTGCACCAGCCTGACCTGGCAGCCACCTACTGGTGCCCAGCAAGGGCACGTGAGACTCTCACCTGGGCTGGTGGCCAGCTGTATCAAGACCATGACCTCACACCCTCAAAGTCAGGAATGATGGAAGTAGTTGGTAGCCCTTCAGTTGGCGGCACAGACCACAGGAGAATAAGGAGACTTGGCAACTAAATACAAGGTGGCAACCTGGATAGGATCCTGGGACACGGAGGATATTAGTGAGGACATTGGTGAAGCCGGAATAACATCTGGAGTTTAGTTAATAGTAGTGTGCTAATGTTAATTTCTTATTAATCAAGGTAGCATGGTTATATAAGATGTTAATATTAGGGGAGGTGAAGGGTTTGCAGGAACCCTCTGCACTATTTTTGCAATGTCTACTGTAAATCTAAAATTATTTCAAAATAAAAAGTTACAACAAAACACAATTTTCAAAAACTGCCTGGCCCCCCGGACCACACTTCGAGCTGCAAGGACGCAGATCAGCGGTTCTGAAGATGTGGTTCCCGGACCAGCGGCACTGGCGTCCCCTGGGAGCTCGTTAGAAATGCAAGACCTCAGGCCCACCTCAGACTCACTGAGTCAGAACCTGTGTTTTAATGAGATCCCAGGTTATTCACTTACACGTGAAAGTTTAAGAGGCACTGCTCTAGAATGAATGTGCAGGGCGAGGGGGTGAGGAAACAGGAGCGGCAATGGCAGGGGTTCAGGTAGGCTGAGGACCTGTCCTCACACCAGTCCTGAGAGCCTGTCCTTTCCTCTTGCACGCAGGAAACAGCACAGGAGGAAACATCAGCGGAACTCCGGGGCGGTCAAGCCAAAGGCAGAACTGGGAGAGACAGCCTTCCTCTCCCCACAGTGCTGGCCAGAGGCACGGGGACCTGGCTAGAGGTGGGGCTGCTGATGGCAGGGCAGAGGCAGCTTCTGCAGAAGCCAAGTAAGCCAGTCCACAAGGCACTGACCACAGGAAAAAGGACATCGCAGCTACAGCCCAGGGTTTATCAGTTACTCTTCCGAGGGCTGATCCCATCCTCCCTTTAGAAAGGGAGAGAGCAGAGCCAGTCTGTGCAGCTCCATAACCAGGAGTGGGCACAGAGAGAAGGAAGCAGGGAGGAAGGGAGAAGGGGGAGGAAGAAAAGGGGGGAGCAAGGGAGAGAAGAAAGGAAGAACAGAGGCTTTTTGAACAAATTGTTCTTTACCAAACTTTTGGCTTTTTACCAAAATCTTTTGCAGACAAGGCTTGCAGGCTGGGCCTCCCATGACTCTCCTTTGGCCAGTTACTGATAGTGGTGGCACCAGTCACCTGGCAGTCAAGGCCCCTTGTCAAATACCGGCCCCCAATCCAGCTCGGCAAACACGATGCTCCAATAGGCCAGACTGCCGGGAACGTGCCGCCCCCTGTAGTTCTGCTCATCATCTGTGAAGATCTTGCCCAATCACCAGCTCACAGCTTAGATCCTGGCTCCCCATGGCAACACCTTTCCTGACCACTCAAGCCCCAAGTGCCACTCTGCATGGCTCCATTTAAGACTCTTCTCACATTTGCCTACACCGAAAGTCATTCCAAAACCCCCGGCAGGTCTCGCTCCCCAGGATTTGCTGGAGTGCCTCTTGGAGCCACTTTTGGTTTTCTGAGATGGTGCTAGATGTTCACAATTTTGGAGCCCTGCCACTTTGGCAGGAGGCCCCTGGGCAGCCTGTAATGCGGAAACAGAGTATCTCTGATCTTGGGAGTGGGCGAGGAACGCTGTAGGAATTAACCTGATGGAAAAGCAAGGAGAAGCATGTGTAGCTTTTCAAATACACAGATGTCAACACCCCTGAAAATAACGAAGCATGCTGCAAATCTAGATGTTTGCCTGTTTACCGAGCACACAGCCATAAGCCAGGACATCTGTAGTCCCCATGTACAGGGCACACATCTGAGAGGCTCTGCGCCAGGTGGGCCACAGACTCAGAATTCCTATTCCCTCCACCTGAGAAGAGGAAAGGGGTACGATAGCCATGTTGCCTAAATCAAAGAAAATAACACCTAAATAAAATATGAGATATCCAGGTGTTAAAAGAGAAAATGCTCTTCAAAGTAAGCTAGTGGTGCCTTCTGACAGGCACTGTCACTGCTGGGGGGGAAAGTCACAGGATTTTACTGACAAGTGCTACCCAAACCCAAGTCTATGGCCAATCCTCACGGCAAGCTCCACAGGAGAGGGACAGGATCAAGGTGCAGGCCCCGCACAGGACCTCGCCAGAGCCTGCTCTGAACCACAGTGACACCCAGGGAGAGCATTCTCCTATGGGTCTGGACCACAGAGATGACTCCACCCAGGCCCTCAGCTGGTCAATAAATGTGCACCTCAGCTCAAGTACAGGACAAGAACACACCAGGGTGGCTGTGAAATAATGGTTTGTCTGGTCTTTGTCCTCATTCCTCTAAATCCTTGGAATTTCCCAAGTGACAGGAGTGTCTTTGTTATCCATGGAGTGCCCTGGGATCACAGAGTTTATAATAACAAGATGACTCTGGATGGGGAGCGATCAGCCCAGCCTCCTCTGGGGACGGGGGAAGACTGGAGATTGGGTCATTCACGGGGCCCATGAGCCAGTCAATCACACCTATGTAATGGAACCCCCATAAAAACCCCTCACACCGAAGCTTGGTGCACACGTGGATGTGCTGATCCACGTGACACACCTTGACCCCGAGGGAGGAAGACCTGGAAGCTCTGCATTCGGGACCTGCCCAGGCCTCCCCTGCACGTCTCTTGTGTTTGGCTGGTCCCGAGTTGAATCCTTCATAATAAAACTGCAATCACAGGAATAGTGCTTCTTTGAGTTCTATGAATCATTCTATAATAGCAAATTATCAAACACAAGGAGGTTATGGGAACCCCTGAATTTGTAGGCAGTTGGTCAGAAGTGCAGGTAGTCTGGGGCCCCCCAAACCTGCGCTTGTATCTGAAAAGTGAGAACGGTCTGATGGGGAACTGTGCCCTTCTGCCTGCAGAGTCTGCACTAACTCTGGGTGCTGGGTGTCAGAATTGCACTGCAGTACTGTAGTGGTTCAGGTCCAGCCTGTCTTAGGCCCTGGAAAAACCTAGACTCAGTCTGCATTTCTCAGAACTTTTTGTCTCCTTTAGCCATTCACTCCCTCCCCCAACGCCACCTCCCCATGTAAATATAATTTCCTCTGAAATCGGGGAATTTGAGTCTCAACTCAGGCACAACCCAAGGTGCAAAAGAATCTATCTCTACAGCACTGTGGAATAAAAAACAAAGCCTAGGCCACCACTCAACAGCTGTGTGACCATAGGCACATTACTAAGCCTCTCTGAGCCTTGGTTCACCTCTGTGAAATGAGGCTAATGACCCCTCTCTCTCACAGAGCCGATGGGACAATACTCAATGATGTAACATATTTACAGAGCCTAACGGCCTCTTACACATGGTAGGTACTCAATAAATATCCACCTACTCCCCTCCTAACCTCAAACCGCCCTGTACCCGCAACTCTTCCCGCCTCTCTGCTCTGCCTGGATAACTGTTCTGGGTGCTGGGCCCACTGGCAACACGCTGAGGTTTTCCATCCCAGGGCAGCAGGCAGCCAACCAGTACATCAAAAGTGAAAAGCAAGTAACCATTACCTTGAACAAAAAGGACATTTATATTTACTTCAGTGGCTATAAAAGACACCATAAAATATAATATGCAGCATGCATCCTCATGATTAACAACAGATACTGCAAATTACTCGCAGGCCCCTGGGTACATCCAACTGGTCACTAAGAACAATTAATTCTTTCAGGAAATAAAAGGATTGTGAATCGTCTTTGGTCACTGAAAAACCTGCTCGTAGTATTATAAATAAAGAAAACAGAAAATTAGGCTCAAACTCAGGGTTTTTCTGCCCTTGTGAATGGGGCAATGTAAGATCAGAGATGCAAATGCAATCACTATCTGTGAGCACGAGTGCTCCAAATCTGGGATCTCAGGGGCTGGAGACTACCCAGACACAGGAGTTAGAGCAGGAATTTAGGGATGTTTCAGAAAAAGGAGCAGACAACCAGGCTGGGGGGAGGATGGGGTAGAAACACAGTTCAAACAGGTGACAGGTGTCAGAGTGGCAACCTAGCCATAGCGACCAAGGTTTCAGCAGTAGGATTAGTGGCTCCAGAAGCACTGGGAGGAGCTGGTAGAATCCCAGGCCTGAAACTGAGGTCACTGAATGAGAACCAAATAACTCAGGATAAGTCGGGAAACAATTAGAACAAAGCAGGTGCTTTAACAGAAAATGACCAAAATCCAAGGTTTTGGCTGAGCCTCTGAGTTTCTGGCCTTGGGCTTCTTGGCTCCTCCAACCAAGGTCTCAGAGTCTTGGAAGGTAAGAGAAACCTCCAAGAAGCAGGTAGTGGCCCTACAGGTTGGAAGGATTATAGGGATAAGAGGCCAAGCAAAAGATCACACCAGCACTTGGCATTCAGGTCCACCCCTACCTAACAGCCAGTGTGGGCTCACTCCCAACCTTATTCTCCCTGGGTCTCCCTAGGAAATCCTGAGGAATCAGCAACCAAGGGAACTGTAAGTCTTTGGCAAGCTCTCTGGAAGGGCATGTGATTGGGGTCAGATAGGTGGGCAGTGAGCTAGGATGGACAAACCCTGCAACCTTGACGTGGTCTTTATTGAAACACAGTACGTAAAACACCAAAGGGATCACTGTGACAGCAGTGAATTCACAGCTGCAACAGAGTCAGCCCTCAGAGGCCAAACCACCTCGCTAGGGTGTGACACTTCTGGGGACTGATATGGCAAGGAGAGGGAACTGTTCTCTAGCAAGTACAGAGACCACGCTCACCTCCAACAAAATCAAACATCCTACACATTTGATGTGCCCTCAGTGGCACGTGTGGTCCATCCTGACTATGGAAAGGGTTGACGGAGTGGGGGGACATCCAACCCCATGGCACATTCTAGGAGTGGGAAGTGGGCTGCTGAGTCTTCCCTTGGCCAAGGCGAGACAGCTAACTCCACAGTGCAGTCTGGGCCATGAGACAAGGGCCGCAGTGTGGGAGTGGAATTCCAATGAGGAGGATAGCGGTGTCCTGAACAATGGCCCTGGGACTGCAGGCCCCCACGCAGCAAAACCAGGTACTGAGGAGTGAAAGGACACCAGGAAGAGGCAAGGGACACGAGTCGACTCAGTGCAGAGCAGGAAACAGCCAGCAGAGCAGGGCCACGGCCCAGCTGGGCAGCCTCAGCCCCTTCACACGCAGCATGAGCTCGTGAAGGCTGATCTGCCACAGGCTGAAGGCCTCACAGCAGGAGATCTGCGTCCTCCTCAAGAATGAACAGGTGTTCTTCTTCTCGTGCCTGGAGGAGGGGAAAGAAGAAAGGAGAGAAGAATAGATAAAGAGGCAAGAAACACTAGCTGGGTATCATTCAGAAAAACAGACGGTGGCTTTGGCCAGCTCACCAGCTCCCTGCCCCTGGGGCTGCTCTTGGTTAGATGACCCCACCACTGCCCAGCCAGGGACTAGAGAAGCTCAAATATTCCAAAGGAGTTTTTCAAATACGTGAGATAAGCAAAAACAGTTGCTTCACAGGGTTATCAAAGGTCTGATAGACCCATTGGGTAGAATATTCTCAGGTTTCTTTCTCTAAAAGTACAGTAAATACATTCCAATCCAGAACCCTCCAAACTCAAACATAATCAAGCTTTTCCAAAGCCTCCGAGGATTAGAATCACTGCTAGGATTAGAAACCTGCTCAGGTGGTCCTGGGAGGCTGAGGCCCTTATGGATTCAGCCCACCTCAATCCCTTCGACACCAACAAAAGGATGTGATGAAAACTGGCGATTATGATGATGACCTATTCAAGAGTTCATTTCCTGCATCCTCAAAGGAAGAACAAATCTCAGTCAGCCCTTTCAGTATGCAGTGCATTTTGCTGCAAACTAATTTAATATTTGATAGTGGATACGTGATCTACGTGGTCAGTCTCCATTCACCAGATAGTTTCCCAGAATGACCCATTCCCTGCATGGGATGGATGGGCTGGGCCCTGACCACCATCTGGGCCTCCTCTCATGAGTGAGAACACTCAGGGGGAGCACAGCCCTTCTGACATATTTGCCACCCTCAGTTGAAGGTCCTAGAACCCTTGTTCCTCTGGAGCTCTCTCCCTGAGAAGCAAACTTCTCTTCCTCATTAATACCCTAACGGTGCTGGGGCATCTGAGAGGATCGGAGACCCTGCTGGCCACGCCTGCCTGAGTCACCTCACACCTGCAGGAGAAAGAGCTCTGGCCTGGCTGCCTGGCACCCTAGGTAGCCAAGTCCTGGGACCAGTTAGAGGTGAGATACCCACCGGGGCTTCCTGACCCCAAGCCCAAGGGACACTTGGATGGGGCTGAAACTCTAGGAAAACATCTCAAACTTTACTTGAGGGCAAGAACTGCCTGGAAAGCTGGACTGGGAGGATGAGGTCCTGGAATCCATTTAACAAGCACAGGTGGTTCTCTGCACCACCCCGAAATACCACCCTGAGGCATCATCAAGTTCCCTAGAGCTGTTTTCTGCCCCTGACTTTCCCTGCAGAGAGATCTAGACTGGGAAGCTCAGGTGGGGTCCTGCAGACTGGTGGGGAAAAGAGAGGCAAAGGCAGGACCCCTGGGGCTGGGAGGGAGGAGAGGCCGGAGCCACTCACTCGGCCAGCGCCCTGATGCAGCAACGTGACATGTTGAGGAAGGAGCTGGCGCTGGCGCGGGTGCCCAGGGCGGCCTCGATGCCACGCAGCAGGTCGTTGGTCTTGAAGATGAGCAGCATCTGGCGCGGCACGTGGTTGAGGAGCTGGCTGATCTGGGGGAGGTAGTTGGCCGCATTGTTGCGGATCTCTGTGTCCTGCAGCAGCAACAGGGGGACAGAAACGGACAGCTGGTGAGAGGCTGGGCAGCCTGCGATGGAGGGGCTGTAGGGAAGCTCCAGGAGAGAGCAATCCCCAAAGAAAAGCCTAGCACAAGGGTCCGTGTAACCTGACCAACCCACATGGGATGTCTCTGCCCCACGTGTGGGCGCGGGCTGGACACAGCAGAGGAACACGTCAGAAAGGGCCAGGTTATTCTCTAAGGCCTCTGTGCTGGCCACGGATTTAGGCTGGGCCTAGAAGAAGCCCTGGAAGCTGATACCAGCTGAGTCTGGTCCTCCCCACCCACTCCCCCACCCAAGTGCAGGCTGGTACAGCTCACAGATCTGAGCTCCTGACCCCAACCCAACTCCAAAGTCCTGCCCCAAACCCTGTACCCCACCAGGTCCACACTGCTGCCCATGCTCCGGTGCTTACCACCATCCTCCGCGCTGAAGCCTGTCTCATCCCACATGTAGCCCGAGGTCCCCATGCCCCAGGCGTAGAACCCAGGGATAGTCCTTCACGCTGGTCATCTCACAGCCCTTGACCCATCTGGAAGGGTCTGGCTTCCCCCGCTTCCCTGTCCCTTTGCCCTGCATGGCTCTCGGCTCGTAACTGCCACCAGCCAGGATCCTGAGCATGACAGTGTGGCTCTGACCCCTTTTCAGCCTCCAGAAAGATGATGATGATGAAAGCACTTTGACAATGCTCAGTGCATTAACTCATTTAATCCTCATGACAACCCTATCAGGTTAAGTATATTATCCCATTTAAGATGAGGAAACTGAGGCACTGAGAAGCTAAGTAACCTGCATCAGGTCCACAGCTAAGTAAGCAGTGAGTCACCAATTAACCCCAGGCAGTCCATCCCTGAGCCCATGTCCTCACCACCTGGCCACGCCATCTCCCCACCTCACAGCAGGCCTGTGTGACCCTGAGTAAATCCCATAATCTTCATCGATTCTGTGTCCTCATCCCGACACGGGGAATGCTGACCCCTATCTGTGCCCACCACCCCGGGGCACCGGGAGGGTCACTAGAGGGAAGGTCAGAGGAGCACCAAGTGCCCATGGAGTCACAACAAGGGGCCCAGTGGTGCTGCCGAAAGGCTTCAGCACCCGGCTACTTTCCGCAGAGGCAGAACCCTGGGTCCTTTCAGGGCGTGTGTGCGCTGCTGATAACTGAGTCACTGCAAAACTTGACACGTCTCTTGGCAGGAGCTATCAGACTGGAACATCTCGACACAAAGCCAGACGCCCAGCGGTGTCTGCTGCCACAGCCGCAGGTCCCCCTGCTTGAGGGCTGAGGCCAGGCCCAGGCCCGGCTCACCACAGGGACCCCACTCGACAGCCCCTCTCAGCACCTCTGCGCACCCGGCCACCTCCCAGGGCTCGCTCCCAAAGCGGCAAAGCCTTCAAGCCTGGATACATCCTGATAGGAGATGTCTGCAGTAGACCGTGTTGGCTGCCCACCTGACAGCTACCCCGCCATTCTCCTTTATTGAAAGGACCCTTGAGATCCCGCTCTGCGAGGAGGCGGGGCCCTCCCTAGCCGCAGCGGGGTACTGGTCTCAGCCAAGGCTGGCTCTGCGGCTCATCCCCCTGCCAAGTGACTGGCTTAGGCACAGACACGTGACGTGATTCTGGCCAATGAGACTCGAGGAGGAGTCTGTTGGGGGACTTCTGGGAAAGGTTTTTCTTGCTCTTAAGAAACTACAGAGAAGAAATAAGCTCCTACTCCTGACTCTGGTCACCACAGATGACGACGTAAGGCTTGCAGCTGCCACAGTCGTCTTGGAATCATGATGGAAAACCAAGAGAATCTCAAGAGTCAACTCAGAGCCCTGAGTGTGGTGACCTGCTGAGTTAACCAGCCTGGACCCACCTACCTCCAGGCTTCCTGTTATGGAGAGAACAAGTTCCTTATTGGTGAAGAAATTGGGGAAAACACCCTCCCTGACACAACGCTGGAGGTACCCTTGATTCTCAATGAGAGCAGGGCTCAGAAAGGCAGAGCCTTCAGACCCCTGAGGCTGGGCTGGCCTGGAGCAGCCAAGTTCACTCTCCGTCTGGGTTCCTGTCCAACGTGAACAAGTGGAGTCAGTGTCTCCAGAGCCCACACAAATGCCTCTCTAGTAGGGACAGGCCCAGGACAGCAGGGACCTTATAAAAAGATGTACAAGACAGTGTCCCTGCCCTCTCGGCACTCACTCTGTAGAGAGTTAAGACATGCCAACAAAATAACTACTCTCTCTGCAAGAAATTATGATGCACTTGCCCCGTGACTGATACAAGTATTAAGGTGACTTTTGGCAAAGGTGATGAGGGGAGGCTTACGTGGAAGAAAGAATTCTTCCAAGGACTGGCATTCAAACTGGGTCTTTACAAATGAACATGAGTGCAAAACCAAAATTCTCTCTTAGTTAATGAAAACAGATATCATATACTGAGTACCTACTAGCCATGTGAACTCATCCAGCCCTGTGGCTTTACCATCTTTATGCTGAAGACTCCTAAACTTGCATCTCAAGCCTAGACCTCTTCTTTGAGCTCCAGTCTTTTTTTTTTTTTTTTTTTCAGAGACAGGGGTCTCACTCTTGCTCAGGCTGGTCTCGAACTCCTGACCTCAAGCGATCCTCCCGCCTCAGTCTCCCAGAGTGCTAGGATTACAGGCATGAGCCACCATGCCTGGCCCTAAGCTCCAGTCTTAACTGCCCATGACATTTCTAACTGCTCCAGAGAACTACTGACCACCCCCACCCAAATATTTCCTTCCCAAAGTCTTTCTACCTCAGGAAGTAGCACCGTTCCCCACCCTATAACATCCCAAAAAGCTCAGGCACAACCTTGGCTCTATGGATTCCCCTGCTCCACATGTGTCCTGCAGAAAGCCCTGGCAGTCTCACCTCCCGTCACCAGGGCTCCACCTGCTTCTCTCTTTCTCCATTGCCACCAGCACAGTCTGAGCCCCTGTCATCTCTCGACTGCAATCCTGGCCCAGCCTCCTAAATGATCACTGTGCTCACCTTGCCACACTCAAGAGAGACACTTAAAAATAGCAAGCCTGAGCCTCTCCCTCTCCTGCTTAAAGCCTGTCAAAGGCTCCACTTTATACTGAGAATTAAGCCAAACTTCTTTTGGTGGCTTCTAAGGCCCTGTGTGATGCCTTCCCTGTCCAGCGCTCCAAATTCCTCTCATCCCACCATCCTCCTCACCACACTCTGGACCACACCACACTCTTTCTTTCCCCTAAGCCTTAGCGTGCCTGGAAAGCGTCCTTCAAGCTCTTCCTGAGGCTGGCGTCTTTCTTATCTTTCAGGCCTCAGCTTAAAGGTCAACAGCTCAGCGGGGTCTTCTGTGAACACTGACCCCACCCCCTTACTTGCAGCACACTGCCTGTTTCCTGCATGGTACCTAAAACCTGCAATTATTCCATTTACCTGTTTGTTCACTTGTTAACTGTCATCTTTCTTCCTCAACCAAGGTGTAAATTACATGAAAGGCCTGTCTGTCCATCACTCAGCCCAAGGTCCAGCAAAAACAACCGTTTGCTGAATGAATGAACTTCAGAAACTGTGGCAGACACTCTCCGTGCACTATCAATAAAGCAGAAATTGTCGTCCCTATTGTCCCTGTTTTACAAACGAGAGAGATGGTCTCTCTCTTCTGAGATGCAAGCTTCAAGGCTGTGGACACCCGGAGCAGCTGGTGGTCATCTTTGCCACTACACTTGATAAAGAATGATGTCAGTTTGGAGGAAAGTAGAGCCAAGAGAGGGCAAGAGATGGCCTCTCTGGTGACGTCATTTGAGAATCTGGATCCAGCCTTGCCTAAAGCCACCTACCGCAAGGCCGCTGCCAGGGTGAGCAGGTCATCTCAAGGCTCAAAGAGGTGATGAAAACTAACCGAGGTCACACCGCCAGGAAGGGGCAGTGCTGGAACTAGAGTGCACAGCCCTCTCACTGCACATGCAGCCCTGTCCCTTACTGTGAGCAGGGGCCTCAGCTGGAGCCCGAGCCCGTCCCCCGCATGGACGCAGGCAAGTCTGGATGGGTCTGGCACATGGACGGGCTGGGAAGACAGAAGTCAGGTCCATGGAGGACGGAGAGGCCTCCTGGAAGGAGTGCACCCCGAACCAGGGAGAACAAGCTCGCCCCCGTAAGCCTCCGGCATGCAAGCAGAGGCGACTGTGAACGTGGGAGAGGGTGCTGCTGTCTCCCAGCCAGACTCCATGAGACTCTTGTCTGGATCCCATGGAGAAACGAGCTACAAATAAATACAGCAAAGCTGTTTCGCCAGCAAGTGTGCAGGACAGTGGGATGACCAGCGGCGCCACACCAGGAAGTGACGGACTCTCCCAGCACAGTGCCTCTGAGGACCATGCGACAGGAGACAGTGCCAGGCAGGGGACACTGGAAGTGCTGCCAGACGTGTTTATGAGACAGTCTCCGGGGAGTCCCCCAAGTCCTAGGGAGAACGTGGGTGAAGCTGGAATCTCGTGTGAGCAGGTTGGAGCTAAGGCCACAGAAGTCAGGGTAATGACAGTTACCATGACCTTGTTTCTACTCCAGGCTGATAAGGCCTGGTGGGGCTCCACTGAGCTACCCCCGCTTTCCCACCTTCCATCCAGGGGCACTGATTCTCCACGTCTCCCTCCTTCTCATCCAATACAGCCCCGATTCTGCACCTCCCTGCACACAGCCCCCCAGGGCAAATCTCAGACCCCACCCAGAAGGGTCCTCAGGCCGCACCCTACCTCAGTCTCAGTGACCGGGGCTTGGCTGATGCCCCTGTTGACCGAGTCCCACGACCGGGCCGTCAGCATGCAGGCAAACAAGGGGTAGAGGTTCCCGGCTCCCAGGCGCTGGCTGTACTCCTGCACCTGCTTCATGTCAGTCCAGATCAGAGACTGCCAGAGGTGGCAGTAATCCAGGCGGAACTCTTCTGTGAGCACCTGTGGTGGGGGCACAGTGGTAGGACCTGAGCCTCCTCTACCCACCAAACGCCCAGGTCCCTGGCGGTGCCGACCCCCACAAAGCAGGGCGATGGGGACTGTGGGCTGTGCCTCCTCATGGAGTCTGCTTCTTCCCCAAAGCTCAGCCATTCCTGAAGGCCCAAACCCAAAGCTACTATTCAGCAAGCCTTGGTCCTGAGTGGCAGGGACTGCTAACTGCCCACCAAAACCTAATTCTCTTCTTCTTCCCGGGTGCAGGCTACTTCCCCAGCCTCCCTCCAGGTTGGACGTGGCCCTCTACTTGAGCTCTGACTGATGGAACGTGGCCTAAGCTCCACTTTCAGGTCCAGTCCATGAAAACATCCCCAGGCATGCTCCTCTGAGCCCCTGCCCCTGCGCCAGCTAACAGCGCCACCACCTCCACGGAGGCCTGGACAGCAGAGCCCTGCAGACTCCTCCACCCACCCAGGCCCGGCACGTGAGCAAGCAATTAAGCTTCTGTTGTGTCTGGGCCATCATTCATTTTGGGGCTACATGTGACAACAGCTGACCTACTTAAACTAATGCATCCTACCTTCATGGAACCTTTCAGAAGAGGCCAAGATTTTAGGATGTAGGATCAGGGCCCTGGGGGAAGGCTATTGGGGAACTGCCCCTCCCACAAGGACCATCTGCTTCATGGAATCAAGCCAGGCCCCAGGTCCCAGATTGGCAGTGAATTCCCAACTTCCAGGCAGGAGTTCACAGCTCATGGGAACCAGCTCTGCATTCCGAATTCCAGAGGACAAGTCTGAGACCCTCTGGCCCCTATCAGCTGCCTGCCCCCTTTCCACTATATATGCATCCTTACTGGGGCTGGACACGCAGTCACCCCTCCTGCTGAAGTCCCAGCTCATGCACAGGACAGCCCGCTTCCCAGGGTCGGGCTGGTCTGAGGTTCCCCGGGAAGGCACAGTCACATATACAAGCATATTTCCATCTGCTCCTCATAACAGCCTGTGAAGGAGGTGATATAAACCTCGTCTTATTGAGGAGGAAGCTGAAGCTCAGAGAGCTCTTATGACAGTGACTTACACAAAATGACTCCTAGGAGGAGGACAGGGGCCTCTCCAGCTACCTTGACCATCTGCCTCCCATTTCTGGGCAGATCAAAGAATCCAGCAGGCCCTAACCCCAGAGGCCCCGAGGCTGGGTGGGGAGGGCCTCTTCTACCTGGTAGAGTCCATGGTCCAACAGGATAATCTCTGCCTTGCCCGTGCCCGGGTGCTTCCGCACCAGCACGTTGCCCGGGTGGGGGTCGCAGTGCACGAAGCCATTGACAAAGATCATCTCACTGTACATCTTGCCCAAGTGGCGCGAGATCTGTAAGAGATGGGAGTCTGTAAGAGAAGCGAGGCAGGTGGGAGTTCTTCCTCTCTGTCCACACCTGACTCTGGTCCTTTAATCTGGTCACTTTTAAGAGGAGGCTGGGGGAATGGGGCCAGCCTGCACAGTTGTGGTGGGAGCGATGGCTTGAGATGGTGTCATTCGTGAGTTTAAGATAGAAGCTGAGCTCCAATCCACTCCTTAACTTCAGCTGCACCTCAGACTCCCCTAGAACTCGGAAACAATGTAGGTGGTGCTAGGCGTCAGTGAAGGTGATGCTAACGCACAGTGAGGTGGGGGATGCTGCTTCCGGCTTTCCGAGGGCCACAGCTCCCCACCTCCCACACCTGCCCTCCCCCATCCTCCCCCCATTCCTCTCTTCCCTACTTTCTCATCAGCCCCTCTTCATTCTCCCCCAAAGCTGAGAATGGGCTGAGAAGCCAGGTCGGGGAGCGGTTCCAACCACCCCTTCTCCAGAGCACAGGGCTGGGGCTGAGGACGAGGAGCAGCGACCCCAGCACCTCCCTCCGGGCTGCCCACTGGCTCCAGGCTGCCCCCCTCCCCACCAGAGCCCAATGCTAATCTGATTTATGATGTCTGCACAGAAGAAATGACACCAGAGAAGCCGTTTAAATCATCCTGTCACTGCTGCTCTCCCTGCCGAGGCAGTCTTCTTATCTCTACTCCCTTTTTTATTAAAGCTAAAAGCCTCTTCCCAGCTAGGGAACAGCTGCTGAATACAGCCAGACCTGGCCCCCGAGAGGGTCTTGTAGACAGGTTTCCAGGGGACAAAGAGATGCTCAGCCCAGAAAGCTGACACCCCAGGACGCACGCCGCCCTTGGCATTCCTCTCAGCTTGGGCTGGACCCCATGGTCGTTAACAAACATATCCCAGTCACAGGAGAGCACCTGGGGCCTATGGGGTGGGGAACACAGGACTAGGACCTTTCCATAAAGTCTCAGGTCCTTTCCTCAGCCTACAAAGGACAGCCTGCACAACCAGGCCCTGCTTCCCTCCTGGTCTCATCTCACACCACACTGACACTCCAGCCACATTCCCTTCTCCTTCCCAGTGATGTCTGTGCTTTCCTACCACAGGACCTTTGCATGTGCTATCCCCTCTGCCAGGAGCATTGCTTCCATTTCCCCTTCCCCTGGCTCCCTCCCTCCCTTCCTTCCCATCCCAGGTCAGCATCAGCTCCCTAGAGAAGCCTTCCCTGACCTCCCAGGCTAGCTGAGGTTTTCCCCCCATACACTCCCATAAGATGCTGTTCTTTTCTTTCATGGCACTAGCACACTATTTGTGTGATTATTTGATTCATGACCATCTAGCCCACTATCATAAACTCCCAAGAGACAGCAGGGACTGGCTCTGTTTTGTTAAATAGCTTCACAGAGGTATAATTTATATATTATACTAAAGACTGGCTCTATTGCATATCCATTGGCTTGTAACAATGCCAAACATGTGAATCCAGGACTCTGCATTTAACATGCGTGAGACCCCATTTCTCCATGTTTTGGTGAGATGCCATGGTTCCTGGTTCTGATGCTTATCCTAACCCCATTAATCTCCTCTGAATCCCAATCAATTATAATTGGCCCCAAATTAAATCATCAAGAATGACCCTACTTTAGTAACAACAGCTGATATCCTTATTAACAGCTCCTAAAGGGAGGTACAATCAGGGGTCCCCAACCTATGGTAAGTTGTATAATTATTTCATTATATATTACAATGTAATAATAATAGAAATAAAGTGCACAATAAATGGAATACACTTGAGTCATCCCCAAACCTCCCCCTTTTCCCCTCACCGGTCCATAAAATATTGTCTTCCATGAAAACAGTCCCTGGTACCAAAAAGGTTGGGGACCGCTGGATACAATTATGATCCTCATCTTGCAGATGAGGAACTGGCTCACATAGGTTTAACTTACCCACGGCTAGAAAAAGGCCGAGCCAGGATTGAAACCTGCTGTGACTCCACAGGCTTCTAGTAACTGCTCTTCTGCACTGGCTCACACCTACTTCCACGTGTCTCACTTGAGCTTTGTGACCTTAAACAAGTTGCTTGTACTCTCGGCTTCAGTGAGATGGAAATAATAATAGTGCCATTCTCAAGGGCCACTGAGAAGGTAAACGAGAATACCACTGTGCTTGTGACCCAGTGGCCTCCCCCGAGTCCCCCTGTCGTTGTGGTTTCTGATTCCTCATAACAGCCCTGGAAGGCTGGCAGACTAGGTTTCACTGGACCTTTTTAAGTAATGAAGACATTGAAGACACTGTGCCCTTGCTACCACCCCAGCACCTGCCATGTTCCTGGGGTGACACGGACATCCCCATACTCAGTGTCTGTCTGCATTAGGAGCAGGACTTTGCCCCAGGACAAGTTCTCAGACTCAGGCTCAGATATAGGGTATCCTAGGGCCCCCATTTTCTGTTTCCATGGAGAGGGGGCTCCAGCCAGAGCTGGCCCTGGGTGAGCCAGCATGTCCCCACCTCTGTGCCACCAAGAAGCCCCTTTGTTAGGCTCTTTGGAGCTCCGTGGAGCTATGCTTTAAAAAGCTGCATCTGCCAAACCAATTGCATTTATTAAGTAATCATTCATTTTTATTTGTCAAGGATGCATATAAGGTCCAATCAGGGCTCCTGATCAGCCCAAGATAAGCAGTGCAGCCAGACTGAGCTGACAGAATTCCAGCCAAAAAGGAGAGAAATGACATTTCATTTAGTCTGGGCAGACCTGTCATGGGGAGATGTATGATCTCCCTTAAGCATTCTGAAATATCGCTAATCGCTCTGGGCCCCTTATTACTACCTTGAAAGATGGCCCCTGGGGGTCTGGGGACACAGGATGGGGGAGCTCTTGCCCACGAGGAGCCCTTGCCCACGAGAAGCGAGCTGCTGCTGCCAGGGAGGTGCTGCCAATTGCTGCTCATAGTCACACGAGCACAGCCACCAGAGCAGCCCGCCCCACTGCAACACCCCTGTCCAGCGGCGTGTCTTTCCATTTGGGGGATGCTTCTGATGTTTGTTTTAACCAGAGTGCACCGGGATAGACAGGAGTGGAAGGCAGAGACAGGAGGGGGAGCCAGCCTATGCCAGCAGCTCTGTTCTGGGGTCATCTTGGTTCTGTCACTTTGGGCATAGGTGACCTGGGGGATAAGTCATCTCTCTTCTCAGTCTGGGTCTAAGTTCCCTTAGCAGTTACGTGGGCCTAACCCCACATGCTCTACTTCCTCAGAGAGCAACCTCAAGATTCAAGGTCAAAATACAATCACGTATGAGAAAGTGCTTTATACACCATAAGACACACACACATGAGGCTGTTTAGTCTTTAATACGGCAGCTTATCATTTCCAACTTGGAAAAACTACATACCCACTATCACTCTCAAAGTGTAATTTTCAAGAAGTTTAAACCACAGCTCATATAAATATAGAATGAACACATGTCAGAGATTTTTAACGCCTTAATAAGGGGGCAAGTAAGGTGGTAGAACTAGTTCAAAGAGAATTTTGAGGAACTGGGTATTTATGGGCATTCAAACAGGAATAAGAAACTGTTTAAATACAAAACAGTTTTGGATTAAATACAAAACTGGTTACTGTCCTATATGCATTAAGAAATCATAACCTTTGGCGTTATCTTTTTACTGTACAGAAGTTATCTGCATCTCTACCAGGAAAGATCTTCAGTCTGAGCCCTTAATTGTCCATAGCAAAGTCAAACTAAAGTGCATGTCCCTAGATACTAAAACATCCTCTGGGGGGCTGGTTGAACAACGCCCAAGAATGACACATTACACTCCCTTGGCCTTATTTCTGAGTTTTGGATAATTTATCTTAACATCTCTTAGAGTCACGCTAAATAGTCTCTCTGGAAACTGATTTTCCCCAAAGGGCAGCCAGTCCCTCCCACTCACAGAAGCACCGAGGAGAGACCTAAGACCATCACTGGGCCCACAACCCCCTCTCCCACCCACTCTATAATGTTTTACGTCCCTAACACTGCCCATGCCTGTGGCATATGCATAAAAACCAGGGACTAATACCATGTAGGGTAACAGCTAGCACTTGGTGCCACACACTTGACACGGGCTGATTCCGCTCTCCCAGCCACGCTCTGCAGTGAACAGGTGAAGGAAGCAAGACACAAAAAGGGAAGAAGTTTGGTCACTTGGTCAGCAGTTCGTGATGCCGAGGTCCGAGCCCATCCAGGTTATAAGTGGCCAGGCCACCTTGCCTCGCCACTCACAGGGAAGCTCTTCCTGGACGCAGGGGCTGCACCAACGACTTCTGAAGCTACCCCCCACCCCTGGCAGCCAATAATATGTTCTGTTTAGAGAAAAGAGTCTTAGTGGGAAACCCAGGACGTCAGCTAACCAAAACCACACCGTTAACTAAAGCCATGGTATAGCACCATGTAGGAAAAAAAAAAAAAAATCAATGAGAAGTCTTTTAATTGTTCCATGTAAAAAGAAGGTGCCACTCATGTAAGTGATTTCAGTAATTATGTAATGCCTTTATTCTCTAACAGTAGGGAGGGGGAAAAACCCAGGAATCTATAAAAAGGCTGAGTAAAGAATTAATTTAGTAAATAATATTTAAATCAAGGAGTTATTTTTGGATTTTTCTCAAAACTTGAATTGGCTGCAAGTGCTTTAATTGTTCTATAATTGCATGGATTAATTTACTCCCATCCCCAAGAGAAAGTCTATTTATGTTCTGGCGGGGGGGGGGGGCATCTTAAAAGCAAGGCCAAGATCTCTGAAAGAAACAGGAGGTTGGTGTTGCAGGATATTAATAATCATGTCAGTAGCCTGATATTAAGTAGAAGGAGGTTAATCATTCAAACTCTTTTTGCCTTTCCCCTAGCGCCCAGGCTTCTTGGGGCAGACAGAACAGTTTGGAAGACCAGACCAGACCACTGTCTGGAGCATTTTGAGATAATCTTCACCCCCAGCCCATTCTCAGGAACCATTGCTGGGGTATGTAAACCTCAGACTACCCGCTGCTGCCCAGCACTAAAGGCCAGACTTAGTCATGGCGTAGGACAATCCTGGACTAACAAAACGCTGAGATGAGGTCCCTGAACAGAAGGTGCTGGGAACCTCTTCAGTCACACTCGGTGTCAGGAGAGGTACTGAGGAAGAAAGAAGAGGTGCTGGGTTACTCACAGGAAGCTGGGGAAGTTACTCTAATTTTGGCACTTCCAGGTGCCTGGTGGAAGCTTCTCTAGGTTAGGGTTGAACCAGGACATCACCCAAGAGCCAGGGCATGGGGTATCCATAAGACCAATAAAGCCTCCTCCGGGCTCTTGCAAGAGAGACTCCTTAACGTTGCCTCGGATACCAGAGGAGATGGGGGTGGGTCCCGGGGGCCTTGGCTGTTGGAAGACACAGAGAAAGGAAGGAAACGTTGACATTTGATATCTCCTGTCTCGGCAACAACTCACTCCAAAGAAATATTTCCATATCTTTCCACCTTACCTGGGTCAATATGAAAAGCAGGGAAAAGGTTTCTTCCCTGCACTCCTTACACAGAGTGGGCAGAGGGTTGAAATCCAGCACAGTCCAGAATGCATCGAGCACGTACTATGTGCTCTATACCAAGTGCTTTATGTCTCAGTCATCAAACAATCCTGTGGGTCACTCTCTTCTATCCCACTTTACAAAAAGAAACAGGGACTTCATGAGGGTGAGTAGCTTCACCAAGGGAGCACAGCCTGTAAGTAGCAGAGCCAGCTCCAGAATCCAGAAAGGCCGACACCACGGCAACACTGTTACCTACAACACATGTGCTGGGAAGTGAATCTGAGACACCTTCGCTGCTCCTGCAACGATGCAGGATGGATTGGAAAACTACTGGAAGGAAGAAACACAGCAGGGCTCCAGGCTAAGCGCGGCAGGTGGAACCCACGCTGTTGACCCCACTCCCTCACGGACGCCACTAAAATGAAAAGGGAAGGCCAAGACCCACCGCAGCAAAAAGCAACAGCAGCAGACAAAATGAGACAAGCAAGACTGTGTTTGCTGCGGGGAGCAGGCGGCTCCTGAGAGACAACTTAGCAGGCTAGAAAACGGGGAACCCTGAGCTGGTGTTGGGGGGACTTCATGTTTATTACCTCTGAGCCCCAGGAAGGGGCACCTCTGAAAACAGGATTTGGGGGTGCTGAAAAAGAAGGATTAGTTGAAAGACTTTATAAGTACCAGCTACATCCCCAGATGCCCTCCGACCCTAACAGAAAGCGGAGACTGACTCTCTGCAGAAGTGAAAAAACAAGTTCTGGAGGCTACACCACACTCCAGAGGGGAACCCTGAGGATGGGGGATAAAGTCAAAGTCCACTTAATGACCACTGAGGAGCCCCTGCGCTCTCACCCCAGCTGGCTCCATGCCTCTGGGATGGCCAGGCTGGCGTCCCTTCCCAGCCCCCGTCCTCGATCTGCCCCCAATCTTCACAGACAGCACTGTCTGCCCCCAGGCCTCAGTCATCCTTCTCTACTGGCCTCTCTACTCCTGACTCTGCCACCTTTCTCTTGTCTAATTTCACGCAAATTAAATTGGGCCCCAGCCCAGGCAGGGTCTTAAACACACACTCACTGAAATCCAATTAACCTTCGATAAAGGTCCTGCAATCAATAGTCATTCTGTGGCTTGAGGAGGCTCCATCTAGCCTGGAAAAGCAGACTCCTGCACGACCTTTACTTTTAATAAGATCAATGACAGTCACTGTCATCAGCTCTTAAAGTGACTGGCAAATATGATCACTAGGTCAGGCCCTTGGTAATACCCGCTTCTGGGCTGAGACACAAACAAACGAGGGCCCCTGCAGGCTGCTGGCTCCCAAGGCCCTGGCAGGTGAGCACACCTAGGCAGGGCTGCCTCACGCATGGAGGTACAAAACAGCATGGTGACCTCTAATGGCTCCCTTGGGGTGGCCTGGGCCCCCTGGTTTTGTGTTGGGGTGAAGGGTGGGGTCCTGAACTTCAGTGAGTACCTGAACCACCTGGAAAAATTGTTAAAATGCCGATTCTTGCAACTCTCCTGCAATCCTTCCCATCCCAGATTTTGATTAGTGAGTTTGGGGGGGGGGGGCCGGCATCTACATTGTTCAATAAGCTCCCCTAGTGACTCTGAAAGAGATGGTTCATGAACAAGTCTTAGCAACAAAGACAGACAAAATCTGAAAAATCACTGTT
Source organism: Microcebus murinus (assembly GCF_040939455.1). Lineage (NCBI taxonomy): Eukaryota > Metazoa > Chordata > Mammalia > Primates > Cheirogaleidae > Microcebus > Microcebus murinus. Next base: position 24,495,324 of record NC_134109.1, read on the forward strand.
CCATAAAATACTCCAGCAGAAAGGACCCCTGGTTAGAGAATCCAGCTAATCTAGTACCTTCAGTTAGAAAACTGAGGATCAGAGAGGGGATGTGATTCGCCTAAGGTCACACAGCAAGGCACTGGCAGAACTAGAGCCTGAACCTATGTCTCTTGTCTCCTAACCTGGTACTTCCCTATCCAAGTCCATTGAGAACCAGCTATTTAGACTGGTCTTTAGTTCCTCACCAGCTAGGCCCAGTGGGACTGGAATGCTGTAGGGTGAGGAGGCCTCTCAAAGTGGAGTGAGACTGATGCAGCGAGTGGTTGGAGGAGTCCAGAGCCATCCCACACACCTCGAGAGGGCTTCCTTCTACAGCCACCTTCCAGAGGAGACACCAGCTTATAGCAGCCAAGATGCCACTAATCATACCACCCCCAGGATTTGGAGCGACATTTTTGTCCCTTGTCACTTCCATCTAGCCCTTGTACCTCCCTCTCCAAGGAATGCTCACAACCAGGCTGTCCTCAGGAGGGAGAGTCACCCCAGGTCTGGCCTGCTGAGTCCCACAGTCCTAGGGAGACTTTAGAACCTCAGGAGTCTATTGGAAACTTTCAGGAATATGGAGTCTTTCACCCTCAACCACACACACACACACACACACACACACACACACACAGAGTCTTCTACAAGGCCTGTGGCTTTGATGTCATTGGTAAAAGACATAACAGATTGATTTCTGCAGAGTAAAGCCTGTCCCTAACCTACTCCCGACATCACCAATGGTCAGCAACAGCATGCTAGAGCACCACAGTGAGGGTTTCTGGGGGAGTAAGTGTTCAATGACATCATCTCAGACCACCAGAGAGCTTCCCAAGTCATGCAAACACTAGAAGCCAGGGGCAAGTGATTAAGAAATTAAGACAGGGCAGTATTGCAAGGACAGACCAATAGACCAATGGAAAGGATAGATTCCAGAAAAGACCCACATCTGACTGATGACAAAGATGCCAGACCCCAAAATGGTGTGATTCCATCTATGTGAAGTTCAGTAATGGGTGAAAATAATCTATGGAGGCAGAAGTCAGAAGCACAGTGGCTCTTGTGGGGGTCATGGTGCTGCCCAGGAGCTTGCCAGGGGCTAGAAATGACTTGTGACTTTATCTGGAGGGTGATTACACGGTATATCCATATGGAAACTCATGGAAGGGTACAGTTAAGATTTGTGAGCCGAGGTGTAATATTAATACTTTAACTTCCCTCTCTGAGTCTCTGATTCCTCATCTGCAAAATGCAGACAATGAGGCCGCCCTCGTAAGCTGACAATGCAGACGGGGCCTGGCACATGGCAGTCAGTAAACATTAATGGTAAAAGGAGACAAAGGAGGAAAAAACAGGGCCCAATGATGACAACAACAAAAACAACAATAACAATCATCTCACTATCATTCTGGGATGCTAGGAACCCACATGCAGGGCACTGTGCTAAGTGCTGCTTGTGCATTAACTTATTATGGTCTTCTCATGTCTCCTAAAGTTAGGTATGAAAAAATGGAAAAATGTTTCTATAAAAATGGATAAAGTGACCCTTGATATATGCCAGGGAGAGAAGTGCTTGGGGACTGGGCAAAGCCTCCATTCGGTGCTCCAGCCCCTTTGAGTAGTTGCTGATGTGGGCCATCAACCAGGTGGCTCCAGGTTCCATCAGCCCAAGGTAGATCCCTGGGAGGGAGATGGAGACAGCAAAGGAACAAGGACTTTGGAGTTATGCAGACCTGGTTTCAAATCCTGGCTCTGCCCCTGCTAGCTGTGTGATATTGGGTAAGTTGTTTAACCTCTCTGAGCATTAGCTTCCTCATCTGTAAACAGGGTTAATAATATATATTAATACTTCACAGGATAGCTATGAGGAGGAGAGATTATATGTGTCACATGCCTGGTACATATTAGTTGCTTATAATAATTATTGTTATTCCCAAAGAACTGTGACATCAGCAGGCGCCATTCTGCATGTACACAGAAGATAGCCAACACTCTCCCCTTGCCCTGCCTCACAGAGGCCAACCCAGAGCATGAGGCTGGTTTATTTACCTGTTCGCTCATTTATGGATGCCTACCAAGCACCTGCTCTGCACAGACCGTTGGCTTTATCTGCAAGGTATTGCAAGAGGGCGGAGGCAGGAGCAGATGAGCCCAGGCCTCGGAGGGCACACCCTGCCCAGCTCCCACTGCTCACCTCTGGCCCAGCTGCCCCCTCCTCCCAGGCCCCTCACTTGGCCACAAGCAAGCAACAGTACCAGAGTGCATCTTTCTGTCTGTACTTGTCCTGGAAAATCAAAGTTGCCTCTGATTAAACGCCGTTACAGCTCTGGGCTTGCTGGATCCAAGGAGATTAATGGATGTGAGGGTGCTGCTGGAATGCAAATCCCACCGCAGCTGGTAGTAAGTAAATGCCAGGAACCTGGCTGGGGGTGAGGCCTCTGGGATCTCTCCTGAGCAGCAGGCAGAGAGATGCTGCTCCCTTTAAGGCTGTCCAGGAAAAGCCAAGGGTGATCTCTCATCCCATCCGATTCCTTCTTCACTGGAGCCAAAGACTTGGTATTCCGCCCGAACACCCTCCCTGCTCCCACCGCTGATGCCTGCAGTGAGGGAAGCAGAGTCAGGGCGGCCCCTAGCTATGTCACTGGCCGAGCGACCTCAGGAAAGGCATTTGCTCTCTCTGTGCTTTTCTCCCCATCTGTGCAGAGGAAGGGTGAATTATCCTTCTGCTCATCCTCTTCCCCCAGGCAGAACGCTCCCAGGAAAGCCCGACAGGCAGCTCAGGCCACGGCAGTGCTGCCCTGGGGGAAACAGGTTGGGCCCTGTGTCCCTGCAGCTTCCCCACAGGCCACCCATACTCCACGGCCCCCAGAGGGGTGCTTGGAGCACTGTTCCCCAAGTCAGGTAACCACAGCTTTCCTAGAAGCCTCAGCTGGCTGTAACGACAGCTTTCCCTGCCGTGTTCCCGGCAGCAGCTCACATGCTTTCATGCAGCCCAAGAGTAGTGGGATCAGGCAGACCTGGGTTTCAATGCCAGCTCTACTAGCTGTATGACCTTGGGCAAGTTACCTCCCCTCTCTGATTCTTCATCTGCAAAGCAGAGATGATAAGACCACTCTCATAAGTTTATTCAGAAGAAAAGGGCTCGACACAGGGAGTCAGGCATTCAATAAACACTAATGGTAGAAGGAGACAAAGAAGGAAAGGATAGGCCCCAGGACAATATAATGAAATCAACCACAATCTAGTTACCATTCTAAAGCACTCACCACACAGCAGGCACTATGCTAAGTACTGCCCGTGCCCTAACTTAAATAGTCCTTGCAACGCCTCTCAGAGGTCCCATCCTTAGCCCCATTTACAGAGGTCACTAGGAGGCCTGTGCAACTACCACACCCCCTGCCACCCCAGCTGGTCCATCTGCTGGGCCAATGTGGCTTTCTCCTCTGGGCCTTCTCACCACTGGGACCACATGCTCATCTTCAAGTGTTGCCTCGGGGGCGGGGGCAGCAGAGTAGGAGAGAACTTTCACCTCCCCAGGTCTGGCCCCCGCACTGCTTCCTCCCGCGCGGCCGGCTGGAGTGGCAGGTCACATCGCTGCACTCCTCAAAACCCTTCAGTGATTCCCCAGCACCTCCTGGCTCACACCCCAAACCTTCACCATCTGTCTCCATGTGTACCTCCCCATGTGCCCCAAGGAACCCTGCCCCAGCCTGCCCAGCTTCATCCATTCCCTTCCCCTTCCTCGAAGAGCCAGTCCCCCGCAGGCAAACTCCTACTCATGCTGCTGGGGATGCAGACAGTGGCAGGGGTGAGCGCCTCCTCCTCCCCGCAGCCCCTGGGGTCTGGCTCACTCCCCTCTTGCTGCCTGAGATGTGGCTGAAGGGTTCAGAAGCGCATCTGACTCCCACGCTAGGCACTAGGGATTGGGTCTGGTTCCCCCGTGAACCCCACACCTGGCACACAGCAGGGCCTAAAAACTGATGAATGTTGTTGAAAGAGTCCAACTCCACCCCTTCCTGTGGGACCCTGTTGCAACCAAGAAACAGAAAACGGGGTACAGGCCCCACCACTGGCCAGTTTTCCCTGAGACGGAGGAGATGGGAGGTGGGAGACACGAGCCCACCCTTTTCCTCCCTACTTTATGAAGCTGATGCAGTTGGCTACTGCTGCCCCCTTTTTGTCTGATGCCTTGAGATCTGTGTAGTGGCAGGGAGAGGGGAGAGTGGGAAGAGGTAGGGGATTGTAAACAGGCCCCACAGAGGCAGAAGGATTGAGTCCCACTGACTCTGCACCACCGTCCTCTGTGGCCGCCCAACTGCGAGGAGCTCAGATGACACCAGAAGAAAGGACGGCAATCGCTCTCGTCCAGGCAGGAGGTGCAGGGTGGGACTCAGCATTTCCCTGCAGCCCTGTGTACAGAGGGTTGGCCCGGATGACCCAGAAGGGTCCTTCTTGCTCAGAGAGTTTGTAATTGTCCAGGCAGACAGTGGGGCCAGACTCTGAGGCCTCACCTGGGCAACCCGACCAAGCCCACATCCCCTGGCACAGCAGCCCCCACCCCTCGACCTCACCTCGTTGACATCGATCTTGTTCCTCTCCATGTAGTCTCTGTCATTGACCTGCCCGCCGTCCACAAACTCCATCAGGAGGACCCGCTTGGTGGACAGCTCCCAGTAGATTCGGGGGACCTAGGAGAAGAAAGGGCAGGTGGGAACGGTCCAGGGAGGCTGGGAGTCAGGGGAAGGTCCACACAAGCCACAGTGCGTCAGACAGCAGCAGATACTCCCTCCCAGAACAGGGTAGAAGAGACCCACGAGGGACTTCAGCAGAGGCTGGGGGCGGAGAGCGGTGGTGGCCAGGCTGAGAGAGGCAGGCTGCTCCACCCCTGCCAGCTAGGCCCCAGCCCAATCCCTCAGAGAATGGCCTCCTCCACCCTCCCCCCTGCATCCCACATACTGTTGAGGGCCAAAACTAAAATTGAACTTGGGAAGAAAATATGTGAAACACCTCATGCCTGGATGTGGGTGTTTAAAGCTATTTCCCTGTCTCCATCCCACCATCAGGCCCACGTCAGATTCCTCGCATGAATCTTAACTCTTTGCCTCAGTTTTTTCACCTGGGTATTGGGTGTGTTATATGCATTGAGCGGATGAGTAAATCTTTACCAGATGATAGATTTTGTCTCTCACATCAGTTTCCTACCAGCCCCTGTGACAGACAACGCTAGATCTTACCCCAACATCTATTCTCAATCTTCCTCTTCTCTAGAGAGGAAAAAAACCTAAATATCAATACTTTCCTTGCCTGTTGTGTAGTAGGTATGGCCATGGGACACAGTCCTGGCTTATGAACATAAGTGGAGGTTTGCTAGGCGATTCTGGGAAGGTTGTTATTTTCTTGATAAAAGGGGATGTTTGTATGGTGCTACTTTTCTTCCACTTCTCTTCCTGCCTTGAAAGTGATTCCTGGAGCTGCAGCAGCCATACTGCGACCATGAAGAAAAATCCAAGAAAATCACCGCGATGCCAGCCCTGATACTGTCAAACCACAAAAACAATATGAGCAGACAACTGCTACAAGCCCCCTTGCTATGGGAAGAAAATAAATCCTTTTCCTTTAGTATAGTCTAAATGGAGCTTTCAGACACTTGCAACCAAATGCATTACTAACTGATACACTCTCCAACTCCCTCTGACTCTGAGAACACCCAAAACCCAAAAAGAGAACAGATTTCTCCAGGAGTAGGCAAGAGACTGGAGTACACCAGGGCTGCTGGCCTGCCATGAGAGAGTGGCATCCGTCAGGACCCCCGTAAGCCAGGAGGGAGGAACTGCTGGGCATGCCATGTTTCCCCAGAATTTTGATGGGTTTGTCTTCTCTTACAAATAAAGAAATAAGGGCAGCTAATTGAAATGTTGTGGAGAATAAGATCTTCCTTCACCCTAACCCAATAAACTTGTCTAGTAATAACATAGTGGCCCTCAAGCCAAGAAACCTATTCCTTGTTCCCACTTCTGCTAAAAACTGCTGCATGCGAGAGCAGCCCTGTAACTCCTCTATGCCTTAGTCTTCCTCGCTAGAAGAACTGTTTTCGCCCCATCTCAGTAAGGAGCTCTGAGGGTAAAGGGGCCACATATACTAGTAAAATGCTCTGCTTGGACGAAAATCAAGTTGCTATTTTGGTTTGCTACTTCCCTGTGGTTTTTGCCATTTGAAATCTGGGCCAATAGAGAAATCTGTAACTCTCTGCTACCTTGAACTTAAAATGTAGACTTGCTAGGCATTTTTCAAAAAGTACCTTTTTAAAGATGAGTGCAAGTTTGTTGTTTTTGCTCATAGCTTACATGAAAGCGACATATTTTGGGGTTAAGTTCTTCCCAGTGGGTTTGTCTGGAAACCTAGGCTTAACGGTGGACCCCTGGGGCTCTGGAGACAGGAAGTCAAACCCCCAGCTAGGCCTGCCTAGGGCAGCTTGGAGAACAGCCAGGAAAGAGTCACAGGTAGAAAGAGAAAACCCAAAGGCTGGAGATTCTCTGTGTTTGTTAATCAGGGTCCTCCTGAGTGTGCTGAGGTCTCCCTCCCCTCCCTCTCCCCTTCCTGAGTCTCCCTCCAGTCTAAAATGGATTGTGCCCCTGGCTTCAGCTGCTCAGATCTGACACATCAAACCTGGGCAACAGAGGGGTTTGCCATGCAAGCTCGAGGACTGCAGGTGCACCCCAACAGATGCAACGTGGAAACGACGGCAAGTGCCCAAGTGCTCCCTGCTCAGTTAGGAAAGTGACTTGCCCCTAAACTCACCATGTGGGCACGAGGGCTTGGGGTGAAATTCACTTCACAGAGGCTTTGGAGCCCGGCTGCCCCTTACCGGTAAGCTGTGTGACCCTGGGCAAATGGTTTGATCGCCCTGGGCCTCAGTTTCCTCTCTGATGATCTGAGGCTAATAACGGCACGTCCTTTGTGGGGCAATTATAAGGATTAAAGAGTAAATACATGTAAAACACTCCAAGAAGTGTCTACCACAGCACAGACACATAAAAATATTGCATACTAATTACTACACATCAGGGGTTCTTAATCTTTGAGGTGGTTAGGAAGCTATGATGCTTCCCCAAGAGCACACACTCAGTGTATGTCCACCCTGTGTCCCGGGGTTCTCAGCTCCCACTAAGAAACCCTGGGGTGGCCCTGCTTGTGAGATGGCCCTCACCCATCCGCACCTCCAGGCACACAGACATACTCTAGCCTCTTCAGGTCCCAAACCCTGTAGCTATGAGCCTTCTCTCCTGCTACTCTGTCCCCAGTTGGCCCCAGGTTAGTCACAAACCTCACCACTTGTCTTGTGCCCTCCCCTCCCACTCTGATGCCAAACTCACGGTGCTGGTCTTGACCTTTGGCCTGGCTGCCCCTCACCCTCTCCCAATCTCCCTGTCACCACATTCACATGCTCGTCTGAGGCCTGGAGATTTGCAACCCAGGGCTGAGGTTCTTTGTTTTTATTTTTATTTTTTTTCTTTCCTTAATTTTAATATTTTTTATTTATAGTTTTTTGTTCTTTTTCTTTTTGTTTATTCCCCGTTTAAAAAGTTTGACAGGGCTGAGGTTCTTAAACCCCACAAAACGCAGGAAGACGCCTCACACCCCAAGAGGTGAACTCTTTGCTGAAGCTTCATTATGCACAGATGTTGTGATGGGCTGCCAGTGTGCAAAAGCAATCCATCTCCAGGCTGAAGAGCTGAGCAGGGTTCACAGTGCAAAATTCTCTTCCCGCTTGTTACGTGTTTAGGCAAAATTAATTACTCGGGAGCCTTAATTCCAGCATCATCTTAGGAATGGGGCGAGAGTTTTGGAAGCAGCAGGTCAAATTGGTACATTAATTATTTACCCATTTGGCATCTTCGTTTGAAAAATGTTTGTTATTGTTATTATTATGTGTCTTGGTCTGGCAGTTGCTAGTTGGCCCCAGCCAGGGTACAATTTTGCTGTTTCCATGGGAACGGTGCAGGAGATGGTTCTGTTTGTCTGCTCATAGTTCTGGCTCTGAGGGGCACCCCTGCCGGGTAAAAGGCAGCAGAGGATGCTGAGAGGAGCACCAGACTTGGAATCAGAAAATCTGGGTTGTGGCTGTAGCTCCTTTACTCAAACTGTCATCTGTACAATGGGCTGATGGCTGTTGGAAGCGTTCAACATCATACTACCTGCACAGTGTTCAATGCAGCAGCACAAGACAGAAGAAACAAATATTCAAGAAATATTGCCCACCCCTTTGTATAGTCAATACTTCTTGGAAGCTCCCTCATGAGCTCTATATCCTGGGTGGAATTAAGTCCTGCCTCTTGGGACTATCCATGAGAAATGTGGATAATTGTCTGTCTCAGGGCTAACTAACTTGCATATGGTCCCCCACTAGATGGAAAGTTTTCTGGGCAGGGGCCAACCCCCAGCTCCGAGCACAACAGATTCAGGAAAGGCTTAATAAAGGAATGAAAGAAATGGGATATGCAAGTAGAAGCATATCTTAGATGCCACAGTATTATCTTAATTAGTTAACATCGTTATTTGTCTGAGATACCCAAGTGTTCATTGAACTGATGGTTTGAGCTTCAAGGCTGGGGCAGTGTCACCAGATCTGTCTGCACGTCTGGATTTACATGCATAAGAGGATCTGCACATCCATGTCTACAATGGCGGCCCACTAAATGCCAATCAAGCATGCTGGGAGCATCAAAGACAGACCTGACCCCCAACACACTCAAAGAGCTAAACTCCTCCAGTGGCTACACCATCCACCAAAATCAATGTGTCAAGACACTGCACTGATCACCACAGCTGTGGTTTTTCCTCCTGTGATCTGAGCTTTAGGATTATCAACTGGTGAGATACAGACACATCCTTAGTCACTCTATCTCTGTCATTCTAGACAGCAAAAATATAAACACTAACTCCGTTTCTCATGATGTCTCCAAAAGCCATATGAACACTTCAGTCCAGAACAACAGAGCCCTTCCCATTCAATGTTCTGAGCCACTCTCCCCAAGAAGAGAGCTACTTGACCATCTGCTCTAGAACTAGCACACAGAGCTCCCGAGAGCTCTGGGACCCCCCTCCTGCCTTCTCCAGGCCTCATGAGTAAAGACAGAAGGGCTGATCTCTTCTAGAGTTGAAAGCCAAGCTCTCTGTGTAAACCACCAGAGGGGCCCTCCAACCCCTGCACCATTGTGATGAAGGGGTACATACCCCTGGGTAACAGGCACAAAACCCACTAAGGACAAGGAGTGTTGGAAGAACAGGGTGTTGGCATTCACCTCTCTCATTCCAACCTGGGTGCCCCATGGGGAACATCAGGATGGTCTTCAAAGACCAGCTCAGTGCCACTCCTCGGAAGAGCCTGCCCTGACCTGATGGACCATGGGAGTCCCTTCTTCTGAGTCCTTGGAGCACTTACAATACCTGTCATGATACAGCTGTCACTTTGTACCATTGAATATTGTTTCTCACATTAAGTGTCTTCTATTACATAGGGCAGTTCTGCTATAATACTTGTTTTGAAAACACAAATTTGTTCCAGTGTGACTGACATATTAGGAAACAGTTTCATCAAAATGCAAATTTTCTATTGGCTTACATGCACTATCAACTGCAAGAAACACTATGAATGCAGAAACCTGTATCTGGCTGACGCATGCCACCTGGGAATACACAAAACACACACACACCTCAAACATCGCTGCGCGTGGCTGAGTCAACCCTGTCTGGTGATACAGCCTTCCGGCCCACGTCAGAGAACCCTATGTCCGCCACCACGCGATAATTCACAAGCAGTAACCCTTCTGAAGCCACTTCCACAAGCAGATTTCAAGGTAAAGTGCCATGCATATATTGTGGTCTTATGTATTTCTTTGACATTTAACGTCTGTAAAACTATGCTATTGTTTTTATTCTTATCTTCTTTTGCTTTCTGTTACTGATGAAGTTTTTCAGTGTCATCCCCCTATCTCCACTTTCTCCATAGGCCCTGTGGTTTCCATTGTGCCATTCTGCATATACTGTGGTGATTTCTAGGAACACGCAAGTTGTGTTATAGCAGAACTAACCACATACTAAATGAGCTAATGTAATATACATATGGCTGCAACAGTGCCAGAATACAGTAGCATTAGCTATCACCACCATCATCACCATCATTCTGTGTTTCATGGAGGCACAGACCATGGCATATAGGCCTTTGGGTAGTGCTCAGTGTCTTGCAATTGTCGATTATTCAATAAATATCTGTTTAATTGATGAACAGGTCAACAGTCACACTTGGTATTTCCTTATAAATTGCCTTCAAGGGCTTTAATATGCACCAGCAGTGAAAAATCACTCATCCTCAATAAGAAGGCTCAGAGAGATGTCCCAGTTATGTCCTGAAAGGGGGTACACCAAGCCCCCCACTCCTCCACCAGACCTCCCCACTCCTGATTGCCCTGCCTACCTTTAAGAAGTCAAAGTGCTTGAGCATCTGGGCCACTTTCTCAGCATTCCTCCCTTCATTGAGGAAATCCAGCTCCAAAGGCAGGTTCTTCTTGGCTTCATCCACCAGCCACATAAACTCAAACTCTGGGAATAGCTGTTTCACAGCCAGGACGAGCACCTGAAATCCACCAAGCACCCCATCAGTCAGCCCACAGCACCCACCAAGAGAGGTACATTTCCCACCCTCCTGTGGGTCCCCCCTAGAGTAAGGATGGGTGGGGAAACTGCTCCTCTGGGGTCCATCTCTGTAGTCTACACCAAGTCCAAAATGACGACAGCCGACAGTAACCATGACTACTGTCTGCTAAGCACTCCCCATGTGCCCAGCACCGGGCTAAGCACTTTACTTACCACCCCACTTAATCTTCACAACTCTGGGAGGTACACAGATGCACATCCTATCATCCCCATTTCATAGATGAGGAAGCTGAGGCTCTGAGAGGTTATATGACTTTCCCAAATTCGCCCAGCAGTGGAAGTAAGAGCCAGAATTCCACTCGAGTCTACCCAACTCCAAGGCCCCTACTCTGAAGCACTCCGCTCGACTGCTGCTGTTGCTGCTCCCAGATTTGTTCTTCGTGGTCCCATTTACAAAGCACTGAGAGGGTGCTTCAACTGTAACGTCATTTTTTTTTTCTTTTTTAAGCTAACTGGTTGGTACTCAAGCATCTATCATATTATTTCCTATGCTTTCTGTATGTCTAAAATATTTCATTAAAAAAGTTAAATTGGAATAAGAAAACAAGGCTGGACATGACAAGAGATAAAGTATTTGTCCATCTGGATAAAAAGCATGAATTTTTGGCAATTTGGATCCACAGTAGATTCTTGAGCAATGACGTGATAAAAGGAGGGTTTTAGAAGACTTAATCTGGCACCCAGGTGTCAGTTTAATGATGTGACATTAAACATCGTGGCAGAGAACAAGAGCCCAGTGAGATGGGAAGAGCACGTCACAGCCCCTCCGTGGGCACGGACTCAGTCCTGGGCTGCCCCACCACCAGGGCCCCAGATTTGAGACGGTTTCACAAGTTCACGGGTGATGGCTCTGCAGTGAGCGAGCAAGGGCGATACCAGGGATGTGGAAGGTGTTCCAGAATTCCGAAAGGGAAACACAGAAGGCAACTCCCCTGCTCTCCCATATGCTCTCCTGTCGGTGTTCAAAGCCAGGCCTGGGGACAACCACTGACTGATGCTCCCAGTAATTCTTGGTATAGATTGCAGTCCGAGTTCTCTGAAAACACCCACCTCCAGCCCTGGCTACAGTGGACTGCAAGGAGCAAGGACTAAAAAGCCATGGGCCTGGTGGTATCAAAAGACCTTCCCCTAACCTCCCCAGAAGGACTTACTGGGCCATGGCTAAGAGCCTTGCCCTGTGCTTCTTTTTGCCCTGGTCTATGATGTTATGTCCAAAAAGGCGTTAGGCACGTGTGAGCCAAAAGAAATAAATCTAAAGCCAGGCCATTAACTAAAAGGCACTTAGGGCTTTGTTTTTAAACTCTATGTCCTGGGTGATGTACCAGATGCCATTCTAAAAGAATCACCACACAGGGCTATTATACTCAATTTCTACCAAACCCCTTTTTAATTATCTTAGGATGTAGTTTAGTTTCTTTTCAGTCTTGTCTGGTCTTTCATGGGCTGGACCTGTGACCTTATGATAATCGATTTAGTTTATGTTTTGTTTCTGTTTGTGTCACATGAGTCTAGGAGGGAGAGGTGGCAACGGAAAGGCCCAGACTGCACGTGTCAGACCAGGCACCCGGGCACGGCAGCCTCCAGACATCGCATCTCGTCACAGTGCCCTCAGCTGGCCCTCGGGAGCCACCAAAGCTGGGGCAGAGCAGGAGCACAGGAAACAGAAGCGACTCACCGGGGCTGTGGCCAAGCACCCCATCGAAGGCACCTGAATTCCACTCTCTGGGCTCTGAGAAAAGCCCCACAGCATTTTGCTCCAGCCAAAATCTCAGAGGGCCTAGCCCAGGCAGGGCAAGGAAAGGAGCCACAGTGAGGTCCCCTCATTTGTTCAATCAGTATTTACTGATTACCTTCTACGTAATTATCCTGGGCCAGACATGAGTATATACAGGGAGCTACCTGTAGCCTAGAGAGGCCTATCACTGGGGGGGGCGGGGGGAGGGGAATGAAGCTTCTAGCCAAGCAACAACTCCTCATTTATTGTATGGTCATTGTTATTTGTGAAATTTTAAATTATTATTAATGTCCAAACAGCACTGAGAGGCACATTAAAGATTTTTTTCTCTTACTAATCAATTACATAATTAGTCATTACTAACACTATTGGTTATTATTAATACCTAATGTCACTAATCATAAAAGCATGCATAGATTTTATTAATAATTGCTAATAACTAATTAATAAACTGATTCATAACCCAAAAAACTTTACAGTGCTCATAAAACTGGTTACTTAAGCATTCTGTGGGTTGTGGGTCAGTCCCTTGGTCACTTTAAACTGAAAAGGCTTGTTTGAACGGGAGTCAGTGGTTCTTAGCTTTATGGGAGGTCACCATCCCCTTTATGGGAGGTCATCAATTTGAAAACCTGATGCCAGCTAGGAAGCCCAGAAAACGTACATACTCACATAATTTTGCACATAACTCAGGGGGTTCACCAGACCCTTGAAATTCACTGGTGGGGAGGGGAGGTCAGGTTAAGAGTCATCTGGTCCAAGTAGTTTTGGGCTGCTGTCATTTTAGACTTTTTCTTGGCTGAAGAGAATAAAATAAAACTCCTCAGTTTCACCTTCTGTTTTCATCCAATTCCCTTCTTAGATGAATCCATTTAGCCTGCCCTAAGCAGATTCATTTCACTTTTCCTTTCTGACAACAGATGCAATCAACTAAAATAAAACAGGTGTTGTTATCAATTCAACTTTTTGATTTTTCTCCCCAAATGTATCTTCTCCATAAAATTCTTCCAGCAGCCAATGTTTTCACCAGCACCTACCTCGTACTTAACGCTCAGCAGATGTTTATCAGATACTCACATGAACAAATGACTGAATAAATAAATGAATGAACAAATGAATGTTTCAAAGAGTTTGTTGTCTCCTCTGAGATAATTATAATTTCACCTGTGTATTATCCAAAGGGATTGAGTTTTTCTGTTTCTGAGGTCTTGGTGGAAAGAGCAAGAACCTATGAATTTGGAGGAACCATAGTTTCAGAATCCCTGAGAATTCTCTACTTGATCTGGAACCTTATGAGTCAATCAAGGTACATTCAAAAATTAGTACTTTCTTCAAGGTAAAATAATAAAACTATTTTCCTGGTAGGGTCACTGGCTCACAGGAGGAAAAAAATCAATCATGGGCCACAAAGAAATATAATGGGGAAAATGAACAGTCACATAGAAATTTGAAAACTAGTGACTGTTATTTACAATAGAAAAAAAAATGGAAATTATCATTATTTAGTACCTACTACATGCCAGGCACTGTGCTACAAGGCACTTTACGGACACTCTTATTTAATCCTCTTCTTGCCAATTTTACGTAGAAGAAAAGCAGGTTCCTCGAGGTCAAGGTCACATAGTTTATAATTGCCAAAACAGGATCTAGACCCAGGTTTTTCTTGCTCTTTCTTTAAGCAGCCCTGCCTCATGCAACACAATACAGGACAGCACAATAGGAAGCTCAAGATAAGACACAGAAAGAGCTTTGTAAACTGTAAAATGCAACTGAAATGCGAGTTACTGTTATCAAGTTATTATATATTATAAAAGAAATAATGTGCTACAGAAAAAGAGCACACTAAATAGAACGCCTGTACCAATCCAAACTGGTAAAAATGAATGTCCGACAAGGATCGAAAATCAATTCAGAGTGATGTAAATAGCTTGCCATTCATGGGGTTTATCTTTGTTCTGATAAGTTATTAAAGTACACACGTTTTAGAAAACAGATTTATAGTGTGAAGAGAAGTTTCCATGGGATGGCCTACGTCTCTGGATATTTTTACATATATTTTTAAAAATAAAATCACTGTTGGATTCTGTGCCAACACAAACATTACCTAGCCACCCACTGTTCAATCAACACATTTAGTAAAGAAACAAGATGACAGACAGCACGCACTGCAAATGCTGCTCAAAAAAAGACAAAAACATGACTGTCACAGGTCTTTATTTTTAGAGACCCTTGGGATGGGCCAAATGACATCAAGTGGTGCTCAGGCCAGAGAGTTCCGCCCGAACATAGAAGAGAGCCTTAAGGACTGGTGGTACATGGTGGGCAAAGTACTTGGCCATGAGTTAGATTCCTTCAGGGTGACAGAGCAAGGGGATGTTTATCACTAATCAGAAGCCTGAGAGACAACCCGGAGTGATAGGGGGTGGTTGGGATCTGGGGATTATGTTCTTCCCACAGCTCACAGATCATCTGAGTCCTACCCTGCCCTCAAGCAGTGAGAATGGAAATGAGATGTGGCCAGCTAAGCTCCCTGCTAATGTGGGCAGACAAGAACTGCTGCAAAGCCAGCCCGCCAGCAGACGGATGGACTATGCTTCGTCAGTTCACCCCTTCCTGCTGAATCACTGTTCCAATCTCTAGGCCCAATTAGTCTGGCTCTGGACAGCCACTCAAATCAATAAGAGTCACTGGCCATGCATCTAGAAGTAGAGTTGCCCCAACTATTAAAGGGACAATATCAGGTGATAATGACAAAGCTGAAAAACATCCTTGCCTGTGCCTTTCTCTTTTGTGCAAAGTCATTGACACCATCAGATTCATCGAACACCATTTGCTGAGCATCAGCCCCCATTCTCTGCCATCATTAACAGTCTATCCCAGAGATCGCCTCCATTCCCCAAAAGGAATGCCAGGTTCACAGGAGACTCAAAGCTCCAGGGTGCCACATGCTATGGGGTGCCAACCCAACAGCCATCTCCCCTACCTTCCTCTCTAACACAACCCCAATGTTGTGCATCTTTCATGTCCACCAAGGAAAGCAAGCCTGAGAAGGTGAATCAAGGTTGGTTTAAGCCAATCAGGTGGTCCCATTTCCCTTGCCAAGACTGATTTAGGTATGCGCATTACTCTGGCCAAGAAGATATAAAGGAAATTCCACTAGGGAACTCCTTTTTTATAAGGAACATGAGGGGGAAAAACAAACAAACAAAAAAGAAACAGGCCCTCTTTGGCATCTGGGTGTGACCTAGTTGTAACAACAGGAACTACTGCAGTTGTTTTGGGCCCCTGAGGGCACTCGCTTAGGAGGACAAGCCAGGAAGCTGAGATGGCAGAGCGAAAGACAGAAAGAACCTGGGTCCTCACAAGCCACAGTGAGGTGCTGGATTAGTCCAGCTGATCCAACTTCCAGATGTCTTCACATGTGAGATAATATGGATTACTATTACCTATTCCACTGTCAGCTGGACTTTCTGATTCTTTTTTTTTTAAGCCAGTCAAATTGGATTTTCTGGTTCCTAGAGCCAAAGGCATCCTAACTGATACAACCAGTAGTCACCACCTCCTTGTTCCAAAGTCTCACTCCTGTAGGCCTCTATCCCCCTCTATCCTTACAGCTGATATATATTTGGATTTACAAGTTCACCTCTTAAAATGCAAACATACAGAGGTTAAACCTATCAGTCACTCTCTCTTTAGTGTGAACTGCTTTCATCAGATGGCCTTCCTCCCAAAGGCCAGGCTGTGCTCAATGAAGCAGGGGTGGGGAACTGTGGCCTTGGGGCCATGTGTGGCCTTCTAGATCTGTGAGTGTGGCTTTTTGACTGAATCCAAATTTTACAGAACAAATCCTTTTAATAAAACTAACTTAGGGGGAAGAGAGATGTGCAACAGGAAAGAGGAGGATGACACACAATACCTGGAACTGACAAGACAGGAGGCACAGAGGGCTATGCAGAAAAGTAGCTTTGCCTCCCCTCTAAGTTTCTGGTGGCTAATGGAGCCCCAATGACCCCTAGAAATCAGTATCCTCCTGCCAAGAATGCCTGAGCACCTTTCTGGGGTTGTCATTCCTAAAACCAAGATACCATTTAGGTCTGGACTCAGGAAAGAAAACACAACTCATTTCAAATATCAAACAAAACTAACTTTCCAGATGGGCTCTTCTTGCTTTTGCAGCAGAGAAGGACCCAGGCAGGACTTTTCCCACCAGAGACCAAGCCCAGTGAGAAGGCAGTGCCACCCGGTGCTGCTGCTAATGCTGATGGTCCTTGGGCTGTTTTCCTGAAGGCTGTGAGTGTGCATCTCGGCTGTGCCTTGCAGTCCTGGCCCAGCACTGCCTCAGCCACCGCCAAGGAGCCACTCTGTACTCTGCACACAGCCTGCCAGGCCGTGCTTCCCAAGAAGAGCATCTGATGCTTATCTTAGGGAGGAAGATGCCAAATCTTTATCACTGCTATTATTGCTATGACCTTACAGCAACCATTACTTAGGGAGCCAGCGAGGCTCTGAGCAGAGAAAAAGTGACAGCTGTCCTCCCAGCCCAACTGGGCCCCAGTGGCACTGCTGGGCAGAGGCAAGCTCCTGCCTGAGTCAGGAGTGGCTGCTAGGAATTAGGAAGCCCAGGGATCGCCCAAGACTCCCGCTTCTCTCCCAGCTATGGCTGTTCCATAGCCCCGACAGGTGCTCAAAAACTCAAGTTTCCAGGAGGATGCCCAGTGTCCCCCAGCAGTCCTGCCATCTCGCTCCAGCCAGCTCCCTCTTCTGTCACACACAGCAAGTACTCCAAACCTTCACCCACCTCAAGCCTCCAGTGCCACCTTCTACCCCCTCATTCTCAGCAGATGGTCTTGCCTCCTACTTCTGAGGAAAAATAGAGGCTACCAGGCCACTACACACTCACTGCCCACTTTCCCTACCCCTCTCCCCTCTGCCCCAAACACTCGTCTGCGCCCAGCCCTACCACCTTCCTCTGAGCTCAAAACAAAGGCTAAGCAGGGGCTAATGTTTCCACCTGTGCTCTTGGTGCCCAATCTCTTGAATCTTCTCCTGGATCTGATCTAGCAATTAATTCTCTGCTGAACCCCCAATCCTCTCTCCTTCCCCATCAGCTACAAGCCTGCTCGAGTCTCCCCAGCACTTAATGCCATACTCTGCTCTAACTACGACCCTAACTCTCCTCAGCCTTCCACAGCTAAACATTTAAAAACAGTATATGCTACATCAAGGGTCTCTACACTTCCTTGGGTCTTAATTCTCTTGCACCCCCCTCAGGCCACTGTAGCTGCTCTTCCTAACAATACTAAATCACCAAATCCAAAGTACTCTTCTCAGTGCTTTACTGATTTGATCTCCCATTTGACAATGTTGAGTAATTCAGGTAGATTATACTTTCCTAAATGGCTGCAACAATATCTCCCATTCTAATATGTTTCTAGAACCTTGCCACTCTGCCATTAAGAAACAGAGTCTATATCCCCACCCCTGAACTAAGGGGCCTTTGTGACTGCTTCCTCCAATAGAGTAAGGAAGAAGTCATCCCATATGCCTTCCAAGGCTGGGTCACAAAACTGTGATGTGCTTTCAGCCTTACTCTCTTGGGACATTTGCTCTTACAACCTAGCCACCATGCTGTGAGGAAGCCCAAAGAGCCACGTAGAAGCTGACATGGAGAGAAACTAAGGCCCTGGCCCACAGCCCCAGCAGAGGTCCCAGACAACAGCCAACACCAACTTGCCAGCCACAGGAATAAGCCACCTTGGAGAGTGGCTCCTCCAGCACCTATCAAGCTACCCCCAGCATAAAACA
Source organism: Microcebus murinus (assembly GCF_040939455.1). Lineage (NCBI taxonomy): Eukaryota > Metazoa > Chordata > Mammalia > Primates > Cheirogaleidae > Microcebus > Microcebus murinus. The sequence goes on from NC_134109.1 coordinate 24,513,598, forward strand.
AGTGCATTTCTCTGCCAAGCCCTGGCCAAACTGCAGATTCACAAGCAAAACATATGACTTGTTTTAAGCCACCAAGTTGTGAAGTGAGTCATTATGCAGCATTAGATAACTGATAACAGTGCTCTCTTCTTGAATTTTTTTCCACTGGATGTAGCAGCATGACTCAATCTGGGTTATCCTCCAGCCTCTCTGACCATGCCTTCTTAGTCATGCACTTATCCTCGTGGGCTCATGCCTGAAACAGTGATGTTCCTTGTGGTTTTTTCCTTGCCCTCTCTCTTCTTTTACAACCCTACAATCCTTCTCTAAGTGATCTCAACTACTCCCCTAGATTCAGCTGCCATGAGTAACTTTCCTCTAAGTCCTAAATCTATATTCCAGCCTGGACTCCAGATGGACAGGGAAAGCCTTATCCAAAACTACCGACAGCAGCGTCTTACCCCCATGCTTGAGCCACTACTCACGTCGCTTTGCTCTGAGATCCATCCCAACTCCCTTACTCTCTCATGAGAACCTACATTTGCCAGGGTCTCTTGCTACTAACTGGCTTCCAGCAAAGTTTGGCAGGCTGATGGAATATCAGGGGACAGGAGAAGGTGAAAAAGCCTCTGCCTCAAACAGCATCTGTGGCTCCAACTCCCAGGCGATAAGCCCCACATCTGTGATCTGGCTCCCAGTGGACAAGCTCTCCACAGTCCCAGCCTCTGCCAGGGGGTCCCAGCTCCTGGGCTCCAGAGAACCACGTCGCCTCTTTGTCTCTCCACCTTGAGAGTGGCAGTGGCTTACTGTGTTGGTGACCGTCTCACCACCCCACCTGGCTTCTCAGCAATTCTGACTCTTATAAATCCAGTTTTCTGTTTTAAATTCCCTCTGTTTGAAATACCTAGAGCAATTTATTTTTTCCTGACTGATCCATGTATGATATATGGTAGTCCATCCATAGCCAGGGTCTTGCTTTCCTAGGTTTCAGTCACCTGCAGTCAACTATGGCCTGAAAATAGCTGAGTACAATATTTTGAGAGACAGAAAAAGAGAGAGACCACATTCACATTTTGTTTCTTGAGATAGAGTCTCACTCTATTGCCCAGGCTAGAGTGCAGTGGCATTATGATAGCTCACTGTAACCTCAAACTCCTGGGCTCAAGCGATCCTTCTGCCTCAGCCTCCCAAGTAGCTGGGACTACAGGCAAACACCACCACACCCAGCTAATTTTTCTATTTTTTTGTAGAGACAGGGTCTCGCTCTTGCTCAGGCTGGTCTCAAACTCCTGGCCTCGAGTGATTCTCCTGCCTTGGCCTTCTAAAGTGCCAGGATTATAGGCGTGAGCCACCACGCCCAGCCATTACTTTTATTATAGCATATTGTTCTATTTTATTATTAGTTACTGTTGTTACTCTCTTGCTGTGCATAATTTATAAATTAAACTTTATCATTGGTATGTAATATAAGAAAAAACAGTATGCACAAGGTTCAGCACTATTCAAGGTTTGCAGCATCCTTTGGGGGTCTTGGAACGTATCCTGTACCGATAAGGGGACACAACTGTACATGGTAAAAGGCACCAACACTTAATCATTTAATCTCCTCCTCGTTCATGACAGCACTTGCCCCCACCCCACGTAAAGCAGGTCACATGGTCCTGATGACTCCACCCCCGGCCCTGCATCTCCTCCACCTCCACCACACTGCCTTGCTTCACATCATTGTTTCTCTCTCAGACCAGTGCTGCAGCCACCCAATTAGTCTCCTGGCTACAGTCTTTCTGCCTTCCGATATATCTTCTAGACTGCCAACAGATTTTTATTTCTAATGCACATCTGACCATGACAGTCCCTTATTAAAATTCTTAAATGGTTTCCCACTGACTACAGGAGAAAATCAGATTTACTCAGGTCCACAAATATGTATTGAGCATTGCCTGTGTACACCGTTCTACACCTTAGCTGGAACGGAAGGCCCTCCTGGTTCTATCCTGTCTGTCTTCCTGGCCTCATCTCCAGCCACTCCCAGCTCATACCATCTGAACATCCTGTTCCTCTAGGACTCTGGCCTTCACACATGCTGGGCTGTGCTCCCCCTGCCCAGCTATCTCAAGAGTCACCTCCTCGCTGCAGACCCTGGGCAACAGCCATCCATCTAGGCACAGTGGTCCATGGCACTCTGCAAATACCCCTTTGACAGAGCTCACGTCCCCACACTGTGGCTGTTGACAAAACTGTCTCCTCTACTAAACGAGGAGCTCTGTGAGACGAAGACGGAGCTCACTCACTCACATGTCCCCAGCACCCACCTAGTGCCTGGTGCAGAAGAGACTCTCCATGTATGTGTTAAGTTGTGTTAGAATGAGTTCAAAGAATAAACTATGATTCCAGAGTGAGAAAAGGGAACAAGGGACAGGGACAGAGAAAAGGAAGGAGAGGGACATGCTAGCATGTTAAATAGATTGCTGATCTCCCTGTGTGGGGTGCTGGCTACTGCCCCAAGCAATGCCCAGCTCACCCTCTTTCTCCCTTGTTCTGAGTATGGAGCTAGAAAACATGGAGCATGTTATGAGTCCACTAGGGCATTTCCTATGGCCCTTTTCAGGCAGGTAAGTATCGTGTTTCCCCAAAAATAAGACCTACCCATAAAATAAGCCCTAGCAGGATTTCTAAGCATTTGCCCAATATAAGCCCTACCCCAAAAATAAGACCTAGTGATGGGCGTGGCTACACAGAGTATCTGCACAACCCATGCATTTCATCGCGGAGCAGTAAAGAAGACGAGCAGCCCTTCTCATCTACCCCATCATGACAGCTACTACCCCAGAGGTGACCATAAAGGTGTGGGCAGCCCCACCAGCAAGGTCGGCTCCCCGTCAGGTCCCAGCCATCCTGTGAGTGCTGCAAGCTGAGGCTTGGAGGGGAAAATAACACATCCTCTGAAAATAAGCCCTAGGGTGTCTTCTTAAGGAAAAATAAATATAAGACCCTGTCTTAGTTTTGAGGAAACACGGTATGTCCATTCAAAACAACTATCAGATAAGCAAACCTGCAATCTGCAAAAAATATTTCTATGTGATCTGCATGTTGTTTTTACATCCCTGTAGACCACATACTCCCTTTTGTTATAATTTAACAAGTTAAGATGTAACTTTGTATACCCCCAAGGAAATCATGTTTGGTTCATCTCATTTCTGCAACACGCCCACGAGGTCCCCTCCCCCTAGGGCCCAGCAGCTGCTCAGAGTGTTCTGAGACCATCACAGGCAATTTCCAGGGACAAGAACTGACGACCCCACCACAGGGTCTTGTGATCACAGAGTTGCCATGCCCCCTCCTCTGTTGTGGTCTCGGCCCTCCTCTCTTATTCTGCTGCTCAAAGGGCCACCCTCCACCCACCAGCCTGAACCAGCGTCACTGGGGCTGCCAGGATCCAGGGGCAACGTAGGCTGAGGACAAAGGAAGAAACAGCTCTCACCTCCATCAGGAGCATGTCCTTCGAGCTCTGAGCCTGCACCTTTGGGTGCTGGACCTTCACGGCCACCGTCCGCCCGTCACGTAGCACCGCCTTGTGGACCTGGGCCAGGGAGGCTGCCCCCAGAGGGGTGTCGTCGAAGCTCGTGAACAAATCATGGATCTGCCAGGAGTGGAGGGAGGACAGAGCAGTTGAGAAGATGACCCAATCCAGCAAGAGGGGGCCAGGAAGACAGGCCAGAGACAGGGCTGCCCGCTGCCCTCACAACAGATTTCTGCTTTATCAGTCATGCGCCAACCGAGGGCCTCGCCTGGGCCCTTGGCCGCCATGGAGCTTTGCACCAGGCATATAGAGAGAGAGGGACAGAAGATGCTTGTAGTAGGCGTGTCCTGCGTGTGCACGGGGGCACTCCATCAAAAGCCAGAGGGTGCTCTCTGGAGTGTTCAGAACTGTGCATCATCCACCCATTTAATTATCCATTGTGCCTCCTGGGCGACCATACGTGACAATCCAGACTTAACAGAACTCAGGCCCACGGCAGCCCAGGACAGGGATCAGATGGAAAATCCTTCAATCTCACCAACTGGGAAAGCTCAAAGAGCCCTGGGCAGAGACTCCAGACCCAAGAACCTGCCCCTCGTCCCTGCCCAAGAAGCAGCCTCAACATGGGTCCCCGAGCCTGCCACAGCCCAGCCACCCTGAGAGATCCCAGGGTTGCAAGCCAGAGCCTTGCTTTTGGTCCTCACCTACAGTGCCAGCCAACCCTGTCTGTGCTTCACATTCTGTTTCTATGAAGTGGAAAGTATATTCCTTACTCTTCCTTCTCCTTCTCCCTCCTTCCCTCTTAGAAATGCCAAACCGATTCTCCTGAAAGAAAAATCCTTTCTGACTCAAGTGGTCACACCTACATGGTCCAGATATGAATATCCTACCAGATAGGAAGGAGCCCCCAATGGCCCTTTTCAACAATGGCTGAAATCCTAGTCCTCTCCATTTCTTTAAGCCCCTGTACGGCCCCAAGACTGTGGAAAGTGCAGACAGTCTCACATGCACATGCACAGATGTGTATGGATATAACAGTGCCATGCCTCCCTCCTGCCACCCGCCCCGGCTCTCACTCTCTGAGGCCTGTTCAGTCCGTGCCACTCTTCCCTTGGTCCCCACTTCCGCAGCAGCCCCTCTGCCCTGCCCCGCCCCACCGCCCTGCTCCTCGGACGTCAGAAGTCCCCACGCCCACCACCCTATCCTGTCTGCCAGGCCACACTGTCACTTTGCTAATCTCACCTCATAAATGAGTCCCTCCAGCCCTGTCATCGTTTTTGGAGCTTCCACTAATCTCCATCCCATTTATCAAACATCCCGCCCAGGCCAAAGGCCCACGCGCCACATGGGGAAGGGCCTACGCTCCTCTGTCACAGTGGTGGGTCTGGCTTCTGGTCCCTCGTCCTTCTCACTAGATTCTTACTGGAACCCCTCCCTGTGCCTGGTGCTCCCTGCTCCCCCACAAGACACTTGTCTTTTCCTCCTTCCTAAGTTCAAGGATCCCTAATGGCAAGATTCTTCCCTCGTCATCCACCCCTATCCCCCTGGCACTCTCAGCACAAGAATCCTTTGTCATGGGACTGGGCTTGGGATGGGAGAACACCAGGACCGTCACCCCTATAAACCCCATTAGAACATCAGCTCCAAGCGGGCAGGGGTTTTTGCTGTTCTGTTCACTGCTGAATTCCCTGCAACCAGAACAGGGCTAGAACTAGTCAGCACCAAACAAATATTCGTTGAATGACTGGACCTACTATTCTCTCCACTGGAGAATAACTGAATCAACTTTCTCTTCCCTTTGAAATGGCTTGACCTTCCTCCTCCCATCCCACACTCCTACTAATCCAAATACCTCAAATGTATAACTTTCCAAAGTAGTAAAAGCACAGGTCATGTGTGAGATTTACCTAGGCAGACTCTACCTGCTACTCCAAGGTGGGTATGGGACCCTGGTCTGGCCAATCAGAACCCTGAAGACCCCTGGCCACAGAGAGTGGTTGAGATGACACATGACTCAACTGTTTTACTTTTGTTTGAACTACAGAAGAGATGCTTTCTTTCTGTTGAATTTGGACATAAAAATATAAGCCTGGAGTTGAGCTGCTGAGAGTCACATAGTAGCAACAAAGAAGAAAGCAGAGCCAAGAGACAGAGGGAGTGAATCCTGGTCACAGTGTCTGAAACTCTTAATCTAGCCATGCCTGAGAACCCACCCCATAATTTCTTTATTTGCTCAAGTCAGTTTAAGTTTTCTGTCACACACAACTGAAGGGGCTCTGACAGATACCGTGTGTTCTATGACCCCAAGTGGGATAAAGGGAAGCAGCCAGGTACCCCTAAAAGACTCAGTGAGAGTGAGTTTCATACCCTCCCCACCCTCTGGCTCGGACACGGATCCAGGAATAGAAGGGAAGGTAGAACTCCGGCAATGTTCCCGGCTGTTACATAATGAGATCGACACCGAATCCCTCTGGAAACTCTCTAGTATTTCCTAAAGGAGCAGTAAGGAGAAGGTTTTCTGGGGCAGAGCTATGAATTCAGACCCTCATCCTCCAGGCAGGTAGATGGGCCCAATCTTCCTGCTGCAAAGGGACTTGGGGGTCGTCTGACCTCACTTCCAACCCCAAGTCTCTGCCTGGCTCCCAGGAACATCTGCTTGCTGTCTGAGAAGGACAAACAGTCTTCAAACCAGTGTCATTGCAGGGGCACTGCAGAGTCATTGCAACTGAAGAGTGACATGGCATCGCTAGGGCCATGTGGCAAGAGCAGCTGCCAAGGGCACCCCACAGGGAGGTGGGGGAAGGAAAGGGCCAACATAAGCAGATCCTAATCTCCAGGGTGAAAGAAAGCCTCGCCTGCCATACCCCCAAGGGACAGGAAGGAGGCTTCCCACAATTCCCTGCCCCCTCCAGGGGATCAAGGGGGCCCTAAAATATCACCCAAGCCCAACAAGCAACTCAGCACCCTGAATAAGACCCAGCTGCAAGGACTTGCCCACATCCCCGGTTTTGCCAGTGGAAGCCAAGAGAGGCATGGGAAATGAGGATGCACCACTCACGGGGCACAGTGAACCTGCCAGGCAGGTGCCCACCCTACCACGTCCCAGCGCCCCTGCAGCCATCCTGTCTCTCTCTATCAGGAAGCAAGTCACACGCCCACACCCTCCTGTGCATAAGTGAGCACACACACACACACACACACACACAATAATTGATTGCTCGTGGATGTTCCTAGCTGGCTTATAAAAAAGGTAATTAAAGATTGGTGCTGCAGCCTGTAATTAAATATGAATAAAGTATCTCTAAATGGAACCTTGATTCAAAGTGTTCAGTGGAAGTACTTTATGCTGATAGATGGTAAGGAAAAATAGACCCTGTCCCGAAAGCAGAATCATACCCCGCATGCAGCTGAAACAAACGCCACCCCCCAACAATCAGGCCCCGTCCCCCAGCCCCCAGCCCTTTCAGCAGAAACCATTAGCAGAAACAAACTGCAGCATTTGCAGCAATTAGGTTCAAGCAGGGCCCTCAGCTGCCTCCAGTCACTCATAGAAACTCATCTCCCTTTCTGAGGTTTTCTTTCCCGTTCCTTTTCCCCCCCTCTGGGTCTGGCGGCAAAATCAATTAAGTAAAACAATTGCATTTTAATATGACTAGTTATGTGCTTTTTAATTACTGTTGGTCCACGATTCGAATATATCGATGTCCCTGTCTAGAAAAGGAAACATAATCAGGAAAAAAGTTTTTCTAGTTTTGGTTTTAGAGAGAGAGAGAGAGAGAGAGAGAGAGAGAGAGAGAGAGTGTCTGTGTGCACATGAACACATGAACGCACATGTTAAAGAAAAACCTCAGAGGGGTAAAAAGAAATGTGTCATCCCCTAGGGGCTTGGAAAATGGGGGCAGTTAAGTCTTCAACAGTCTGGCTTCAGCTGGGACCTGGGAATCAGGAGACCAAGTGACATCAACCCCAAGTCCAAGGGCAGAGTGAGAGATTCTCCAAAGGTCAAGTGTGCAGATTCCCATGAAGCCAGGCTAATGGGCAGCATGTGCAAATGCCATACTCTGAGCAGCCAGGTACTGGCCCCAAAATAAGGTGACAGGAAGTCAGGATCTTCTGGAGAAACCACACTATGACCCTGAGGGAATTTTGCTTGGGGTGTCTTAGCCAGCCCCACCAGCCACAGACCTGGGGATGGCCTGGATTTTCTGACATGGCCCAGTTTCTAACATTCCAGCCCACCGTCCCCATTACTCAGTCACATCAGGCCAATTGTGGTTTCAGAAACTACAACACCATATCAATAATGCATCTCACAAACCCTGAACTGCCTGGCTCCAGATGCAGACAAGAGCCTGCCTCAAAGCAGGCAAGTCCAGGCCTAGATGCCAAGGCCAGGCAGTTCCCGCTTAGGAGCTGGGGAGACTGCCCAGGGCACTGGAAGCAGAGCCAACCAGGGGCAGGTTACCATGGCATCAGCTGCAGCGGTCCCAAGATGGCCCACCCCACACATGGCTGGATGCCAGCTGCCATCCATGGGAGCCTGGTGGGGAGAGAGACAAGCTTCCATCTGCAATAATGGAAGTGCTGGAGTGGACCTTACCCACCCCCCCCCTCAGCACTCCCTGCCTAAGGCTGACAAGACAGAGCTAGCTAGCAACAACTCTGCAAAAACCCTGACATCTTTCTGGGCAGAAAACCCACTGCCACCTCTCCTGCTCCTCTGCCTGGACCCCAGCTCCTCCTCCTGGAGCCACTTCCCACGGTCCTGCCCCAGGCATCCCTACACCACTTCAAGGTCATTTCTGAACCTTCCAAGGTTGACACTAGACAGTGATAGCAAATAAATGGCATATGCACACTCATTTAAAAATATGTTCACAATTTTTAAATATTCCTCCCTTTGAGAGGTGGAGCCTACTCCCCTCCCCTTGAGTGTGAGCTGGGATTAATGACCCACTCCTAACAAACAGCATATAGAGGAAGTGGCAGTGCATGACTTCCAAGACTAAGTCACAAAAGGCACTGTGACATGCTCCTCACTCTCTCGGACTGCTTGCTCTGAGGAAGCAGATTGGCATGTCATGAGGACACTCAAGCAGCCTGCAGAGAGGTCTGTGTGGTAAGGAACTGAGCTTCCTGCCAACAGTGAGCCATCTAGGAAGCAATCCTCCAGCCCCAGATGGGCTTCATGTGACTGCAGCCCTGGCCAGCATCTTGACTGCAACCTCATGAGAGGCTCTCAGCCAGAATCATCCAGTAAGTCACTCTCAAATTCCTGACCCATAGAAACTGTAAGATAACAAATGTTTGTTGTTTTAAGGCACTAAATTTTGTAGGATAATTTGTTATGCGGCAATAGCTAACTAATACACCCCAACCACAACCATGCCAGACATCACTAATCAGTCACAGCATCCATTCCTGCCGAGCCCAGATGATGCCTTGGAATCTCTCTCAACACAGTGCTCCAGGCAGCCACTACCAATTGACCAGAGTTAATATACGACATGAAACCAATTTGTCATTCCTTAGCCTAAGCCAATCAGTCAACACATATTTACTACAGGCCTGTCACATGACAGAAATCATGTTAGGTATTTAGGCCAAAAACCAGATACAGTCTCTGGCCATGAGGAGACTTCAGAAGGCAACCGCCTCTCAGAAAAACACATCTGCATCTTAGCAGGGCCTGCTGGAGACAGTGTCTCCTGTCCATTGTGGCTTCACCTAGCCGGGAAGGGAATGTCTGGCAACATAAGAAGAGGAGACCTCTAATGTGACTATGTAGACCCTGGACAATCGGAGGAGAGGACAGGCATCAAATATCTCTTTCCCTCCCCACTCCCAGTCTGGGCTTGGGCCCCGCTCAACAGCTGCCCTGCCTCCAGGCGGGAATACCCCCACCCTCAGCTTCCCTCGCAGAGCAAATTATTATAATAAAAATAATAACAGCAATAACAGCTCGAGGACACGCAGACCTTGTCTTCCCTGGAGTTTGTGTTCTTTCTGGGGTTCTGAAAGATCAAATTGTCAGTTCTGCAGAGCCATTAGCTGTTGCCACTGCCACGCTGGGAAGAAAACGAAGGGCCGACAGCAGAACTGGAGGCCCTCTCCACAAGAGCCAACGCCAGAAATTACCAAACTGCCTTCCCTCGTGGAGGCTGGCACAGTGCTCAAGCCTTACCCGTTGCTGAGGAGCCTCCGAGCACAGGTAATCGTCCACCTGGCTTTGCCAAGGGCATCACAGGTCAGACCAAGCTTCTTTCCTCCCACATGATAGTGCCCAGCAGATGACAGGCAGGGACACAAGGAGCCTGGGGCAGCCACACTCCAGGATGGTCGTGGGCGTGCTCCCCAGCACAAGCTTGACAGCTGGTCAGGACAGCTGGGGCTGAGAGGCTGGAAGGCATAGTGATTCCAAAGCACACTCTGGGCCACACTGCCCAGGCACAAATCCTGCGTTCCACGGTGCACCAGCTTGGATAAGTTACATAACTCCTCTGTGCCTCAGTTTCTTTATCTGTAAAATGGTTATTTTAATACTGATCTCATAGGGTTCTATGAAACCACATACATAAAGGATCTAGAACAGAGGCTATCGTAGCCCCCAATAACTGTGGTAGAACAATGGGTGCCTCCAGTGAAGAAGGCAGGGGGTATGATGAAGACTACCACACCTCGAGTCAGCAACTCCAGCCTCTCAGTCCTGCCCTGTCAAGGGGCATAAGCCCCCAACCTTGTGTCCCCAGAGACTGCAATGACCTCCTAATTAGCCCACCCCACCTCCTCCCATCCATCCTCCACATCTAGCTAGGGTGAGTTTTGCAAATATAAGCTGACCATGTCACTTCTCTCTGATTAAGTCACTTCACCAGCTTCCAGGGGTCAAAACCCTGATCAGGACCCACAGGGCCTGACCCTGCCTACTTCTCTTTCCCCACCTTCTCCCTCTGCTTCAACCAGATGGCCTCTCTCAGCCACCAGCACACTCGCCCCTGTCTGCCGCAGGGCCTTTGCACAGGCCATCCCCTCTGCCCAGAAGGCTCCCCATCCCCCATTCATCTTTAAATCACAGCTCAACTGTCACCTCCTCAGAGAAGCCTCCCCCGAGTACATTCTCTGAGTTTGTGTGCCGTCCTCAAGAGCAATTGCCTCCATTTATATTTGCTTAATTTAATCTTTCCTTCTAAACTATAGACTTCTGTTTTTGCTCAGCACTGTACCTAAAGCGCCTGACACATAATTGGTGCTCAGTATTTCCTAGTGAATGAATGGAGCTGAGGCTGGATTTTCCCTGTCCTTTCCATACAGAGGGACTTTGAGCCTCCCAGCCGATCCAATGGAGCTGAAACACCTCCCAGAGCCTTCTTGGTGCTGGGCACCTCGAGAGCCATGGGTGGAGGGACTCTATGGAAATGTTGTGATAATAATGATTAATAAAAAGCAGATAAACACCCAGTGTGGCTGGCCAGCCTGGGGAGCCATCCATTAGAGCTGTCATTCATTAGGGGTGGGGGAGGGGGCAGTCCAATCACATCTCCTCAGTTTAAGCAAACCTTCTGTAAATTGTAGGCTGCAGGCACTGACATTTGATAAATTATTCTTCATAATCCACCGTTGGCTGCCATAAATCTAATCTTTCAGCAGTCCCCATCTTAATAACTCCTATAGCCTCACAGGGTGACATGTCAATGTCCCTGCCTGGGACAGAGATCTCTGGGCTAAAAGAGACCAGAGATCCTGGACAGAGAACAGGATGAACTGGAGAATCCCGCAGCCAGGGCCCAGCCTAGGCAGCTATGCACTGGATGATCTGGAATACAGGGTGATGAGCCACCCTTGGAGCCATACCCGGAGGCCGAGTGCTCACACCCCACCCAGCACAGGGCCGAGAGAGAGCTCGTGGCAGGAGCTTAGACCCAGGAATAGGCAAGCTGAGTTCTACACCCTCCGCTGCAAGCCTGCCCATGTGAGGGCTTACCACCTCCTCCCTGAATTTGACCCTGGGTCAGTACAAGGGAATGTCAGGACATCTTTGCTCTGCAGGGACTGGGTGCTCAACTATGGGTAATTCCTTCTACTTGCATAATGTTGGTGCCTTCAAAGGACTCTTATGTAATTCTCAACCCTCTCTCAAGGTTAGGTAGAGGAGATGTTATTGCCTCCATTCTATGGAGAACACATTCGCTAAAGGTCAATTGTTTATTCATCCAACAAACATTTACTGAGTGACTAATACATGCAGGTCACTGTGCCAGTCACTGGGTAGTCAATGAGGAATGGATCCAAATTGGACATGAGCACCACCCTCTGGAGTTGCTACTGTAACTTAAAGTCCAGGAAGGGAGACAGAAATGAATTAACCAAGTAATCACAAATAGAAGAAAGATGGCCAACTCTGGTAAGTGTGATGAAGGGAGAGCTGGTACCATAAGAGCCAGGTTCAGGGCTTGAACCTGGACAGGAGGGTAGGAAGGGCTTCTTTGAGGAGGTGACCAGGACCTGAGACCTGAAGGATGAGGAACCAGTTAACTAGCTAAAGAAAGAAAGGAGACCCTTCCAAGCAGAGGGAACAGCATGTGTGAACCACAAATAGGTGGAACGAGACACACCAACAGGAGAGAGCTGGAAATACAAAGGCCAGCAACTCCAAACCAGAATCCAGGCAGAAGTGGGCTCCTGGTCTCCCTCCTGCGAAGGGGTCCTCATCCACAGCTCCTGCACGCTGGGGAGAAAGCCTGGCCGCAAGGGCTCACACTCATTTCTGATGAGGCCCACCAATTCTAAAACCTGATGGGCTCACCACCACGAAACCCCAAATGCCTTTTCCAGAAACCTCCAGATGTTCCTACACCCAAACGTATAGGAAGAGAGCAAATAAAGCACAGCATCCTTTGCTTATGGTATCAGGATGGGCCTCCTTAGCCCCAGCATAATGCCACACAGCAAGCATAGCCTAAGCTGTGTCCCCATGCCTCAGAGCCAGAGTTCAGGAACCAGAGCCCTTTGTACACCTAAGTATGTTTCACCCAGTAAGAGTTTTCCAGACTCACTTTACGTGTGATAGCAGTAGCGCCCAGGAATTTTAAAGGAAAGTAAACCCAGACTCCATGGATCTACTGGGAAGACCAAGCCCACGCTTACAGGGAACCACACCCAGACTACCAGCTCACCCTGGCAAAGCAGAGCAGTGATTAAAAATGCCATCTCCAGGGTCAGCAACCCTATCTGCCAAGGCCTTTACGCATCGTCTGCGGCTGCTCTCCCGCTACAACAGCAAAGGTAAGAAGTTGTGACGGAGACCATGCAGCCTGCAACACCTACAAGATTTACCATCTAGCCCTGCAGTAGGCAGAAAAATGGCCCCTCAAAGATGTCCATGTCCCAACCCCCCAGCCGGGCGCAGTGGCTCATGCCTGTAATCCTAGCAATCTGGGAGGCCGAGGCAGGTGGACTGCTCAAGGTCAGGAGTTCAAAACCAATCCCCCAAAGCTGCAAATGTTGCGTGGCAAAGGAGACCACGCAGGTGTGATGAGGTTAAGGCTCTCGAGATGGGAGAGTATCCTGGACCACATAAGTGGGCTCAATGTAATCAATCACAAAGGTTCTTGTAAGAGAGAAGCAGGAGGGTCAGAATTAGAAAAGGTGACATGATGACAGAAGCAGAGGAGAGAGGGATCGGAAGATGCTATGCTGCTGGCTACAAGGATGGAGGAACGCAGGCGGCTTCTGGAAGCTGGAAAAGCCAACAAAAGAGATTCTCCCCAAGAGCCTCTAGAAGGAACAGAGGCTGGCCAACACCTCAACTCTAGGACTTCTGACCTGCAGAAGAGTAAGATAATAAATGTGTATTTATTGAAGCCGAATACAGGCTCCCAATAGAGCATTAGTGCCACACTCCCAGAAGTCAGTTTTCAGTCTCTTGCTGTATTTCCCAGGACAGTGATGGGGCTTGGAAAGCTGGGGAACAAGACAGGGGAACACAGGCCAAACATGAACCCCAAAAGGGGAAACCAGGGAGGGGTACATCACAGCTTCCTAGTTCCACCATGTCACGTGAACCAGTCCCTGTTTCCCCTCCCAGGGCAAGGGGTCCCCCACTCCTGGGCTGCCTCCTAAATGTTACTCCTTCCCAGCCCCTGTGCCAGATGCTAAAACCTCTGGGCTGAAATGACGCTTTCCTCTCCTCCCGAGGAGCCTAGTTTCCTCTGCAACCTCACCCGGAAGTACCAGTCCTCAGGTCTCACACCAAAGACGGAGGCGCAGTGGGGCCCACGAGAGACTTCTCATCGCCACAAGGACTTTGGGGTTGATTTGCAGGAGCAGCTCCAGCTGTCAGAGGAACAGCCTCTGCTTCCAGAAACCCAGTTACAGGGAAACACATACACACAAACACCCTAGAGAGCTTATTAAATCGGGGAGGATTTTTTTTTTTCAGTATCTAGAAAGCAGAGACTGTAGCTTATTCAGCCTTTCAATGCTGAACCCCAAACGGCTCAAGCCAATGCAGACCCACTGGCCTTCTAACCACCAACCCATCCCCTCCTGCTCTCAGGAAAAGGGGGTGACTGCAAATCCCAGCCCTGTAGGAGATTCCTTCCCCAAACTGTTAGCAGGATAGCCTGCTCCCACACATACACATACATGTACACCGCCCCCCACTGTCCCCTTCAGCGCTGTGGACAGCCCTAAGGGGGTCCCCACTGTCCATGCAGATCTTGGGGTAGCCTCTCCATCTCCCTCACCCCTCCCCACTTAATTCATCCCAAGTCCTGTTGAGTTAGTCTCCGAAACATGTCGGTCTACTCCTCTCCACCTCCCCGAGTGGGGTCCAAGCCACCATCACCTCTTGTCTGGGCAACCATAACAGCCTCGTTAACTGGCCTTCTGTTGAGTTCTATTCCTCTCCCCCACACCAGCCTTGATGTCCCTGGAGGCCCAGCTGACCTCTCCAGCCTCATCTTTCAGGGTCTCTGTCTGCCCTGCTGCCACCAGCCCCTTCCCATCCCTGGTCAGACCCAAGCTCCTTCCCACTCAAGCCCTCTGTGTTCTCATTCTCTCTGTCCCATCCTCCTGTCCCTTAACTACCCTCTGGCCTCGGCTTCAACACCCCCACCCTGTCTCCTTGCTCAGAGCACCCTAGACTTTTCCTCAGGGCATTTATCACAAGAGTCATTAAAGCTTAATTTTTCTGGTCACTCATTTAACAGTGGACATTCCCATACAACTGGGTCACAGTGCCCTGATGGCAACTTGTTCACCCACGTAATCCCCGGGGCCGGCACACAGAAGGTCAGCCAATACCTGAAGAGTCACTAAAGGAACACTCGAATGACTGGTGAAGCCCCAGAAGGGACAGCAGCCACCCAGAGTCCACACACACAGGAGCCCTCACCTGTGGGCACCCAGACGTCTAGCCCCGCACTTGCCCCACCCCGGCCAAGGTGGCACAGACCTCCCTAGTCTGACTCGGGGTTCAGATCCTGCGGAGGTCACAGCAGCAGGGATGACGTCCTCAGCTCTGTCCACTCCCAAAGCCCCTCTCCTGCCCTTCGGTACCTGCTCCTCTTGACCACGCTAAAGTCCTGCTCGAGTTTCACCTCCCCCAGAAAGCCTTATTCACTCCTATGACCTTATTTGTGGTTCCGAGAACACCTAAAAGCTGCAGCCCACACCCCAGAAAAATTTCTCATTTGTCCTGACCTCTTAAGTTCTGACTATAGCTCATTGGTACCCAAAATATAAGCAGAGCTGTTGTGATGAGTCCACAAGCAACTCATAAAGCAGCCCACGCAGTCCCTTCCTCCAGCTCTCCACCCCTTGTGTACCACCATGGAGAGAGTTCTGCACTCTGAGTAAGGGTACGAGGGCCGGTGTATGGTCTAGGCCCACCTCTGCCACCAACCAGCTGTGGGGTCTTAGAGAAGTCCCCTCACTTTTTGTGAGTCTTAATTCCTGACTTGTAACAGGAGAGTGTTAGACTGCTTGACCAGTTAGCCTTTCTAATTCCATGATCCTATAACTCTCACCCTCCATCCTACACTCCCCTAATTGTGCCCCAGCCCCATATCAGCCAACCCCTACTCATGTATGTGCGCACACACACACACACACACACGTACGTACATACTCAAGTCTGTCTCTCTA
Source organism: Microcebus murinus (assembly GCF_040939455.1). Classification (NCBI taxonomy): domain Eukaryota; kingdom Metazoa; phylum Chordata; class Mammalia; order Primates; family Cheirogaleidae; genus Microcebus; species Microcebus murinus. Next base: position 24,529,244 of record NC_134109.1, read on the forward strand.
CCTGGAGTCAGGCTACCCTCCCTGGTTAGACACACACACACATACACACACACACATACACACACACACACATGCACACACACCAGGAGTCACTGTGGCTTCCCTTCCAAAGTGGCTCAGGCAAGGTCACTGACGGACTTCCCTTGTCACAGGGCTTCTGTGGCATAAATCACCAAGGTGGCCTGGCCTGGGAAATGGGCTTGTTCCTGAAGCTCCATGAATAAAGAAGCAGGCACAGCTGGCCTATTCATAATCAGCATAAAAAATTGATTAGCCCTTTCCAGATTAAACACTATTGTTTCAACGGAGAACATAAATCAGCTAGACGTGGAGGGCTCGCCTCCCTCTGCGGCCAAGCAGCAGCAGGTGGAAGGGGAGTGGGGAGAGCAGGAGGGAAGGGCTCCCCCACGGCCAGCCACAGCCTCACTGCTGTTTAGTTAAGCTCCTCCTCGGTCATCGACTGATTGGCACTAAATACAACACAGGCCAGGGCCGGAGGCAAGACAGCAGACTGGTGTAAGGATGAGGAAAGGTGCAGGCCTGGCCTGGCCTCACAGGCCCATCAGTGTGGCCTTGAGCCTGGCCCATCTCCTGGGCTACTTGCCGCCCTGAAGCAGCCTGTGTGTCTCTGGAGTCAATGACACTCAAACTCAGCTGCTGGCTCAGCCCCTGTCCTGCTGTGTGACTCTGAGTAAGTCACCTAACACTTCTGAGTCTCAGATTCCACACCTGGAAACAACGGGAAGCAGTTACCCATCTGGCTGAGCTGCTGAGAGGACTAAATGAAAACATCTAAGGCTTGGGTGGGAGGAACGTAAATATTCAACGTGACCTGCTGGGGCTCCCCATCCGCACGCCCCGCCTCCCATTCTGGAATGCTGAGAAGCCGTAAGCTGCTGAAAGGATTATGAAAAGCGCAGTGCTCCTCACCGAGCACGAGCACCTCCTGCCTCTGCCTCGCACTCTGTGACTCAGGCATGTGACTCTCTTGCCTCAGTTTCCACCTCTGCAAAACAGGAATAATGATAACAGGACTTCCCGCACAGGGCAGCTGTGCGGCTTCAGGTCTCTCCTCCGGCTCTTGCCTGGCTGGAAACTCCAGGATTCGCGTCTGTGCCCAGCGGCCCTTCCCCACAGTCTCAGGAGCGGCCACCAGTTGAAAAAGTCAGGAAGCTGGTGCATAAATATCCTACCTTCTCCCGTGGCCCTCGGTGGACGATTTGGCACCATTTCCCAGTGTCTCCACGGGACTGAGCTTCCTTCCCTCACAGTGGAGCCAGGTTCCCAGCACAGAGCCCGGCTGCCCCTCCCCCTGAACACAGCCCCACCTCCCTACTGGCAGCACCTGAGCTTCCCACAAACCACTGTCACTCAAACTCTTGTCCTGGAGTCTGCTTTTGGGAAAGCCCAGACCGGGACAAGCACCTGTCACTTGGCAAGCATTTGGTCAAGGTTGGCAATGAGTTTCCCTGTAAGACGGGGCAGGCCTGAGATCTCCCCTCCAAATCATCCCTTCTACTCGGGATGTCACCAGGAGAGACAATCCTCTGGCTCCCAAGGAGACATCAGAAACCACGGCAATCACACCCACCCTGCCCACACCAGCAAGCCCAGTCCTGAGCAGCCTGCGGGAGGAGACCCACTGCCCTTCCACCTGGGGAGGGCAAGGATGGCCACAAGTTCCAGAAGGCATGGGGTCAGCTGCCAGGGCATCTCCTTTGAGAGCCAAGACATTTGTCCTCTTGCTTGTGTCCTCTTGACTCACTGCCCAGCCTGGGACTGTCACGCTCTGAGCTGCAGAGGGGATGGTGAGAGGAGAGAAACTGGCCCTGGCCCAGCTCAGGGGGACAGCTAAAAAGGCCCCACAGGGAGAGCTCACATTTGCCAGATATGGACGATGGGAAGCACCTCCTTGCAGGGCTACTGCCTCGGGCCCCTCTGTCCATCCTGCACTGTTAGCTGGCTCTGCCTAAAATGTCTCTTCATCAGTCATGGGGGCTTGTATGTACACACACACACACACACACACACACACACACACACACACTATTAGTTGACTTGACTCCACTTAGACTTGGGGCCTAAGAAAAGCAATCCCCTAAAACTTGCGCCATCAAGGGCCGATGCCTACGGCCCACTTTACTGTCCTCCAGAAACCAGGTCTTCCTCGGGGATGGCAGCTACATAGCAAAAGGAGTGGGGATTTAGTCCTCAGAGTTCAAATCCCGGTTCTGCTTCTTACTAGCCACGTGACTGTGGCCATTGCTAACTTCTCAGGACCTCTGCTTCCTTGAATGGAAAGCTAGAATGGTAAAATCTACTGACCTTGCAGAACTACTGTAAGGATTAAGGACAGTATCTGTAACACATCCAGCCAACGTGTACTACATGGCAAGCACCAAACAAATAGAAACCACACGCTATTAGCCACTGTCATGAACGTCTCCAGTTTGTCTTCCTTTACCCATCTTTATGCCTTGCCTGCCTGTGTGCTGCTTCCCACCCCAACTCCGACCTGGGGCTTTAACTAAGAGGGCAGCATCTTCTCACAGGCCCCAGCTCCCTGGCCACAGTGACTGGCCTGGGCACAGGCATCTGCTCCAAGATGGACGAGTCACAGGCCTTTACACACACCCTCTGGCCACAGTGACTGGTCTGAGAACTGTATATCTGTGTTGGTGACCCAGAGCTGCCATAACAAATTATTACAAACTGGGTGGCTTAAAACAACAGAAGCATATTGTCATGCAGTATGGGGGCTAGAAGTCTAAAATGAAGGTGTTGGCAGGACCATGCCCCCTCTGAAGGCTCTAAGTGAGAATGCTCCCTTGCCTCTTCCTAACTTCCAGGGACTGCTGGCAATCTTTGGAGTTCCCTGGTTTGTAGCTGTGTCACGAAATCTCTGCCATGTTTGTCACGTGGCCTCCTCATAAAGCACACCAGTCACTGGATTTAGGGCCCACTCTGTTCCAGCATAACTTCATCTTAACTCAGCTAATTACATCTGCAAAGAACTTATTTTACATTCTGAGATTCCAGCTGGACATAAATTGGGGGTGGGGAGGGAAGAGGACATTATTTAACCAACACAACATCAGACTTAGGCTAAGCCAATCAGAGTCCTGATCTGGAATTTTATAGAATGAAATTGGGAGCAAGGTCAGTCCTTCCTGGGGGTGAAGCTGGAGAGAAGTGATGCTATGAGCTTTCAATGGCAGCTGGCCGTGGACAGAACCAACTGTGAATGAAGCTGTGCTATAGAGAGAAGGTGGGGGAGAGATACAGGGTCCTGGAAAAGCACCCCAAGGCCCCCCTCTGCCCAACCCCATCTAAGCTGAAACACACCTGCCTTTTCGCCTCAGCTGGTTCAAGTTGGGGTTATGATCCTTACAACCACAAAAGACATAAAGTACCCATCTGCTGTGGGTTGAACTATGTCTCCCAAATATCCATAGGATAGAGTCCTAGCCCCCAGTACCTCCGAACGTGACCTTATTTGGAAATAGGGTCACTGCAGATATAATTGGTTAAGGTGAGCTCTCATGCTGGAGTAGGGCCCAGTCATAACCCAATAGGACCATGCCCTTATGCAAAAGGGAAATCTGGACACAGAGCCAGACACACTCACACAAAACACCACGTGAAGATGTGGACAGAGATGGGTGATGCTTCTACAAGCCAAGGAACACCGAAGACTGCCGGTGAACCACCAGAAGCCGGGGGAAAGGCCTGGGACAGATTCTCCCTTGCAGCTCTCAGAAGGAGCCAACTCTGCTGACACCCTGATCTCAGACTTCTGGCCTCCAGAACTGTGAGACAATAAAGTTCTTTTTTTTTTTTTTTTTTTTTTTTTTGAGACAGAGTCTCACTGTGTTGCCCGGGCTAGAGTGCCATGGCATCAGCCTAGCTCACAGCAACCTCAAACTCCTGGGCTCAAGCAATCCTCCTGCCTCAGCCTACCGAGTAGCTGGGACTACAGGCATGCGCCACCATGCCTGCCTAATTTTTTCCTATATATTTTTAGTTGGCCAATTAATTTCTTCCTATTTTTAGTAGAGATGGGGTCTCACTCTTGCTCAGGCTGGTTTCGAACTCCTGACCTTGAGCGATCCTCCCCCCTCGGCCTCCTAGAGTGCTAGGATTACAGGCGTGAGCCACAGCGCCTGGCCGACAATAAAGTTCTGTTGTTTAAGCTGCCGGTTTGTGGCCAGCCCTAGCAAACTAATACAGCATCCATCCAAAGTTCCCTGCCCCTCACTCCAGCCCAGCTGGCCTGCTCGCTGGGCACCAAGCAACCTGTGTCCACCACTCCCCGGCACACTGCCAACCTTGCATGCCCTGGGACCTCCCCTCCTCAAATCTTACTCGTTCTTCAAGGGCCAGCTCAAAGCCCACCTCCCCCAGGAACCCGCCTCTGAACTTCCACTGAACTTTCAAGCCATCAGCCCATAGCTGAGTGTTTAATTGTGCTCTAATTACTCCCTCTGTGCATGGTACTGTCTGTGTGGCTTTGGAGGGAGGGGCATGGCTTTGACATTTGCCATATACCCCACTGAGTTGGCAGCACAGAGGTAAGAACACATCAGCTGCCCAACAAATCTGTGTTCTCTGAGTGAGCAAACCAACAGGTGGTCGGTCCCCACCTTCCTGAGGTGAGCGAATGGGGCTGCCATGAGCTGAGGCCCTTTACCTGCAGGAAGAGTGAGTGGAACACTGCAGACGCCCCAGCTGACCAGAGAGCTTGGGCGCCACCCTGAGCATTGGATCCCAAAGAAGGGGAAGCACCCCAAGCATGGCTTGTGGACTGATGGTGAATGGTGAACACCTTAGTGTAACTGCCCCAAGCCACTGGCAGAAGGACATAAAGAACACTCTAGAATCCTATCACCTTGAGGGACAGTCTTATTGAAAACATGTCTTACCTGAAGTCCACTAGAAACCACAAGATCTCAAGGACAAGGAAAGCTACTTGAGGGCCTTGGCTTTCTCTGACAGCAAAGCCAGCCAGATTCCGAGTGCTGGACACTAAGCTTCCACCCTGGGACAGGACCATCCTGAATCAGGATTCAGGACACCTGGTTCTTGCCCTGTTTCTACCATCAACCAGTTGTGCATTTAAGTAGTGACTTCCCCTCTCTGAGCCTAATTTCCTCACCTGTAAGATGCAGGCATTGCACTAGATGATTTCCAAACCCTTCCAACCTGTGAGTCAGAGATTCTCCCATGTAACTTTTGTCTAAAGCACTTGCCACTGAACAACAGATGAACAAACAGAGTCAGCATCTGTCGAACCCCAGGAAGATCCAGGCACTAGATGAGGTCCTGGATATATGTAATATGAGGGTTCTGCTCTTACCGCCAAACTTCATCCTCACAATGACCCTACACATAAGCACAGCTAACAGTTACCGGCGCTTACCACACCCCAGGCGCTGCTGTCTAGACGACTCATAGCTCTCAATCCTCGCCACGGCCCTATTAGTGGGAGAGTTCTATCATCGTTCTGTTTACAGATGAGGAAACCAAGGCCCAGCAAGATCATAAAACCCACCCAGGATGACACAGAAGGTGGTGGCATTAGGGATTCAAGCCCGGCTGACTCCAAAGCCTATTCTAATAACCTGGATGCCATACTGACCCAGCAGTGATGCTTTTGCTCCTTCTAGAAGCCAGAGCCTGCCCTTGCCCTCAGCCCATGGTTTAGACCAGTCGTCCTCAAACTACGGCCCGTGGGCCACATACGAGCTGCCTAGCACATTTATCTGGCCCTCCGGGTGTTTTTGCTGTCACTGCCTGTCCTGCTTAGCAGTCGACTCATCCTGGGCCCCCAGTGTGCACTCTCCAATGGTCTGAGAGACAGTGAACTAGCCCCGTTTAAAAAGTTTGAGGACCCCTGGTTTAGACAGTCCCAGACGTACCCTCCCACGGCCCTTGCAGGCTCCTATGGGAATGCCCCGGGGACAAGAGAACCAAGAACAGAGGCAGAGCTGGCCACCTGAGGACTCCAGGCCCCATAACGCCCCAGGGCCTCAACCAGAATGCCCTGAGTCAGATGGAGTGTCTAGGTTCATGTAAGATCCCATTATTAAGCACCTTTTGTGTGCAGGCCCCGGCCAGGGTGCAAGAGAACCCTAAGATAAGTGGAAGGAGACTTGCCAGCCCAAGGGCATGAGCCTGGCACTGAGATGACCACACGGCCAGGCTGAAGCGAGAGAACACCCCCAAACCATGAGCCCTGGGTCCACAAGAGGGTAGTTAACTTGGCCAGGAGGGCTGTGAAGGCTTCAGGAGAACAGAGGCATTTGAAGTAGTTCTGCAATCCAAGTCAGTAACATTTGCTAACACCTCCTATGTGCAAAGGCCATGCTGGGCCCTACAAGAGAGGTGTAGCCTGAGCTGCATAAGATACATCTGGAAGCTGCAAAATAACTGGACTGAAGGTGCCTCAGAGACTAGAGCAGGCCCCCCCACAGGGGAGACTCGCAGGCCAGATGTGCAGGAGGGCAGCAGCCTCATGGGGAGGCCGGGCCAGGAGGGACACCGGGGAGGGGCCACCCAGGCCACACCACCTGCCTCTCCCTCGGTGACTAACGGCAGGCCATCCGTCCCGCTGACAGTAATGCTTCCCGCCATCCATCTCCCTCTTATTAAATTGCCATTTTATGGCCAAAATCTCTCTCATAATTGATAAAAATCTCCTTTTAACGTTGGCATTATTGGGATGAAAATGTTTTTTTATCTTCATTATGTTTTTAATACAAATGTATTTTTTATTGAGAGCTGCTGGGAAAGCAGGAGGAGGCCGAGCTGGGAGGGGGCATCTCTGTCCCTGGGCCCCCCCACCCCGGCCTCCCGGTACACAGCTTCGCAGCCACCAGACCCTTCTGTTCCATTCCCAGAATACTCACTTGATGGCCTTCTTTGGGACAGTCTGGGGAGACAAAGAAACCCAGAAGCTTGCACAAACAAAGGTTGTGCTCAGGGCCAGGAGAAGCAGATCCAAAGACAGCTGAAGGCATCCAGGTGTTCTCAGAGGTGGCGTCAGGCCAGTGAAGCAGCCTGCGGGGCAGTAGGGGGTGAACTGACCTCCGCTGGGTGCTGCCAGTGGGAGCACGGGGCCAGGGCTCCATGAGCAGAGACCCCGGGGTTCACACAGTACCTGGCACAGAGGAGGTGCTCAACAAATACGCATAAGCGAATAAGAAGAGGACCGGGAGAAGTTGGAGGGGCTTTGGAAAGAAGGCAGCAAAGGATATGGGAGGCTGGAGGCATCTATCCCCAGAGGGGCTGCAGGCCCACAGGTGGACTTGGCCCTCAGGGTAGGAGGGGCTCCCTTGGCACCCCAGGATATGCCCACCCCTACATACACCCCACACTCTGCTCCACCAGGACACTGTTAGGGAGGCTGAGTCCAGCTGCCACCTGGAGGAGGCATGGAGGTGAGGAGGGATGGAGGTGGGTCCTGAATACAGCACAGCCACGAACTCCATGACCCTGGGCCCCTGGGGCTCCTCCTTGGCACTAGCCAGACTTCTTCCTCCAACCCCACTCCCCCAATGGAATTAGCCCTACCTGGGGGCCAAGAGCACAAAAGTCAGAGTCCCTAACCCAGAGGAAATGCTGCCAAAGGGCACTAGGAAGCTGTGATTGACAATGACTAGCTAAGCAGCCCCCAAGGTGGGGGACAGTGTCCTGGATGCCCAGGCTCTCCACACGCAACCCATGGGGGATTTCTAACAGCAGGAGGGAAGGGGCTGACCAATGGATAAAACACTGGGCACTGATCAGGAAGGGAAAGAGAAAGGAGGATTATTCTAGCAAAACAGAACAGTCATGTGCTGCATAACAACATCTTAGTCAATGATGGACCATATATACCACAGTGGTCCCATAAGATAATACTATTATTTTTACTGTACCTTTTCTGTGTGTAGATATGTTTAGATATACAAATACCACTGTGTTACAGTTGCCTACAGTATTCAGTCCAGTACCATGCTGTACAGGTTTGTAGCCTAGGTATGTGGTAGGCCATACTGCCCAGGTGTGTGTCAGTACACTCTATGATGCCTGCACCATGATGAAATCAACTAATGATGCATTTCTCAGAATGTATCCCCATCAGTAAGCAACGTGTGATCATACACGGGACAAAGAGCTACACTAGATATTAGAAAACCTCATTAAAGGCCCAACTATGCCATTTATAAGTCTCCCAGAACCAAGGAACCCAAGTCCTTTGCTCATATAAAGCAACCAGGACAAGGCACAGAAATGATAACTAATGTTTACTGGCCTTTTGCCCCATGCCAGGGCTGCTCTAAGGGCTCCACATTCACCAACTCAGTCCATCCTTACAGCAAGCCTACGTGGCAGGAACTGTTACTACCCCAATTTTACAGATGAGCGAATTGAGGGACAGAGAGGGTAAGTAACATGCCCAAGAGCACAAAGCTAATAAGCCAACAGGCAGTTTGGCTCCTGCCCACCTCAAAGGCTCAACATGAAGCTTAAGTGTCTTATTAAAGTAGGACTAAGAGCACAAACATATAGTCCTGGCCGAGGGCCACATGAGGAATTGTGATGGTTAATTTTATGTGTCAACCTCGCTGGGCCACAGGGTCCAGATATTGGGCCGAACATTCTTCTGGGTGTTTCTGTGAGAGTGGTTTTGAATGAGACTTGCAGTTAAGTCAGTGAACTTGGAGTAAAGCAAACTGCTCTCTGTAACGTGGGCAGGCCTCATGCAGTCAGGTGGGGGCCTGACCACAACCAAGACTGACCTCCTTGAGCAGCAGATGGCCTTCAGACTTGAACCACAGCATCAGCTCTTCTTGGGTCTCCAGCCTGGTGGGCCACTCTGCAGATTTTGGATTTTCCAGCTTCCATAATCACATCAGCCAATTCCTTCAAAGCAATCAATCTCTCTTAACCTCCCCCCTCTGCCACTACATACACACACATTCGTATCCTGCTCGTTCTCATTCTCTGGGGAGCCCTGACCAATACAAGAATGAGCTCCATCCCAGCCCTGGCATAGCTGCCACAGCCCGGAGGAAGGGATGCCCAATGGGGTCACAATTTCCTACTTCCCACTAAGTTCCTTATGTGACAGTAGAGGTGCTGTGTGTCCCTTGCCTGGGCCAGGCATTCTCCTGCCTCCCCTCTCCCTTTTTGCCTTTGCTCATGGTGGTCCTCACACCTACAGCACCTTCCCTCTGCCACCGCCGACTTGATAAACAGTTGATGTTCTTGGGGGAAGAGGCTTTTTTTAAATCTCTTTCCTGAACTTTTGCTTAAACCTACAATGAAACAAGACAAAAAAGTTGTCTTCCACCTGCACCCATGGGTTCATACGAAACAACTGGTGTGTATCCTTCCACCCGGTGCACAAAGGTACTCCCACACCTTCTCTTCTGCATTCTTGCAGCAACTCCAGGCAGATGGTGCATCAAGAATGCTGAGCACACGCAACATGCAGCACTCGCCCCTGGGTACTATGGGAAGCTATAAAATCAGGTTCCCTGGGAGAGGATGTCAAGGGATGAAAGACTGATAAGACGTGTTTCTGAGTACATGAGCCAAACCACACTACTCTGACACCAACACGAGTGTTGCCCCAGCAAAGGTCCTTCTATGCTCCACTCCAGCGGCTGGCCTCATTTCATTCAGTTTCTCATAGAATTTCAGAGCTAGAAAAAAACCTATCTGATGCAAATCTGTATGAGTTTAGGGTGGGGTCAGGTATAGGAGTGTGTGTGTGTGTATGTGTGTCCATAACCAGGGATAACTGTACCTGTGCAGTTGACAATCCTACAGGTCATCTCTGAAGTCCCACCATAACTCTATCCCCAAGCTCTCCACCCACCTCAAACCTCCCTACCTACACCTTCGCCCTGCCACTTGTAAAAGATGACCTCATCTCCCTCAGTACTAAAAACTCAGACTGTTAGAAAAGTTCTTTCATCTACCCCTACCTCACCCGCTACCCCACTTTGTACATCTCAGTCTCTTCCTCCTTCCTTTGCTCAGGTCCTGCTCCAAGTTCTCCTCTCCCTCAGGCTCGCAGTCTCAAAAGAACATTCCAGATCCCCAATTTTACAACCTCAGCTCCACTATTCTCTGGCCCTGGCCACATTCTAGCCAACAAGACTTCTGTGCTCACCTTCCATGCTTTATGTTTTCCTGTCCCTGCACCTCTGCAGAGCCACCTCATTAATCAGGAATCCCCTCCTCCAACCAATCCCACCCATCTCAGAGGGCCTGGGTGAGATGCCACCTGCTTCAGAAAGCCCCCGTCCATCCGAATGTGACCCCTCTCCCTCCTGCAAACTCCTCAGGGCACTCGCATGGCCAGGTGTCACTACAATGAGTGCTCCTCCCCACGACCCTGGACTCCAGCATGTGGCAGGATGAGGTCATACCTGTCCCCGGCTACACCCAGCATCCAGCACTGTGCTTGTTGCACTAAGTACCAGCTGTGTGCATGAGCAAAAAAGGGAAGGAATGAAAGAATGAAGGAAAAGGTGCTGAACCACAGAATCACAGGCTGTCAGAGCCTGCAGGGGCCTCAGACAACTACTAACCCAGATGAGGATCCATAAGGGTTTGTGGTTGTTGTGAAGAACCATGCCAGGTCCTCCAACACGGAGCCAAGGGCTCATGGGGGCCAGGGTGGTCAACAGCCTCATGGCACAGGTCTGTGCCCACCCCATTTAGCCTCCTTCCACAGGTAGAGAACCTGAGTCTCATCCACCTGCTCGAGGCTCCCCCTGCAGGGAAGGGCCGGTCATCAACACCCCTCCCTGACTCGCAGGCTCAGGCGCCATCTGCTGGCCAAGGCCAGCACTGCATCTGGACCCACAGCCCCAAGGGCAGTCAAACCATCCCCACCCCAGTCCAGACCCAGCTCACTCCTGGGAAAGCATAAGTAATCCCACCTCCTGGAGGCTGGGCTCCTGATTGCTTCCTGGAACCTGTCTTTCAGGACATAAGCCTAATAATCAAAATAAAAGGAATAAAGCAAGTTTCTTTCTGGTATTATTAGTTGAGTATTCCAAGAAACACACACATACCTGTTTTGTTTTGGTTTTTTCTGCCAAACAAAAGCTCTCTTATGTAGGGGACAAATCACTGTCTTGGGGGTCAGAAGACCTGAGGTCGAATCCTGCTGCTTGTCACTGTCCCGGCCCCAGCTGTGTGGCCCCCAGCACTCTCCTGCCTAACCCAATCCTATACAAGGATGATCCCCCTTCACTCGCCCTCAACGGTACACCAACAGTGCCAGCTGATGTCCAGGGACCTTAATCCAGAACCGAATCATGGGTCCCAAAGTGCTGCAACCTCAACCTTATCTCTCAACCTTACCTCCCACTCTCAAGCTGGGGACACCCCTCAGGGACACCCCCACATACCTGGGGCAGGGACAGGTCTGAGGACACTGGGGACCCTCTAAGGCTGCTGCTGACGGGAACCGAGCAGCACAGGCTGGAGCACACCATCCCTGAGCCCCTCTCCACAGAGGGGTCTCTGAGCTCAGGGTAAGCTCAATGCTCTCCAAGGACCGGCATGTTGGAAGATGGCCACTCGGGCCAGACCCAGCTCCTTCTGAGCACACTCCTGAAGCCAGGGATGGAATCAAGCTTTCAACAGAAGGTTCCAGGGCTGGCATAGAGCCCAGGGTGAGGGGGCCCACTCAGACATCATCCTGGGGGCGAGACTGCTCCCCAAGAAGTGTCACCGGAGGGGCGGGAGGAGGAGGGAAGCGCCAGTGAGTGACTTGCCTCCGCCCTCACTCCCACACAGCCCCTTTCCCCTCCCTCCACCCACAGACCAAAAAAGTGTGTCACCGGGGAACAAATGCCATCTTCCCACGAGGGAGGGGGAGGAGGAGGAGGAAAGAGAAGGCTTCGTGTGCCTGTGGGGCCATGGTAAGAAGCTTCCCAGCTGTGAGGGACGCCCCCTCAGAACCGTGACCTTGACGTCAGCCTTTGTCTCGGGGGCTTGAGAGGCACTGCAGGACAGGAGCCACATGGCCACCATGCTCAGGACTACCTGGCAGGGGGTCGGGGACAGGAGGCTGGAAGAGAGCCCCTAAAGACGCAGGCAACATCTTCCAACCCCAAACATCCTTCAGCCAGCTGAGTGGACCCACCATGACTGCTGACACCCCAAACTTCCCATCTCGTTCATCCTGGCTTCGAGGCAGCCACTGACCTGCTCTTGCCCTGTCCCCCTCCCCAGCTCTCCAGACAAGGCATTTAACCCTCCAGGGGTTAATCTCCTGCTGCCTTCCCCTCCTGCGCATCCACCCCCAGTGAGCTGCCACATGCCAGCCACGATGCACTTCACACTGTTATTATAGTGATTTATTTAGTTTTAATTTGAGGGTGAATCTCTTGCTGTTGGAAGCCAGAGGCCCACAGTCTTGGCAAGAGACAAAGCTGTGTGTGGGCTGGCACCATGCCAATCCTGTCTGCTCTGCCTGGGGTCCCTGCATCCTCACCCTGACCCTCCTAGCATGAGGCCTGCTCCCTGACTCCAGCCCCAAATCGAGTTTACCTTTCACTCAATGTCTCTCCCTTTGGGGGAAATGTTCCTAAGGGGCAAAGGAGTCACAGACACTTCTATGCTCACCTCCTTCGCGGTCTGAGCCCCCATCCAGGCCAGCCAGTCACTGAGGAGTGGGACAACTATGGCTGCATGAGAGGTACCTGGGGGGACCAGCTCCACATTAAGGTACCAACAGTTAGGGCCAGCTTCATATAGATCAATAAAAATGGAACCAAGTGGTCTTTACCAACCCTCTCTCAGCCCCTACTCTCAGCCCTGTGCCAAAGAGCCTAAGGAAGCTGTCACAAGTTCACCCATTGGCTCATTAAACAAACCCTGACACCTACCATGTACTAGATACTGTCCTGCCACTATAGACACAGAGTAAAAGGACCATCATGATCTTCATCCTCAAAGACTCTATGACTTGCAGAGGAAACCCTAGACACAACTAACCAAGCCACAAGTTACCCAAGTGCAGGGATCTCAGTTCTGTAGAGCCCCAAGGAAGGATAAGATTAGTCCAGGGAGAGTCACAGAAGACTTCATAGAAGAGCTGGGGGCTGGATGGGAATGCCAGCACCAAGCAACCCGGCCTGGCATTTGTTAGACGGATGGACAGATGGACACATGGCCTAGAATTACTTGACAGAGAACAGAGTGAAGATATTCCAGGCAGATGGCAGGCCATGGGAGTAGGCCCCAAGGACTAAGGGTACACAGTGAGTTTGAGACAAGTAGCAGAATGTGACCAAAGCATAGGGAAATAACAAAAATACTAGCAGTAACTAATATTTGTTGAACATTTGCTCTGCACATCAGGTACTATACTAAGCACTTTACATTCATTATCACTTCTAATCCTCACAGCAACCCTATGAGACGGGCGCCATGGCTACCCCCATTTTATGGATAAGGAAGTGAGATATCAATAGAATCAATCATTTGTGCAAGGTCCAAGGCCCAAGCTCCTGGCTCCTGAGCCCAGACTCTACCCCAAGGTATAGCCACAAAACATATAGGCAAGTTGAAACCAAACAGAATGGATCTCGAAAGCCCTGCTAAGGATTTAAAACTTTAATAAGGCATTAAGCCCTCAATACCTGATAGATATTATTAGATTGAAATATATGAATCATATTAGGTTGTAGGTCAAAAACAGTCAAACACAAACAATTCCATATGATTCAACTAGTATTTTTTACTGAGGGCCACTGAGGTTCCTTCTAGCACTTTGACTTCAGCACCAAGAGTTGCTATGACATTTGGTTCTGTGTCACTGGTGAATACCCAGTACCCTGGGCCCAGGCAACAAGAACTCTGCCTTTTCTGAACATGCCACCCTGGGCCCACCCCCCAGCAAAGGCAGGTACCTCCTTGCCCAGGTCCTCGCGGATGACCTGGCGGACCTCCTGCATGCTGCTCTGCGGGGCCTGGCTGTGTAGCACCTTCAGTGTGCTGGTGTACTCCTCCGGCAGAAGATAGTCCAGAGACCCCAGGTGCTGGCCCACTTTGATGAAGGTGCCCCGGTTGGCACAGCAGAGCTCACAGAGACGCCTGGCAGATCGGAGGTGCACCTGTAGGGAGACAGGCCGGAGCCCAGAGAGGTGTGAGTACAGACTGTTCCCTTCTCCTGCCTGAAAACACCAATCCCTAGCCCCACCTCTAGCGTCCAGAGCAGGTGCGTGTGCGCGCACATACACCTACATCCCTCCCTTCGCCTCCCTCACCATCCTCCTTCAGTCTCCTGGTACACACAGCAGTCAAGCCCAACTGCATGCCGAGCGGGCCTTCATACATGGCCCAGTGCTTCCGATCTGCTCCTCTCCATCCAAACTTACCTGGTCTAGGTCCCCCTCCCTAGAAGTGAGCATTCAAGGCATTTAACCAAGCCTTATCTACTAATGATTCACTCAATGGTACTTTGAGTTAATGTACTTGCCACTCACCCTTCAGACATACTAATAATACTTTGTTTGTTGAGATCTCTACAATTTATAAAACATGGGCATATGCATTACATCTTTTAATCTTCACAGCAGCTCAGGGAGGCAGGTGTTAGTAGCTTTAAAGATGAGAAACTCAGTTGTTGTGTTTATAAAGCAATAGCTAATAAACGTCAAAAGAAAGTCTAGAAGACACTCCAAATCTAAGGCTCTTTTAACACAGTAAACTTTGGCAGGCTTTCCTCATTAACTGGAGGAATAATTGTGCTGGGGGCATCAGGCGCAGGGAGTTGGCAGCTGGGCAGGTCGTCTAGGAAAGAGTAGCCTTAACTGACCTCCTACTGCCCACCAGGATGCCCACCTGGGCAGCCTGCTAGATAGAGCCTGGGGTCTGGGCCATTGCTCTGCTCTGGTGGGAGGGGGGCCAACGAGCCCGGGGCTCTGGGATGAGGGTGCTTAGGCATGCAGCACTCTCTTCTGAATATCTAAAGTAAAGGCTTCCTGTGTGCTTCACTTGGCAACTAATTATATAGGATCTTTGAATGCTTCTTCCATCTTTGTTGTCAACTGTTATTTAACTGCTCGCATGGTTTTATTGCCCCTGATATGTGCTAATTATGTCAGCATTCTTCATGGCATCTAAGAGAGTGCAAATCCATAGTTATTCACTCTCTCTTTGCTGACTTGGTTGGTGGGAGGCAGTAGCAAATCCCCAGGGTGCTGCGAGCCCATTTTGTGTGTGTGTTGGTGGCCCCATCTTCTTTAGCGGCTGCAGCTCTGGAAAGCAGGACCCTCAGAGGACCAAGCCCCCCATTTGGGCTCTGGGCTGGGGTGATGACTGGGGCTGCACAGCCCAGGGGCAGACAGGGCCACCTCCCCGCTCTGGAAGGGCTCTCCCAAGAGAGACATCAGCCACCACATAGTCCCTGGGGACCTACTGTGGGCCCAGCCACGTGCCCTCTACTATCGGGGAGGGCGACAGAGCTGCTCGCACAACAGAGAATGACACATGGCCACAAGTAGAGGAAAGGGCCCCTGGCTGGGTACCGTGGCAACTCACAGATGAAAGAACAAGAGGGCTGGCACTGGAGAGGTTTGGCTCACAGGGAGCAGGAACCGGGGTGTGTGTTGGACATGAGCACACAGCCTCTCAGCTCCCAATCCACTCTTCTTTGCCTGCTTTGTGGTCCTGTGTTCCCGCTCCTCTGTCAGATGACTTGACAGCAGGCTTTGTCAGTGGTGGCTCTGAGGGACACTGTGAGGCCACAGCAGGAGCAAGGGGTCTCCCCTGCTGGTCCCAGGGCACTGCTGTCAGCAGCACACAGCCAGGAGGTCAGCGGCTGGCAGTGCCTACTGCAGTGGCCTCGTAGGCCAGCTGTGCCCATACCCTCCAGTAAGTTTCTGGTCTACCTGTGGTGCCCTCCCCATGGACCAACTCAGGCCCACCCCTCCAGCGAGTGTCCTGACCACCCAGCAGGCCGCTCCTATAGATCAGCTCTGGCCTCCTCCCTCCTGGCAGGCTGCTCCCATGGGCCAGCTCTGGCTCAGGCCTCCACCGTGTCCCCTTGCCACCAGCCTGTTCTGGAGCAGCCCTGCCTGCCCCATCGAGGCCTGACCCTCAGCCTCATGGGCAGGAGGATCTCTGCCAAGTCCTTACTTCTGTCCTGTTCACTATCCCTCGGCACCAGAAGGGGTAGCTGATTTATATGTTTGCTACCACTGTACTCTTGGAACCTTCTTCTACTCCTTTCAGGAGTTAACAACCTTTTACTAATTACTAATACTTTATACTAAATTTTCCCTGTTCAAATTACTGGTGTAGCTGGACCCTGGCTGACACACAGGGTTAAGCCCTTGGAATTAAATCTGAATAGATTAAGATGGAAAAGGAAGGCATCTCAGATCAAGAGTACAATGTAAGCAAAAGCACATGTGCATGTGTGCTGTGCGTGTTGCTGTATGTATGTGGGGGGGGGTTGTGTGTGTCGCTATGAGTAGGTTGCTCTGTGACTGTGTTGCTCTATGTGTTTCTCTGTGGGTGTGTTGTCGTATGTGTGTTGCTTTGTGTGCACGTGTTGCTGTGCGTGGGGGTGTGTGTGAGTGTTGCTGTGTGTGTCACTGTGTGTGGGTGTTGCTCTGCATGTGCTGCTGTGTGTCGCTGTGTGTGGGCGTGTGTGTGTTGCTGTGTGAGTGTGCACGCGGACATACCTGCTCCATCACTTTGTTTAGACTGGGCTGACATCTGCATTTGTCTCTGCTGCTGGCAGCCCTCAGAAAGCATCAGCCTCACCCAGCTAAGCCCTCCCACCAGGAACAGAGCCAGGGCTCTAGTGCCCCTCACCTGTAGTGTGGCTTGAACCAGTCCCAGGTAGGGTGTCTATTGGCACAAAGTGACAGTGACTTTCAGGACAATGCAGCCTTCTCTAGTCACACAAGCCCAGGAAAGCCAGTCCACCCCGACTCACCAGTTATCTGGCACATCAGCTCTTGGGGACAGAAGTCGTGTGCATCCCCTTTACACTCTGTATCTTGGAGCAAGTCATGTGCATGCCATAAATGACGACTATGGGCCATATGCTCACAAAACATCACCCATGAAGCTGAGTCAGCACCCACTGCAAATGGCACCTACATCTCCGCTGAAAAAGCCCCAAAGTCACCTTCAACCAGATTCTAACTCAACTCACACACATATTCACTCTTTCTCACACACACAGAGGTGATGGACAATACCACTCACCAAAAAATTAAAATGTTCTTTTAAGGCCAAACGACACAAATGCTAAAGAACAGAGCAGGCACTCTCTGTGGGGTCCCTTTTCAGCTCCAGCTTCTATAGGTTCACTGTCCCTTAGGATCAGAAGCCAGGTGCCATTCAGACCTCCAGGGAACGACTGGCTTAGGGCACACTCCCACTCTCAGCACTCACTCGCTTCATCTGACACCATAGTTAACATGGGGCAACATGCACACAAGCAACATGTACACATGCCCACACAGAGCAACACAGGCACACACACAGCAACCCACACACACAGAGCAACACACACAGAGACAGCCTCCTGGCAGCAAGGATTGTACACAGGGATTGCAGAGTTCTCTCCTCCTGCAATCCTTCCCCCAGCCATGTGAGTGTGTGCAGTGGAAAAAGCAAAGCTTTCAGAATCTCCCGACCTCTGCATCCCCTCAAATCTAGTCCTTCGTACCACACATATCTTTGAGCACCAGGAGGAACATGCAGGTAAATGAGTTTTGGGGTTTTGTTTGTTTGTTTGTTTGTTTGTTTGTTTGTTTGTTTTTCAAGCAGAGATGAGGTGTCGCTCTTGCTCAAGCTGATCTCGAACTCCTGATCTCAAGCAAGCCTCTCACTTCTTCCTCCCAGATTGCTAGGATTACAGGCGTGAGCCACTGCGCCCAGCCAAGAGTTAGTTTAGAACAGCGCTGTCCAGTGGAATTTTCTGCAATGATGGAAATGTTCCGCATCTGCTCTGTCCAATACAGTGGCCACTAGCTACATGGCTACACATGGCTACTGAGCACTAGACATTTGGCTACTGAGACTAAGCAACTGAATTGTTTTGTTTTGTTTTGTTTCAAGCAGTCAGTGATGGGGAAGAAACCGAATTTTTAATTAAATAGTTAAATTTCAAGTAACTTAAACTTAAGTCACCACATGTTGCCAGAGGCTACCTACCATGTCGGACAACTCTGGTTCATAAATTAGCAACAACTACAATAAACATATAATAATTTATTTAGTTCCCTGTTCAAAGTACTACTCCTGGCCTACAGTAAACACAAATATCAATGCTGGTTGTTTTTAAATTTTCCCAATATCTCTGTAAAATAGATCTCAGTATATGTCTTTACAGAGGAAGAAATAATCTCAGAGAGGTTCAATGACATTCCCAAAGTTCCACGGCCAGTAAATGGTGAAACCATGGTGTGTTCAAACCCTGATCTGTCAGATACCAGCCCAGTATACTATGCACCATGAGCTGGGGAACAAGAATTGAATTTTTCTGGGTACAAGGCCTTATAGAGGGCTGCAAAGAGGTACAGACATGGTCATCATGGGTAGAGAGTTTACGGTATACACTTAGAAGTAGACATACACCCACAAGACCAAATTTGCCAATAAAGCTACAATAGCAGCCCAATCACTCCAGCGTGTGACATATGCAGGAGCAGAAGCCAGGCTGGGCACTTGATGGTGGCCTTGGAAGTTGGGTCGAGTGTATATAGTTTAAAAGGACAGTGCAAGCTTTAGTTGGTCTTCAACAAAACAAGGAGGAACCATATAATATAATATAATAATGGTTAATAGCATTGGCTTTGGAATCAGAAAGACCTGAGTTTAAATCCTGTCTCACTACTTAATTGCCATATAAACTTGGACCAGCTAATTAACTTTGGAGCCTCAGTTTCCTCATCAGTGAAAGAGGGATAATAACTATACTTGTCACTGTGATGATTAAATGAAGGTATGCATAAAAAAGCGCTTAGCACAGGGTCCAGCATAGTCAGTGATCAGTAAATAAACGGAAAGAGACAGAGAAGGCAAAAAATTAATCTTCCTGGAAAAAAGAAATATCAAAAAAAATAAATAAACACTTCAGGCCCATCCATTCCCTACAGAGTACTTGGTTCAGTCCAACAAGTCTGGACCACAGTCTAATAGACAGAAACAATAGCTAATTTCATGCTCCATCATCTAAATTGCAAAGCACCAGTGCATAAGAAATGAAATTGCTGCAGAGCGTTCTTCTAAACACACAGACTTCAGGTTTTCTTCCCCAAAGATCTCCCTACTTCTCCGACTATTCTGACAAGCACCCATTTGCTCGCTGGACCCAAGCCTGGCCTCCAGCCAGCACCTGGCTTGCCTGGCTGTCTGGGTGTGTCCCTGCAGCAGCCTCCTCACGACAGGGCCCCCACACTTCCCCCTCACCCTGTCACGATATCACAGAACAGCTGCAAAGCCTCCCTAGCCCAGCTCCGGCTTCCTGTTCACTCCAGCCCAGTAACTTGCCTTATGATTATCTCATTACCAATAACCTTGCTGTAATGAGTTTTAATCTGCCTCATATTAATTAAAAGCATTGTCATTAGCCAGCTTGGCTTGGGGTTTAGGAGGGGGGCACTGAACAGCTAATAAGATCAACTCTGTGTTGCAGAGTTATTGATTAGGCCGGACGGAGCCAAGGCCCACGGAGGGCAACTCTCTACTCATATCTGAAATCCCAAGAGCAGGGCCCCCCAACCACCATCACACTGAATCCACGGGGCTCCCATCGGCAACGGGAATGTCTCCGATGGGGCGTGTGACACTGAGAGGGAGGAGACAGACAGACACACCACAACGCCAGAGAAAGAGGTGGGCACTGAAAGAGGAGACAACAGACAGATTTCCAAAACAGACCTTTGGTTAATTCATCTAGTCAGAAAATCAAGCCTCGAAGGACTGAAATGTTAACAGTGGTATCGCTGGGCTATGAAATTATGGGAGTATTTTTTTCTTCTTTATAGATTTTTCTGTATTTCCCAAATTCTCATGACTAAAATATATTACATCAATGATGGGGGAGAATTTTTTTTTAATTATCTCTTCTTTATCATATTCTGGGAATGGAAAAGTGCAGCTGATTTTTTTTTTTTAGCTTTAAATGGACAGGACTCTGCCATGCAGACTGGTCAGAGAGAGGAATCCAGCACCTCTTCCCTGCATGACAGGGTGCCGTGGTCCCCGTGTGTTTTCCCTCATGAAAACAGAATAGTAACTCCTCATCCCCAAGAAATCAGGCCAGGGCTACCTCCAAGGTCCCTTTCTGGATGTTACCCTTTGCTTTGTCTTTTAGGCAACAAAGCAAAACTCATCATGTCATGGGGAAAAAAACAAGTTGCAGTTTATAAACGTTTTGCAGGAGGCTGGCCCCAGACTGAATCCCACTCTGACCACATAGGGGACAGTTCTGTGGTTAAGAGCACAGGACATCAGAGAGCCTTGGGCTATAACCCAACTTTGCTACTTTGAAGCTGGTGACCTTGGACGGGTTATGTAAGCTCTCTCTACTTCAGTCTTCTCATCTATAAAAGGAAGATAATAATAGTATCTACACCTCACAGGGCTGCTGTGAAGATTAAATGAGGTGAGGTGGTACATGTATCCAAGTAGCCAGCGCTGGCGTTTCTATACCTATTGTAAGGGTATCTGGGATTTGTTTTAGGCAGGTTGGTGAGATACACAAACACACAAACACCGACAGAAATAATTATCATGAAGGAAGACATCCTTACCCACAAATCCCTGGGGATGAGGGTGTGGCATGCCCTGCAGGGTGACTTAGGGAAACACTGGCTTGGGGGGGGGGTGTCAAAGGCAGACGGAGGGGAAGTGTGGATGAGAACCTTCCCTGTGGGTACAGGGGAAAGAAGGGATGAGGCAGGGTACACAGGCTCAGGCCTGGCTAGTTTGAATAATTCCATCCCCAGTTCTTTGGTACCTGGCCCTGGGGCCGTTAGGGAAAGGGGACAGTGGCCGAAAGTATAAGATCCTGATAAAAGGGGTGGGAGCTTGAGCTCCTGATTGGTTGGTTTGCATAGGAAAGGCACACCCCAGAAGAGTTGTTCAATACCTCTAGCAATTAGCCTTAGAAGGAGAAGTCCTTCCAATACCAGCAAGGCCCCAAGATATCAAAGTATCAGAAAACCTATAGAAAAATAAAGAACATGATTAATACAATACTCTAGCTATACTCCCTTTGGGGATCTCAGCAAGCATCATGGTTGTAAACATCATCTATACACTGACGACAAAGAAATGTATATCCCTTGCTTAGACTTCTCCCGACTCAAGCTTGACACATTCACCTGCCTCTTTGACATCACTCCAACGTCCAAAGGGCCCCCCAAACTTAGCCTGACTTTCCCTCCACTCCCACCCCCACCAAATCTGCTCCTCCTACAGTCTTCTCCATCTTAAAAAACGGCAACTCTAAACTTAAGAGTTTTTCAGGCCATAAATCTTGATGTCATCCTTGACATCTCTCCCAAAACAGGAACTAAAATTGCTTTCCCATGTGAAACAACAAAAAACTGGATAAGATCCATAAAACAACAGGTTTTCAAGGAACAGTACATTCAGCAATAAAGGATGTGACTCCTAAGAGATGGGGAAGAGACAAGGGGAGCCCTACAATTGCCCCAGTTTATTGTACCTGGTGTTTCCGGGTCACAGCACCAAGAAGGGGACCCAGGCAGGGACCAGAGGACTCCCTGAGATGAGGAGACAGAACTGAGAGTCCAGGAAGAGTTCAAAGGACAGAGTACTGAAGAGGAGAGAGCTGCACGAAGAAAAAACACTAAAGATGTGCAGACGGCCCACTGCGTGTATTCTGCTGAATACAGATCAGCACATGTCTATGTAAAAACTACCTGAGTGAAGGGAAAGAACAACCCAAAAAGAATTAGGGTTAACAGTACCCAGCACACATACAAGACCTATTTCCTCCAGCCAGACTAGAAAAAACTCATAATTCATAGGACATTTGTTATATTATCCAGAAAGGTCTTGCGTAAGTAAAAGGGAAAATCCCAAACAAAACACCATTCCATTCCCCTCTAACAAATACTAAAAGCAAGACCTGAATAAAACAAACTATTTCCAAGCAACTTAACTTTGTCCCAGAACAAAGCTCAAGAATATGTGGAAGAATACACAAATATCTAACACCTAAAAAATTGAAGCACAATATCTGACATCTACTAAAAAATTACCAGGTGTGCAAAGAAGCAGAAACATGATATATAATGAAAACAAAATCAATCCATTAAAACCACCCCAGAACTGAAACTGATGTTAGAATTAGTAGAGAAAGACATTAAAACAAGTATTGTAACTGCACTTCGTATGTTTAAAAAGCTAACCAGAGACATGGATAAAAGAGAGAGAACAAGAATGCACAAATTACAATCACAAATCACAAACTTCTAGAGATGAAAAGTGTAATGTGTGAAATGAAAAATACACCCAACGAGATTAATGGTAGATTAGACACTGCAGAAAAAAAAAAAAAGATTAGTGAACTTAAAGAATAATTTCTAGCAATAGAAACTATTCGAAATGAAACACACAGAGAAAAAATAATTTTTTGGCCGGGCATGGTGGCTCATGCCTGTAATCCTAGTACTCTGGGAGTCTGAGGCAGGAGGACTGCTTGAGGTCAGGAGTTTGAGACCCGTTGGAGCAAGAGCAAGATCCCGTTTCTACTAAAAATAGAAAAATTAGGCCGGGCGCGGTGCCTCAAGCCTGTAATCCTAGCACTCTGGGAGGCCGAGGCGGGCGGATTGCTCGAGGTCAGGAGTTCAAAACCAGCCTGAGCAAGAGCAAGACCCCGTCTCTACTATAAATAGAAAGAAATTAATTGGCCAACTAATTATATATATATATATATATATATATATATATATATATATATATATATATAAATAAAAATTAGCCGGGCATGGTGGTGCATGCCTGTAGTCCCAGCTACTTGGGAGGCTGAGGCAGAGGGATTGCTTGAGCCCAGGAGTTTGAGCTTGCTGTGAGCTAGGCTGACACCACGGCACTCACTCTAGCCTGGGCAACAAGCGAGACTCTGTCTCAAAAAAAAAAAAAAAAAATAGAAAAATTAGCTGGATATCTTGGAATGTACCTGTAGTCCCAGCTACTTGGCAGGCTCAGGCAGGAGGATGCTTGAGCCCAGGAATGTGAGGTGGCAGGAAGCTATGATAAAGTCACTGCACTCTACCTGGGGTGACAGAGTGAGACTCTGTCTCAAAAAAAATTTTTTTAGTTTTAAAAAATAAGTTTTTAAAATGAAAAGAACATCAGTGAGCTGTGGGGCAAATTCAAGTAGCCTAGTAAACATGTAGTTGGAGTTCCCAAAAGAAAAGAGAGAGGTGAAAAAAATATCTGAAGAAATATTGCCTGAAAATTTTTCATATTTGATATTTAAAAATCTATAAACAGATTCAAGAATCTCAAACCCAACTACAAGAAACATGAGGAAACCTACACGTAGAAATTGCGAAAACTAGTGATAAAGAGAAACTCTTAAAAGCATCCAGAGAAAAAAGACATTATGGGCAGAGGAACAAAAATAAGAATGACAGATGTTTCACTGGAAACAATATAAGCAGAAATTAGTGAAGCAATACCTCTGAAAGCACTGAAAGAAAACCCAGAATTCTATACCCAGCAAAAACATCTTTCTAAAAGAAAGGTACAATAGCTCTTTCAGACATATAAAAGCTAATATAATCTATCTTCCTACACTACAAGAAAGGTTAAAGGACCTCCATCAGGCAGAAGAAAAATGAAACCATATAAAAATATGGATCTACACAAAGGAACAACGAGACCAAAAATAGTAACTTCATGAGTAAATACACAAGAATTTTTGTCTTATATCTTGTATCTCTTTAAAAGATAAGTGGAGTCAAGCATGGCAGTGTGTGCCTATAATCCCAGTTACTAGGGAGAGTAGGCAGAAGGACCGCTGGAGCCCAGGAGTTCAACACCAGCCTGGGCAATATAATGAGACCCTGTCTCAAAAAAAAGATAAGTGACTGCTTAAACAAAAATAATAACAATGTAATATGGAGTTTATAACATATAAAAGCAAAATGTATTACATCAATAGCATAAAAGCTGAAAAGAATAAAATGAAAGTGTATTATTTTATGATTTGTATACTCTGTAAAGTGGGCTATAATATCACTTCAATATAGAGTATGACAAGTTAAAGATGTAAACTATAAATGAAAGAATCATTAAAATAACAAAAAGAGCTGGGTGTGGTGGCTAGCACCCTATAATCCCAGCTCCTCGGGAGACTGAGGTGGGAGGATCACTTGAGCCTAGGTTGCAACGAGCCAGCCGTGATTACATCACTGCACTCCAGCCTGGGCAACAGAGTGAGAATCCATCTCAATAAAATAAAATAAAATGACAAAAAGAATTATAACTCATAAGCCAACAAAGGAGATATAATGGAATCATGAAAAATATTCAGTCCAAAAGAAGGCATGAGGGAGAAAACAAGTAATAACTAGCAAAAAGGACAAATAGAAAAATAGCTAGATAAATGATATAAATCTAACCATATTAATAATCCCATTAAATGTAAAAGGCCTAAACACCCCAATTTAACGTTAGAGGCTGTCAAACTAGATAAAAAAGAAAAAACCGAACTATACGCTGCCTACAAGAAATGCTCTTTAAATATAAAAAAACCACAAATAGATGTAAAAGGATGGAAAAAGATATACCACACCAATAAAATCAAAAGAAAGCTGGAACATCTATATTTATATATCAGACAAAATTGATTTCAGAGAAAATAACAGGCCGGGCGTGGTGGCTCACGCCTGTAATCCTAGCACTCTGGGAGGCCGAGGTGGACGGATTGCTCGAGGTCAGGAGTTCAAAACCAGCCTGAGCAAGAGCAAGACCCCATCTCTACTATAAAATAGAAAGAAATTAATTGGCCAACTAATATATATAGAAAAAACATTAGCCGGGCATGGTGGCACATGCCTATAGTCCCAGCTACTCAGGAGGCTGAGGCAGCAGGATTGCTTGAGCCCAGGAGTTTGAGGTTGCTGTGAGCTAGGCTGATGCCACGGCACTCACTCTAGCCTGGGCAAGAAAGTGAGACCCTGTCTCAAAAAAAAAAAAAAAAACCCAGAGAAAAGAACATTCCAGGGTAAAGAATTGGGTCATTTCATAATGATAAGAGGGTCAGTCCATTAAGAGGGCATACAATCCTAATCATTCATGCATCTAAATAACAGAACTTCAAAATACATGAAGCAAAAATAAAACTACAAGGAGAAGTAATCCACAATTATAAACAGAGATTTCAACACCTGCTTCTCAATAAATGATAGAACAAATAGATAGAAAATGGGTAAGGAGACAAAAGACTTGAACAATACTATCAACCAATGTGAACTAACTAGCATTTATAGAACACTGTGTCCCTCTTTCCCCCAGCAGAATATATATACTTTTCAAGGATAAAAGGAACATTTACCAAGACAGATAGTATTCTGGGCCATAAAGCAAGTCTCAACAAATTTAAAAGGATCAAGACATATAAAATATATTCTCTGACCACAATGAATCAAATTTTAAATTAATAACAACAAAATCTCTGAAAAAAATCCCCAAATATTTGAAAACTAACACAATTCTAAGTAATTTATGGGGCAAAGAAGAATCAAAAGGTAAATTAAAAAGAACAGTTGATCTGTGAAGAACACAGGTTTAAACCATTGACACGGAAAATGTCGGGCGCTGGGACCCGGCCGCTTGCTGCCTCCCTGTGGCTCTGCATCTCAGTGGGCCAGCGCTGCGCGTGGCCAGTTGGAGGGCACGCTGGGGGCCGGGCCCCATGGCTGAGAGCCGCCTGGGGCCCCTCGTGCTGGAATGTACCCGGCCCACATGCTGCCACCTATTTCTGGCCACGCTGCTTGTGTGATCCTGATTGGGTAATTTTTGAATCCCACTATTTTTGATTGGATGTTAAAGCTTGATGTTGATTGGATGTTAAAGCTTGTAGTTGATTCTACACTTTTTGAGCCCTACCAAGGGTATAAAAGCAGGAGGAGAACAAGAAAGGGGGGGCAGAAAATCAGAAGAGAGCTGTAACACTTGTAGGGTTGAGCCTGCTGTGGAATAAAGACTGTTCTCCGACTCTTTGTGTGCCACTCAGTTCTTTCCCCAGTCAAGAGCTGTAACACTAGCTGTACACTTGCCGAAACACCGTGAGGTTCCCCTTATATGTGGATTTTCTTCCGCCACCACCACCCAAGACAGCCAGACCAACCTCTCCTCTTCCTCCTCCTCCTCAGCCTACTCAACATGAAGATGAAAACCTTTATGATGATCCACTTCCATTTAATGAATACATTTCTCTCATTTATGATTTTCTTATAACATTTTCTTTTCTCCAGCTTACTTTATTGTAAGAATATAGATTGTATGAATATAATACATATAACATATGAAATATGTGTTAACCAACTGTTTGTTACTGGTAAGGCTTCCAATCAACAGTAGGCTCTTAGAAGTTTGGGGGAAACCAAAACTTTATACATGGATTTTCAACTGCACATGAAGTCAGTATCCAAATCCCTGCCTCATTCCAGGTTCAACTATATTTGCAACTGAGTTAAAATGAAAATACAATATATCAAAAATTGTGAGATGCCATAAAGCAGTACTTACGGGAAAACATATAGCACTACACACCTGTGTTAGAAAAAGAAGAAAGGACTCATATCAACAACCTCACCTTCTGCCTTAAAAATCTAGAAAAAGAGAGCAAATTAAACCCAAAGCCAGCAGGAAAAAAAAAGAAAATCATAAAAAACATAGATTAATGGAGTAGAAAAAAAGAAAGAGAAATCCATGAAACCAAAAACTGAACTCTCTTCTATGAGAATTTTGTAGAACTCTCTTCTATGAGAAGAGCAATAAAATTGATATGTAAAAAAAAACCTGTGCACAAAGATGTCCATCACAGTGTCAGCTGTAATAGAAAAACATATATGTAGATGCAACCTAAACATGGGAAAGGGATTAGTTAAGTAAATTACAAAACAATCACACATGGAGTACAAGTACTCAATTTAAGTGAAAACCATAAAGACCATGTAACATGGAAAAATGCTAAGGATAACATGTTAAATGAGAAAAACTGTTCATTTTATTGATAGAATACTATAGATATAATGGGAAAGGGTTAGAAGAGAGTATACTAAAATTATAATGAGTTCAATCTGGTGAAATTATAAAGTTGTTCTTGAATCCCTAAATTTTTAATGATATAGTTATTGCTTTAATGAATTTTTTTCATTTTTAAGTTGAGATATAATTCCTATACCATAAAATTCCCCGTTTTATTTTTGAAGATGAGATGTTACTCAGTCACCCATACTGGAGTGCAGTGGTGCAATCAGAGCTCACTGCAGCCTCAAACTCTTGGGCTCCAGTGATCCTCCCACCTGGGCTTCCTAGAGTGCTACATTACAGATGTGAGCGACCATGCCCAGCCAAATTCCCCATTTTAGAGTGTACAGTTCAATAGTTTTTAGGATAGTCACTAAGTTGTGCAACTATCACTACTAATTCCAGAATATATAAATTATGTTTTCTTAATGAATCGTATTACTTTAGTCACACTTTATGCATCTTCACCTTGAGTCTTTGAAACAAAACTTCCCTGTCTTCATTTCAAACTGATCAGTACTCATTAATAGATTATAAGGGCTGTGAACACCCAAGTATGTGTGACTTTAATATCATCTGAGGTTTTACTAACAGTTAACTCAGTTAATAATTTCATACTAAAATGAGGATCAAACTTAAGCTACCAAATGCCGTGTCAGCACAATGCAAGTACAAATAGATCTCTAATTTGTAATTTTCATGTACTCTTCTCTATAATCATCTGTTCCCATTTGAATTGTTCATTCACTATACCAGCATAGGATATAAGCTACTGGGAAACGAAAACTCATCACAAGCTGCGTAATAGTGGTCCTCAGTAGTAAATGCACAGTCCTCTGCAATGCATTAAACCTTTCACGCACATTATCTCACCTGATCCAGGTAAGAGCCCCCGAGGTAGGTACTATCTTTCTCCCCACTGCAGATACAAGAACTGAGGCTCAAAACAGTTAGGGGCTTTGCCAAGGGTTACTTGGCCAATAAACAATAAATCAAGGGTTTGAGTCATTGTCTTCTAATTCCCCAAACCCTATCTCTCTACCCAATTCTGCTGCTCTTCCACGCTGTTAAAGACTGTTTGTAAATTAGAAGAAAAACATCAGGTGCCCAGTGCATGCTATGGCACTCAGTTGCCTTCCCTACTTGCTCACATCATCCAGCCCAGCCCAGCCCCTGACTGAGCCTCAGCTATTTCCCAGGGCTGGGCCACATGGCCCAGGTCACGTCTGGGCTCCCGGGAGCTGCTCCAGTAATCTAGCAAACAACACTGAGTTTAGGAACAAATTCTTGAACACATGGGGGTCTGGAAAGCACTCCTTGCACAACAAACTGAGATCAGGAACCACTAGGAGAAGTAAGAGAGGGAGGCCCAGGAGGCATGAGGTCTCTGGATACAGCAACTGGACAAGGCCAGAGGACTGTGCAGGCCAAGGAGGCAGGTCCAGGAAAGGCAGGACACTGGCCACACTGGGAAAAGGCAAACAATCTTCAGTGATAACCCTGCAAAGGTCTTTGGTATGAAGTTCAAACTCCTACCAGATCCTACAGGCCCATGACAATACAGCCCAGCTGTCCTGTAGCCTCACTGTCTACCCTTCAACCACAGTGATCAGCCCCTTCCTGCACCCATCACAGGCCTTTGCACACATCTCCCTAACCTCACCACTCCTTTCTCCTTCTCATCTGTCAAAATCCTCTCAGCCTGGACCCAGGCCTGCCTCCCCTCACCTCTTCCTACTCCTGACCTGGCCCATTCTCCACTCCTCATCCATCCCCTTTTACAAATGATAATATCACCTCCGCTGATACTAAGACTAACAGCAGAGCCAGGAGTTCCTTCCTCAGCATAGCTCAAAATCCTCCTTTTATCTGAGGCTCCCTTGGAGAAAACTGGGCTTCAGCCCATGCTGGAGGTCTGTGGTCGTGACCAGCTGCTCTGCTCTGGGTCCAGAGAAGGAAAAGCAGGGAAGCAACCCCAGGCATGACCACACTGCAACCAAACTAGACTGTGACCCAAGGTGAGAGGCCCAGAGAAACAGAACTTCCAAATGTTAGGGACAGTGATGTGACCATCCCCCAGTAGGAAAGGCATCCTTCCCAAAGTCCCTACTCCTCCCTTTCTCAGCAGGGAACAGGTGGACAGACCCCTCAATTTGAGGATCCAGAGCAGGGGCTTTTTCCCCACCACCAATCAGGACATGGACTCATGGATGATTCACTCAACAAGAGCCACCTGCCTGTCACAAGACAGCAGAGAGCCCTCCCTGCTACTGCCTTGAATTGCACAGGGGACAGGTGGCTCATCCTACAGGAGTAAGCTCAGAGCCCCATCCCTCCAGGCCAGGCTTTCAGGACTCTCATGGATTCCTCCCGATTCTTAAGGCCTGCCTGGGTCCCCTCAGGGTCACCCAAATGGCACTATTCCCAAGGGCCCTGCATGGCTGGACTAAGACAGGGAGAGGGGCATAGCTTTTAGGTCCAGGCTCTGATTGGGCCCTGCTTTCTAAGCCCACTTGGCCAAGGGTCTACAACTAATTAGTGGCAGAGCTGGGATCTGAACTCAGGCAGTCTGACTCCAAGACCACAAAGAAATGCCTCTTAGAAAACCTATGTGCTTCAGAAAAAAAGACTTTGAACCAGGACTCAAGGGACCTGGATTCTGGGCCAATTCTGCCCATTACTGCCCCTATTTATATAATCCTAAACAAATCATCTCAGCTTTCTGGACCTCAGCTGGCTTATCTGTAAATTAAGAGGTTGAGCAGAATCAGGAATAGCAAGCATGTGCATATGTGTCCGCCCATTACTGCACCCATGGCACACGCCAGACATCACTAATCAACCACAGCACGCATCTCAGCCTAGATGAAGACTCACTAACTCTCCACCCTGCACTCAAACAACCACTATTTCCCAACTGGAGTTGGCAAATGAAATGTCTTTGCTCTCCAAGAGCTAGATTTGTAAGGTGTCTTCTGACTCTAAAAACCTACAACTCTGTCACTGGGGTTCTAAAGGTAAAATTTTAATTCTAGCCCCAACTCCAAGTAGATTATTGTCACTGTGCCTCAGTCTGCCTTCTGTGACATGGCATTTTGTCACATTATGTTATTATGGGGTCAGCTCCACGTTCTCCCCTACCCCTCCCCAAAGAACCACACTCCAGGCCAATGGCCAGTGAGTTATACAGACTGGATTAGCTCTCAAGGGGGTCCTGCCAAGGTCTTCTCTTCCCACGGCCTCTCTAAGGAAGCCCAACGGAGGGGAGAACTAAGGCCAAAGCCACTGACATGACAGGATGAAGGGGCACACGTTCCTCTGAATTAAGCATTCTGTTTCCCAAAGGTTCCAGTCAAAATAAAAATATTCCCTACAGGTGGTAAGACAGGAAATTATGATCGGTCATTGACATTGCGGCAGAAGTTTCTTTACCTGCTTCTTTTTACAGTCATGGCAACTACCCTAGAGCAGAGGTCAGTGGAATGGGAGAGGTTCCAAACACAGGTTCAGTTTCAGAGGCCATCCTAAAAGGAAGGTGGTGGGATGGGGGTGTTTGGAGAGGGCAATTGCTAGTGGCTGAGAAAGCAGAATGAATAAAACATGCCACATAGCTGCCAAGGATACTTGCATTTTAATAAGGAACAGAGTTTTGGGCCAAAAGAATTACTCTCTAATGGTGGAATTACAAGCATCAACAATGATTTAGGGAGGTATTAAGCAAAGAAAGTTGTTCCAGCATCCCTGAAATCCCAACAAGTGAGCTGATGTGACTGCGCAAGTCCTCAGCAAACAGCAAACGAGCTGCGAATTTAAGAGATTAACCATATTATTACTGGCAACGTGTGGCTCCGCCTGCCAGCGAGCGAGGCTGCCACCACGCAGACAGACCCAGATGCCCACAGGAGCCCGGGACACGCACTCTTTGGTCTGGAAAGCATCCATTTGGGAACTGGGTTGCCAGAAAAGCTGAAGAGAACCCTTCCCTCCATCTGCCCCTTAATCACACACACTGAGAAGATGCATAATTAATTTGTTCTCAACAGTTGTTCTGTGGCTCGAAGAGTGGGGGCATCTCTGGAATGGCAATTACAGGCAAGAAAAACAAGTGTTAGGCCACAAGCAGAACAATGCACCCAGCCAGCCCCTCCCTTCCCTTCCCCATCATGCCTGCTCAGGCTTCGGGCCTGTATGAGGAACAGGAGTCTTTTTCATTTCTTCACAGACTTGAGCTCCTGGGAGCTGGTAGGAAGGAACAGAAAACAAACCCCTGAAAGACACAGGGAAATAGGCCACATTCTAACCTCAGAGAGAAGGGTAGGACAGGCACAAAGCTCAGTTGCAATGTGAAGACCAACAGGCAGGGCATTTGAACTGAACACTGAACAGTGAACAACTGAACACACGTAGAAACCAGATGAAATTAAAGAACTCTTGTTAATTTCATTAGTTATGACAACCACATTGCAATGACTTAGAAAAAAGTTAGCTTTTAGAGATGAACACTGAGATTACAGGTGAAATGTCATGATTTCTAGAATTTACTTTAAAATTCTTTAGCAAAAATAAATAAATGAAAGAATTACGACAACCTATTTTAGATCTAGGTGCCAGGTACAGAGGTTTATCATATTATTCTCTGCAGTTTTTTAATGACATTAAAAATTTTTTCATATAGTTTTTTATTCTTCTTAAAGATCCAACAGCAGACCCCAGCCTGCTGTTCCTAACTCTTCACCAGGGCCTTGGAGAGGCCCTATCCTCAACCTGCGCCAGCCTCTCTCATATCATTTTACACCACATACCCCATCGTTCACACTACTGTCACACAGGCTCCTTTCAGGTCCTTGAACAAGCCAAGCTCATTGCCACCTCAGAGTATGTAGGCCTGCTAGTCCCTCTTCCCAGGGCTGGCTTCGTGGGTGGACAGCCTGCCCCTGCACTTGAAAGGGCCCGCACTTGTGGTTTAATACTCTAGCAGGGGTCCTCAAACTGCGGCCCGCTGAGGACATTTATCAGGCCCAACAGGTGTTTTTGCTGCGGCTGTCCTGCTTAGCAGCCAACTAATCCCAGGCCCACACTGCGCATGTGTGGGATGTGCGCTGCACTCTCCAATGGCCCTCCAAAAGTCTGAGGGACAGTGAACTGGCCCCATTTAAAAAGTTTGAGGACCCCTGCTTACAGTCGCTGTGGAAGTCAGATAATGCCGCTGGCCCCCAAGATGTCCACATCCTACTCCCTGAGACCTATGAATGTGCTGCCTTACACAGCAAAGAAAAGTAAGGTTGCAGAAGAAAGGCAGGTTGCAAATCGGTTGACCTTGAAAGAGCGAGATTATCTGGGTTACCTAGGAGGGCCCCGGTGTCATCACTGTGGCTTTTGAAAGTGGAAGAGAGATGCAGAAAGAGAACTAGAGAGATAGCAGCGGGAGGAGGTCTTAGCCAGATGTTGCCGGCTTTGAAGACTGAGGAAGGGGCCATGAGCCCAGGACTGTGGGTGGCCTCTAGAAGCTGGAAAAGGAGAAGAATTCTCCCCTAGAGCCTCCATAAGGAGAACAGCCCTGCTGACACTTTAATTTTATCCCAGTGAGAACCATTTCAGAATTTTGACCTCCAGAACTGTCAGAGAATAACTGTGTATTGTTGGAAGCCACGAAGTTTGTGCTAATCTGTTATAACAGCCATAGGAAAGTATTAATAATACAATAGCTGTCTTGAAATTCTTTAATGTTATTTTTGAATTTGTGTTTTGTAAGTAAAGTCTGATGAGACAGAGAGTGTGAGCTGGGAGACTGAGCTCCCACACAGCCCCATCTCCACAGAACGGGTTCTGGGTGACCGTTCCCCACCCTGGCACTGCCACTGCTGCCGCTGTCCACCCAGGGCGGCAACCAGAGCACTGGCAGGGCAGGCCTGCATTCTGCTGTAGCTCTCCATCCTCGTGCGGGACCTGGGCACAGGCCTGGGGAGATTCGAGGTGACACAGGTGCCGCGCAGCATCCAGCACCAGCCTAGACGAGAATGACCACAGCAAGTTCTGCATGCCACTTGGCCGGAACTTCTCACCCACCCTGATCCAAGCCCGAGCACACCCGAGCAGAGGCTGCAATCTCCTGGGAGCTACTCATCATCCTCTCAGGGTTGAGGCAGCAGGCCCACAGGAAGGGAGACTGCCCTCCCCATGCCCAGCCGACCCCCACATTTTCATTTTGCACTGGGCCCTGTAAATCACATCGCTGGCCCTGCCTCTTCCTCTAACACTCTTCCCCCAGCTCCTCGCTTACTGGTTCTTTGATGGTGCTTCAGTTTTACCTAAAAAACCTCACATCAGGCCGGGCGCTGTGGCTCACGCCTGTAATCCTAGCTCTTGGGAGGCCGAGGCGGGCGGATTGCTCAAGGTCAGGAGTTCGAAACCAGCCTGAGCGAGACCCCGTCTCTACTATAAATAGAAAGAAATTAATTGGCCAACTGATATATATATATAAAATTAGCCGGGCATGGTGGCACATGCCTGTAGTCCCAGCTACCCGGGAGGCTGAGGCAGAAGGATCACTTGAGCCCAGGAGTTTGAGGTTGCTGTGAGCTAGGCTGACGCCACGGCACTCACTCTAGCCTGGGCAACAAAGCGAGACTCTGTCTCAAAAAAAAAAAAAAAAAAAAAACCTCACATCAAAGAGCCCTTACCCAGTCCCACCTTCAGCTACTCTTTATCCCACAACTACATTTTATTGCCTTTAGGGCACTTTACAAGAGCAGAAATGACCTATTTGCTTCATTGATTCATGGAAAAGTACCCATTGGGACTACTGTGTGTCCAGCACTGTTGCAAGCACTGCAGGCATAGCAGCAGGCAACAGAGACAAGTCCCCTGCCTCACAGAGTGGACATGCTGGTGAGTTCCATCGACAGTTAATTATCTCTTATTCCCCCCAAAACAGACCGTTGTATACCCAGAACCCCACACAGTGTCTGGCACATAGTAGATGTTCACTAAATACCTGCTGCACAATTGGCTATACGAATAGTGGCTTGGATACTCTGCACCATGACCAGGCACACAGAGACATCCCTCTGCATCCTATGGGATGTAGGGGACAAAGATCTGTCTCATACACAAAAACTGGAGGGGAAGAGGGGCCTAGAGACAGACTAGGGGGTGGGGGAGGAGGCAGCACCCTAATTTCCAAACCACCTTGCCTTAAATTAGCCTCACATATGTCCTGCCGTTATCAGTCAACAGTTTATTTGTATATTTAAGTGAAGTTATTCTGCTAATTGGACATATGTCTCATGGTTCTACAAGGAAAAGTCTATTAAAAAGTCTTGCTGTAACTGGCAAGAGCTTTGAGGGTAGTTTTATTCAGGGACAGGAAGAGAGCTGAGTGGATTTTAATTTGGTAGAAAATAGCTGCTTGGGGCCAAGACAGTGAGAAGCGGGAAATCAAGAACAGGCTATTAGATTATTACTGCTGTTAACAAGCATCTCGATCACCCTTACAGCTGCAGAGTGCCTTCCATCAACTTTATTAGTTCTATCACAGCCTCGCATCCACCCCTGCTACACCAGCCAGTCCCATTTTGGAGACGTGGCCACTGAGGCAAGAGAAACACACCTCGTCCGAGCCATTTTGAGTCTGTCCTCACAGCCCCTCTGGCCTCACCTCCTGAACACATTAAGGTCTGAGAATTTCTGAGTCGAAGATGAACAGCCCAGAGGGTTTCAGGAGAAATCGCAGAGGGCTGAGGGGATGGGAGGGAGGTGACCCACTCTAGGACTAAACTACCATAGCCACAGGGAAGTCCTAGCGCATGCCTACCCCAAATCCCTCATCATGCAGCTTCACCCCATTTCCCTTTACTCTCTTCAGCAGAGGTGCAACAGCTCGGACGCGGGGAAAGCACTCAGTCCAGGGCAGCACAGGAAACTGCAGGGGGGTTCCAGTGGGAAAAACAATCAGGACTGAAAAGCCCAGCCAGGGTTAGTCTGGGATGGGGTCTGAGATGGGCAAGGACAGGCTGAAGCTGGGGTTCCTCTGGCTCCTGCCCCACCCCCAGTGCCTTGCATTAGGTGCAGGCTAAACCCTCAATGTAGCACCATCTCTGGGGAGCAGGGCGCTCTGCCTGCCTCCACCAATCCTACAGGACCCAGTGGCAGGGAAGCTGGAGGTGCAGCTCTGCAGCAGCAGGAAGCCAGCCCCGTGTGTCCAGACAGCCCATGTAGGAGGGGGAGCCACGGAAACATGTGTGAGAGGAACGTGTGCTGAGCAGAACAGAGAGACGCCCAGCACACACCAACAGCCTTGCACCACCAGAAACCCGGGGGGTTGTTTTCTGTCATTACAACTGTGGCCTTTGGAAAAGGATCACTGCTTCAGAGCCGCAGCAGCAAATGCCATCCCATCAGGCATCCTCAAGCCCAAAGAGGCCCCAGGAGATAAACAGGGTGAGCTAGGAAAAGAGAAAAGCTGGAAAAAGAGCAGCCAAAAACAGCAGGGGAAAGACCAAGGCAACAGTGGATGCAGGCCAGAGTGTGGCCCACATCTGCTACAGATGGTACAACCTTGTTTCTCAAAGTGTGCCCCCATATCAGTGATAGTATGCAAAAGGTGGTACAAAAGGCAATTTCAGTTGCTACCCAGAATGTTTACTTGCATATGCATTAGCTAGACGGGAGGGGGAGGGGATCAAACCTGTAATTTAACAGATATTTAAAACGAAGTCAAGTAAAGGAAAAAGAATCAACAGAATTAAAAAAAATCATAGAAATATCTGAGTACTTGGTTACACAGAAGTATATGCAAATGATAAACAACAAATTCAAGACAGTGCTTATCCTGGTTATAAAGGAAGAAGGCTAAAATCAGAGAAGAAATACACAAGGGCTACAATTATATGGGTAAGGTATTAATTCTGAAATTGAACAGTGACTATGAGGGTGATCACTGAATTATTTTTTATACCTTAAGCCTTAAATATTTCATGTTTTTTAAAATACAAGGTATATGCAGATGCAGCAAAATAGGACACCATTATTGGCCATGGTCCATGGGTAACTAACAAGTCTAGAGCAATAAGAGGGTGATTGGCATTACCTTGTTGCCTAGGACCTACAGAAAAGCCTCTGCACAGCGAGCCCAATCTCCAGAGGGATGTTCCAGTCATACCACATTTTCCCGCCAAGACCCCCACTGATGGGAGTGGACCCCACCACATCTCTCCCCAGACTGCATCCAAGCCACATAACCCACTCCTATGGAACTTTCCAGGAATCAGCAAGGCTTTGAGCTTAGGGCCACCATGGAAAATTGTACAGAATTGCAATGCAGTACTCAGAATGGTCTGGGTACACAGAAAGCTAAAAAGGAGGTGCTAGCCTCTGCTTCCCTAATTCCAGAGGCCTGGTCCTTAGATGACCCACCAGAGCAAATTAAATGCAGCTCATGCTCCTGCAGAAATTATCACAAACTCCAAGAAAGCCAGTCACCAAGATAGCAAGGATTCAATTTCCCTCCTCCCCACTGCAGAACACTCTTAGGTGAATGCTCCAAAATGACAAACAAAAGCAGCAGAAGGGGGTCTAGAGGCACACTGCAAACTCACTGAAAACCTTCTATGCCAGGTCGACAGTGGCTGCACATGCAAAGGAACTGTGGCACAATTAGAGACCACTACTCCAGAGGAGGAATGCACCCCATCGCCACCTCCCAAGCAAGGCCCCCAGCCTCGCTCCTCTTGACTAGTAGTTAGTCACTGTCAGAGGTCAGGAGCAGTGATTCCAGACCAGGAGCTGAAGCTACAGTGAAGACAATCAGTCCTCCTGCAGCTGTACGCCCCCGTCCCAGCTATGAGCAACTTGAGGGTGGAGGTGAGCCTCATTTCCCTTTATCTCCTCTGAGCCTCACCCAGTTCCTGCCACAGAGCAGGCTCAGCTAACGCTGGCTAAAATAATAGATGGATAGAAGAATAATGAAGAAATTGTCCTAGTTTGGCCAAGACAGTCCCCAGGTTTCAGAGAATATTCCTAATGGGCCAGACACTGCTATAATTCCCTTTGCAGACCAAAAAGATCTTTAAAATGTTTATTGAATTATTATGCCTTCACTATACTGGTAGCATGGTTATCCTCAAAGCTGGCAGTTGTTCAATGGCTTAAGAGTTGATATCCTTTCCCTAAGCAAAAACCTAGGAACCACCAATTCCAATGAAGGGTCTACACTCTCCTCCACTGGGGAATGTAAATGTCAAATATTCGTTGAATTAATGGTTTGGTTGATTGACTAAATGAGTAAAGGAAGCTTCAAGGAGGAGGCTCTATTGCCCTGCTTCCTCCTCCTGTGTTTCCCAAACCCACCCCAGCCAGCAGCAGAGCCTCAGGCTCTGGCCAGGATGGGTGAAGAGGGGAGAGGCACCTGCAGCAGCCGCAGCCAGCTGGCAAGAGCCGCTACACAGACATCTTTGTTTCCACCTTCTATCCAACTTGCTGCTTTCCCCCAGATTGGAAGCAGATAAACAGGGAGATAACAGATTATAAAGTGCAAAGATTTACATGAGATTGGGCAAGATCTGGATGTCAAGATCAAGTTCATGATCTGCCACAAACCAGTGCAGGGGGATAAAGAAATCACATCACCTCTCCAGACCTCCAGTTCTGCATATGTACACTAGAGGTTTGAACTAGCTGATGCCCAAGATGTCTTTCTTGAGTTCAAGGGAATAGACATAGAGTCATCACCTGACATTAGCCCCTAACTCTGCCCCTCTGACCAAAATCCACGGCTCAGAAATGGAATCCCTTCTGGTTCAGGGGCTGCCCAATTTGTGAATCATTCTTTCTCAATTAAACTCTTAAATTTTTTTTTTAAAAAAAAGGAATGGAGTCCCATTCCCCCAAAACACTTTCCCATATCTCATGATTCTAAAGGCTGATAGCATCTGACCTTTCTCTCTAAATGCAGATTTCAGTACTGCTGAAATTGTCCTACACTCCAACCCAAAGCAGCCTGTGTCCCTAAACAAGGTGTAAAGGTTAGCAGAATTTGATGGGCACAAAAGGTTCTTACAGCAAATTTACAGCTACCTCCCCTTCTCAGTCAATACTGCAGGGGAACACCCTATCCCTAAGTTTCAGGCGAGCCATGGAGGGAGCTCTCTCTTCCCTCTCCTTCACCCCTTGTGCGAGAAGGACTGGGGGGCGGGGAGGTATGAGAAGAAAAAGAGCATGCTCAATTCACCCCTTCCTCTCTCCTCTCCTTTTGGGGTCTGCTTACCTGCATAGCACTGACTTTCAGCTCTTACCTTCACTAACAGGCAGGCCCCCATCTGAGAGGCTTGTCCAGCTGTATCTGTGCCTGGGTAGGTAAGTCTATCAAATTCAGGAGTAAAGTTCAACAAGCTCACGTGCTCCACGCCCAAACCACATGCTCCAGCCCTGCATCTACCAATAATGAAGCTGACATTTCTTTTTTTTTTTTTTTTTAGTGTGACCTCATGACCTAGAAGCTGACATTTCAATCTCCTTGTTCTGCTTCTCAGGCAAGGAAGAAAAGGATATTATTAACCATTATTTCCTTAAATCCAAATATTAAGTACTATAGTAACTGATCAGATACATACTGCTGACTTGAAGCACCTGATACTGCAGGAGCCCAGGGACCTACTCAGTAACAAGAATTTGAGCTCAGCCAAAAAGCTGCATAGTCACAGCAGCAATCAAGGGCCCTTCCTACCTTATGACTCTGGTTAAGGAAGGATAAAGTTTCTCATTCTCATTCTCTCTCTACTTTGACAGAGTAGACGCTCAAAAATGATTTAGTAACTGATAACTTTAAGCATTCTCACTCACTGAAGGCTTAATAACTTTACGCAAGAACTTTCCATGGTTCCCGATTGCCTGGTCTAAGTCCCTCTGTGACCTGCTCTAATCCTGTGTGTCTCCACTCATCTATGCCTTAGTCACCAATAACACTGACTTAACCTCTGTTTCTTATAGATAACCTTCAAACGCTGCCCATCACTCTCAGCCAAAATCACCTTGTCCCCAATACTACATTGTTTCAAGCCTACCCACCTTTCCAAACCAATTTAATTCATTCAACTTCACTCATCTTAGGCCACTGTCTCTGCTCCTGTATGCCTCAGGGGTCTTAATTATGTTAGGGTATATATCAAGGTTAAACAAATAAGAAAGTATATTGTAGGCTGGGCGCAGTGGCTCACACCTGTAATCCTAGCACTCTGGGAGGCCGAGGCGCGTGGATTGCTCGAGGTCAGGAGTTCGAAACCAACCTGAGCAAGAGCGAGACCCTGTCTCTACTATAAATAGAAAGAAATTAATTGGCCAACTAATACATATAGAAAAAATTAGCCGGGCATGGTGGCGCATGCCTGTAGTCCCAGCTACTTGGGAGGCTGAGGCAGCAGGATCGCTTGAGCCCAGAAGTTTGAGGTTGCTATAAGCTAGGCTGACACCATGGCACTCACTCTAGCCTGGGCAACAAAGTGTGACTCTGTCTCAAAAAAAAAAAAAAGTATATTGTAGATAATAAGAGGCCAGTTTCTCATTGTCAGAGAAAGAAGTGACACATAAGGGAGAAAGCTAACATGGACTCTGTGGTATTGGGCCAGAATTGGAGACATACATACGAACTCATAGCTTTTTAAAAGACAGAGTGTTATGTATGCATGAGTTAGTATTAGACATATCTTTCCTTGCTCTGTCCCCTGAAAGGGCCTAGAAGCAATGGCACCCCAGTAGCAACAAGTATACTTAACCTCCACATCCTGGTTTCTAAATAGCATTCTCCAAGCAAAGGAACCAGGGCTCCTTGGAGAAGGGACTGATGCCACAACTCAGGCAAGTAAAATACAAGATGAGCCTGGAGCACCTTGTGGTATATGAAAATAAGACAGCACTTCAAATAGGTTGGGGGCATATGAAAAGGACACAGGAGCCACCCTGAAGGAGCAAGCTCCAGACAGCCAAAGTTGGAACCATTTAATGATTATTTTAGATATAAAGGATAAGGATTGCTTGGATTATATATGGGATATATAACCCCTAGAATAAAATAAATATCCATGCGTTCATGCTGATAAAAATAACTAAATAGGCCGGGCACGGTGGCTCATGCCTGTAATCCTAGCACTCTGGGAGGCCGAGACGGGCGGATTGCTCAAGGTCAGGAGTTCAAAACCAGCCTGAGCAAGAGCGAGACCCTGTCTCTACTATAAATAGAAACAAATTAATTGGCCAACTAATATACATATATAAAATTAGCTGGGCATGGTGGCGCATGCCTGTAGTCCCAGCTATTCGGGAGGCTGAGGCAGTAGGATCGCTTGAGCCCAGGAGTTTGAGGTTGCTGTGAGCTAGGCTGACGCCACAGCACTCACTCTAGCCTGAGCAACAAAGCGAGACTCTGTCTCAAAAAAAAAACTAAATAACTGGGGGAGAAGGGACAGCTATTTCTTACAGAAGAATTCCAATTAGTAAATGTATTAAAGAAATGAGGAAAATAGAGTATCATTAACTTGTTTATTAAAATGAAAAGGAGCTATCAAGGCAGACCTTGTGCCCTGGGTCTCCTCTCCAGCTGGTTTAAATAATCCACAATGTCTAATTTTTTTTTTTTTTTTTTTTTTTTTTTGAGACAGGGTCTCACTCTGTCACTGGGTCTAGACTGCAGTGGCATCATCATAGCTCACTGCAAACTCAAACTTCTTCTGCCTCAGCCTTCTCAGTAGCTGGGAGGGACTACAGGTGCCACTGCACCCAGTTAATTTTTCTATTTTTTTTTTTAAACAGAGATGGGGTCTTGCTCTTGCTCAGGCTGGTCTCAAACTCCTGAGCTCAAGCCATCCTCCCTCTTTAGCCTCCCAGAGTGCTAGGATCGCAGGCTTGAGCCATTGCACCCACCCCACAATGCCTAATTAAGCTAAGCTTTTCATCTCCATTCTTACAAACTGAGCAGGGGCAAAGGCCACTGCCACCACATTGCAGATAGGAAAGCAGTGCTTGGCAGTGGACCAGGAGTCTGGGGACCTGGCTCCAGGCCCACAATGGCTTGAATTCTACCCAGCTCTATCCAATCCTCTCCTCACTTTTATTAAGTACTAGAATTTCTGAATTTCATTTCTCCCCTTGAGTTATGGGCACTTCTGTGACCTATCAAAATTCTATTTATGCTTCTTCAAGAATCCTCAGTATACAAGACTCACTGTATGCAAGTAACAGTAAACTGAATTCAAACCACCTTAAGCAAAAAAGGAAATTCCTGGCAGACGTAAGTGAAAATCCCAGTGGTAGTCTAGCTTCAGGCTCAGCCAGATCTAGGGACTCAAATAACATATCTCTTTGCAACACTAGCTCCATTCATAGATGGGCTTTCCCCTCATGGTGGCAAGTGGCTGCCAACAGCTCTAAGCCAACATCCCACATTCTCAGCTAAGCCAGCAGAAAAGAGAGCCACTATCCCCCCAAAATTCCTGCATCTGATGCTCACTGGCCAGAACTGGCTCAAGTGCCCATCCTTGAATCAAGCTCTACGGCCAGCAGAACAGACTTCACTGATTGCCTGGCTAACGAGGGTGAAATGAACCCTACCCAAACCTCACAAAGTGTACCTGAGATAGGATAGCTCCCCAAAGGGAAGTCTGCATGCTGTTTCCCAAAATGAGAATGGCTCTTAAACTGCAAAATTAACAAGTATCCACTACATCCCAACCCCTTAGTAAGAATCAACACCATTCTGCCTTTTCCAGCCCATTTCCTAGATGTCTACACCAGCAATGACTTCCTTCTACTCTGTGTACAGGCCAGCTCACACAAATCTCAGTTTATAAGCATCCTGAGCACCAAGAATCTGGTTCTCCAAAGCACCTGAGCCCCTCCCCAGCCCCTCGGTTGCCTAGCAAAGGGCTACTATGCCTCTAGAACACACTTCTGCACGTTGGCTGCCAGCCCTCTGGATGCAGAGCTGAGTCACTGAGATCCCAGCCTGCCAGTGCTAACCTTGGAAGTGCTGCCTGAAGTCACCGCCTGCCGAGCTAGTTTCCTGGCTCTGACATTCTCTGGGACCTAGAGATGCTGCCTTGACAGGTGAGATAATTATGTTTCACCCTTCACTCATTCCTTTATCAGCCCTGCTGACGAGAAGGGATAAGCGTTCTGACGGAAGAAAACACTCCTGCGGTATTTACTCGTGCTCTTTAGTGCCAGCCAGCTCCCCCTGCCCAGGCACAACTCCAGAGGCCAGTCTACACCCTGTTATCTGGTAGCAGCCACCACGTGCTGCCCTCTTGTCAAATGCCAGGCTGCATTTTCCTTACTGCATCCCCAAAAGCTGTCAACTTCTCCAGGAGCTGCAGCGCCACTGCCTTTCAGATGACTTACACATGATGGGCAACTGACTCCACGATACTGATCGTCCATCTGCTCTGCAGATTCCCCAAGGCAGAGGCCTTGCCCCTGTGTCCTGGCCTGGAGCCCCCTGCAGAACGTCACTCTGAGGGGTTCCAAGGTCCATGGCACTGGTCCAATGAAGAAAGGGGGACAGGGAAAAGCAGGGGGGCATAAGTCTCAGAGGCAGGGGTTTTGAGATCCTCCATGAAAACTAACATTTCATCCATTCATTCATTCAACAAACCTTTATTCAGGACCTACTGTGTCCTGGTTACTGCTGTAAGTGCTGCAGACGTGGAGATATACAGCACAGACCAAGTCTCTGTCCTCATGGAGCATAACTTATAGGAGACATCTGACTTAGTTTTGATACCTGTATTGTATTTCACAAGGTGTTAACTTAGATATTATCTATAAAATTCTGAATAAGTAGTATAACCATCTCTAGTTTATACACGAGAGAAATTGCAGCACAAACTCAGGTAGTCCTGTACTCTTTCTGTGCCCTCTCAAAAGTCAAGGAGGCAGCAGGTAAAAGCCTGGTATTGAAATATCGGCCGGGCGCAGTGGCTCATGCCTATAATCCTGGGGGGGGGGGTCGCTCAAGGTCAGGAGTTCGAGACCAACCTGAGCAAGAGTGAGACCCCGTCTCTACTAAAAATAGAAAGAAATTAATTGTCCAACTAAAAATATATAGAAAAAATTAGCTGGGCATGGTGGCACATGCCTGTAGTCCCAGCTACTTGGGAGGCTGAGGCAGAAGGATTGTTTGAGCCCAAGAGTTTGAGGTTGCTGTGAGCTAGGCTGACACCATGGCACTCTAGCCTGGGCAACAGAGTGAGACTCTGTCTCAAAAAAAAACAAAAAAAGAAAGAAATATTACATTGACTCAGTCCAGGGCATCATTGCTAGAGGTAAATGGTAAAAGATCCAAAAAGAAAGACCCACTTCCTGATCTAAAGGAACTGAAAGTCTAAAAAGAGAGAAAGACATGTAACCAACTATCAAATATGGCAAAAATAAAGATAAAGTAATTAAGTTCAAATAGGAAGGTATCACTGGAAGGACACACGAGAAGTAATGATTGCCTCCTGCAGGAAAACTGGGTACCTGAGGAACACGGGTAGCAGGGTCATTTTGTAGGTTTCAAATATGATATATTTTGAATTGTGTACCATTCAAATGTATTTGCCATTAAATAACACTTTGAAGATGCAATCAGCCAAATCCTGAATGTGGAAAATTCTACAGGATAAATGATCTGGTTTCTTCAACAAGCAAGTAGCTAAAAAAAAAAAAAAAGTAGGGGGGAGAGAGGAACTGTTATAGACTTTTACAAGATTTAGGAAATATCACCCAAGCATAAAATAAGCACCTTGTTTGGATCCAGATTCGAACAAACTAACTATAAAAAGACATTTTGGTGACAGTGAAGGAAATCTGAACATGGACTATTAGAGATTATTCAGGAATTGTAAATTTTGTTAGGTACAACCACGATATTGTGGTTATATCTCCTTAAAGGCCCTCATCTATCTGAGATATATACTGAAGTATTGACAGATGAAACCATATGGTGCCTAAAATTGGCATTTAAGTATTTCAGCAAAAATAACAAATAAATAAATGAATTTAAAAAAATGAAAGAGGCCGGGCGTAGTGGCTCACACCTGTAATCCTAGCACTCTGGGAGGCCGAGGCGGGCGGATTGCTCAAGGTCAGGAGTTCGAAACCAGCCTGAGCAAGAGCAAGACCCCGTTTCTACTATGAATAGAAAGAAATTAATTGGTCAACTAATATATATAGAAAAAATTAGCCGGGCATGGTGGTGAATGCCTGTAGTCCCAGCTACTCGGGAGGCTGAGGCAGCAGCCCAGGAATTTGAGGTTGCTGTGAGCTAGGCTGATGTCACGGCACTCACTCTAGCCTGGGCAACAAAGCAAGACTCTGTCTCAAAAAAAAAAAAAAAAAAAAATTAAAAAATGAAAGAATAAAGGAGGGAATAGATGACTAATAAGATGGACAAAATGTTGATAATTTCTGAAGCTGGATGACAGTGCCACCGAGGTTCACTGTACTGTTCTCTCTACCCTGGTGGGTGGTTGAAATTGCCATAATAAAAAGTTTAAGTAAAGATTTAAAGATTAATTATTCCATCCACGTAGGATGACTGAGAGGGAAAGCATCACAGAGGGGTGTTTGAGCGGAGTCCAGAAGGATGACTAGACATTTTCTAAAAGGCAAAGAGCACCCTGGCTGAGGGGACCTGCCTGA
Source organism: Microcebus murinus (assembly GCF_040939455.1). Lineage (NCBI taxonomy): Eukaryota > Metazoa > Chordata > Mammalia > Primates > Cheirogaleidae > Microcebus > Microcebus murinus. Next base: position 24,574,193 of record NC_134109.1, read on the forward strand.
GCAAAGACATACCACTCTATCACAAACTCTCTCTGGGGGGGGGGCAAAGGTATCCGCATCTGACCTCAAACTCAACCTACCTCCACAGAAATGCCCTCCTGCTCAATGGCCCGACTCTCTGGGATGTCTAAATGTAGTATCAACATCACCTAGCCTGCTCTAAGTGAGAACCGAGAGTTTGGGGTCGACAGCTCCACTCAGAGGCCTGTAAGAGGCCCCAGCATAGCCTTCAGAGGATAAGAAAGCAATTAACCTCTTTCAGTTGGGTTTTGCCAGACAAAGCACTTTTAGAAGCCAGCTGACTTGTCTCAGGGACAGAGCCTACATCCCTCCTGAGTCATCCCAGACACTTGTTCCCCCAGAAACACTGGCCTCCCCAACAGCACCTCATAGATTAATAACCTCAGTACTATGGGTTCCAGCTTGATGCCCATCTCACCGCCCCTGCCCATCTCCACGTGAAGGAGGAAGTGGTCCTCCTCTCCTTCCTTCCAGACCCCTGATGGCCAATGGCCCCGGCCTCAGGCCCCCACACTGCCTCCACCCACCTCCAGCTGCACACAGGAAGCTTGCCAGCCGTGCAGCCGCTTCAGGACTCACCCGGTCCTGGCCTGGCCCAGATGGGTCCCATTGGTCCCTTACCTTGGATCGCAACTTCAGGTATTCCTCTGAGCCATAGGGGACACTCCTCAGAGAGGTGAGGTAGTCATAACTGATGACAGCTGTCTGTGAACCAAGGGAGGGAAAAGTTCAGCACAACAGACTTCAAGTATAATATTACTCAATATTATACTCTGCCCAAGCCCTGCAGCTGCAGGCCTGTGTCTCAAGCTGCTATGTCTGGGGGAGTGGCCAGTCCCACTCCTGAGATTCTCTGCCCCCAGATTATTAGCCTGGCTAATAATCCTAGCATTCAAGGTTCTGCACAAATCTCACCTCTGTAGAGAGGCCCAACCCCCCTCCCCAGGCAAGAACTCTCAATTACGTATCATAACAAATCACCATCTAAAATTATCTCACTCATGTGTTTCCTTGTATATGGGATCATCTTATCCTCAATAGAATCTAAGCTCTAGAAGCACAAGGGTGTGTGTCCTCTTTGTTCATCATGGAACCCCCAGCACCTTTTACACTGCCAGCTACATAGATGAATGTTCGATAAACACTAGTTTAATGAATGCTCTTGGACAAACTTATCCCCCTTCTCTGTATCGCAAATAAACATTATTTTATATTTATGTTTGCTCTACTAGCCAAAACTCCCAGAGAGGTCCCTTTATCCTTGGTGCATTAAAACATTACAGGCTCTAAGATATCTCAGGCACAGAGAGGCCTTAGGGATTATCTAGCCCAAACCTTTGTTTTCAGAATTGAGCAAATAGGTACCATAGATATTAATGGGCTTACAAAGTTGATATTAAGAAGAGTCCCTTCCTTTGTCTATACGCCCCAAAGTTTTATTTCATTCAACTTATACTTGCTGAACACCAACCACGGGCAAGACCTGATCACAGAGCAGTGTTCAAGGATGAGCAAGACCAGAGGATGGCCTTTGAAGAACAGACAGCTTAGTGGCTGGTTTCTAAAGCACTGGGTAGTAACTTCCTCCCTCCATTCCAACTATTCACATCTCTAAGGTTCCATGCAAACTCTGCTTCCCCTAGAACACTCATCCTAACCCCCAGGTCACGGTGCTCACACCTGTGTCTGACCATAGCAGCAGTCATCCCAACACAATGCACAGATTCAGATTGTTTTTAACCCATTTATGTGTGCACTCCTTACCAAGAAGCTCAAAGCTGGGTCTAGGTGGGATACTTCATTTCTACCCCTCAAAGCATAAAAGACAATGCTGGGCCCCCCAAAAAAGGCACTTGGTAAATACTTGGGAATTATTTAAATGTTTACAGGCTGTTTATCCAAAGTCCATTTGTCTATCTTGATTCTATGATTCAGCTCACCCTTGAGGACAGGCACCCTCTGAGCCAGGCTTGAAGAACCCTGACAACACTGAGAATTAAGGAAATGGTGAAACAACAACCAGAACAGACTACGTCAGAGTGAATCTACACCAAGGGGGAGAAAGGATGAATTCATCCTGCAGCAGATAAAAGAGGAAAGAATGCCCGGAGCATGTGGTCGTCTACCCACCCAGGGGGCAATTATGTAGGAATGTCTGGAACAGTCGCTGTCAGCAGGGTTAAGAGGACATGGCCACACCAGGATGATGTTCCTATTGAGCGACTAGAGAGAATCTCTGAATGTCAAATATTCAGCTCAGATTCTCTGTCAGTGTGGGGATCAAAGGGGATTCCCAAAATTCTCTGAGGCCTAGATAGTCTAAGTCCTGCTTCAGGAACAGTTCATACTAGCTCACTGAAGAGAGACCAAGTTTTCTGGTAGAATTGAATCAAAGCTGCAAAGTGTTCCTTCCACATGTATTTGCTGACCCTCTAAGTCTGTCACTAAAATAAAATACAGAACTGAACAGGTAAAGGCTTCGGAACAAAGACCCATCCAATCCCATTCTATTTAACTCCAAGATGACAGAGGCTGTGTACATATCCGTGCCTGTGCAACTGTGTAGATGGAGCTCTGACACATGTGTGTGGCAGGCATGTTCATCTGCTACACATTTAAACACCTACAAGTAATAGTGCAGTTCCTCTGCTACCCACAAAATGAGAAAAACCTACCGTAGCAACTGCTCTGCCCACCCGGACAGCACCAAAGTCATTAGGGTCCAAGTACTTATTACTGTAAAGGTAGATGCCAGAAGCAGCAAGAGCCATGCTGGTCCACGAAGCAAGCTTGAAAGCCTTTCTGGCCATGTCCCCAGACCCTGCAGAAGAAAGGAAAATCAAGGTTGAGTAGCGGTTGAGGGTTTCATAGTTAGTTAAACTGGGATTCAAATCTCAACTCTGTCACTTACAGCCTGTATGACCTTCGGTCATTTTCTTAATTCCTATGAGCCTCAGTTTCATTTGTAAAACAGAATGATACCTACCTCCTAAGTTGTTGGGATAAAATGAGATAATGTACATAAAATGTTTAGCTAAGTACCTGGCACAAGTCAATTCTCAAAGTCCTTCTTCCTTCAATAGTGCCAGACATTGTTCTAGGGACGGGGCAGACAGTGAACAAAACACTCTCTGCCCTGTACCTAAGTCCTTGCCCACATGGAGCTTACACTCTAGAGTGGATGACAGATAATAAGCAAACAGATAATATTAGAATATCAGAGCTGGTAGTAAATGCTGAGGAAAAAAGCAGAGGGGAAGGATGCTATTTTAGAGAGGAAAAGCAGAAGTGCAAGTTAACCACTGCTACTTGTAAATATCATTACCCCACCATGCACATGCAGACATCAGTAGCTTCTATGCTCAGGTCAAAAGGGGGAAGTTGGTCAGAAACGTCAAGGGGAGCCCTCCACATCTGGTTGGTTTTCAAAGAATTTACTTTGGTTAGAGTAGACTGCCCCCTGTCTCAACCATAAGCTCCTTGAGGGCAAACACCATGACCGTTACTCCGTCCACTCACAGTCCTGTGGGGGCTTTATGGTTCGGGACTCAATGTGCACCTGCTGATTTGATCTGTTTAACTGAACTCACACTGTCAGGCAGTGCGACCTTTCCTCGCTCTATTTGCACCTGTTCAGTCCACCAGGTGACTGCGCAGTTGTTCTCTGGGGCCACTGCACCACATGGGCTGGTCTCCTTCATTCCTGAGCATCCTACATCAGACTAAAATCCTTGAACACAATGCAGCTGCCAGAGAGGTACCACACAAGAGAAGTAAACCACCAGGCCACCTGCAGGGGCAAACCCTGCACCCTGTGTGCTTATGCTCCAGAATGGGTCTTTACTCATCACCTCCCTGCTGTATGCCTCTGTTTCCCCTTTGTATTGTTACAAACATCTTTTTTTTTAATTTTATCATTTTTGTTTGTTTTTGTAGAGACAGGGGTCTATGTTCCTCAAGCTGGTCTCAAACTCCTGGGCTCCAGCGATCCTCCTATCTCAACCTCCCAAAGTGCTAGGATAACAGGTGTGAGCCACCACACGTGGCCCCAAGCTTTGTCTTCATGTTTTTTAAAGTCTATTTTGAGGCCAGGACCAGTGGCTCACGCCTATAATCTGGCAAGTCCTCTACTTTGTTTCCACCAAGACATAGGTTCCTAATCAGACCAAGAAGCAGGACTTAAATTTGGCTGAGTGACTTCAGCTCCTTACACATCCTCCTTCAAGATCATCAGGGCGACCCAGGGACCCTTCCTGCAAGGCACCCAGAGAAGCCTACGTTAAGAAGGCAGTGTGGAGCACCTGCTGGTTAAGAGCCCGGCCTCTGGACTGGGCAGAGGCCTGGCTCGACAGCTCACCAGCTGTGTGACAGTCACACAGGCAAGTCACAGCCTCTTGGAGCCTCCATATAATCATCTATAAAAGGGAGCTCTCAAGAGGACCAGCCTCATAATGATCATCATCATCATCTTAAATGAGATGCTGCTCTAACATAATGCCTAATATGCTCCATAAATGAGACTTCTTTTCCTTATTTTAGACTTCATTTCTTCATCTCTGAAAAGCAGAAGAGAACTTGCACCTCAGGGACCAGGATTTGGCACAACCTTGAACAATCAACAGAGAGGAGGAGGCAGGCCATCAACTCTTGTCTGAACTGCTCAACCGGTCCCCATTCCAAAGCGACTTCCCACACCCCACCAACTTTCACTCTGCCACTCAAGTTATCGCCACCATCCTCAAGTGCACGCATACCATCCCCACCCCCTCCACCTACCAAACTTCCAAATTGCCTAGCAAGACATTCAAGGCCCACCACATCCTCACACCAGCCCGCCTTTGCAGCTTCATCTCCCAGAACCTCTCTCCATGCTGAATCCCTCAACACTTCCCATGAAATGCTTTATGAGCCAATGGCTTGGATTCCTCATTCTTTCTGCCCTAGTCTTATCACACACTGCTTATCTGTAATGATCTGGTCTCATATCTGCCTTCTCCACTACATACAAAGGGCAGAATTTGTTAATAAATAAATGCAGAAATACATGTAGTGAATTCCAATAATTTTAAGTTGCCATCCATTTTTAAATACAGGTTTTACATACTCATGCTGGAAGCATATCAAACCCTTGAGAGTTTCCAGTTCTCCACCTCCCCTAGTTCTTCTGTGTGATTGGTCCAGACACCTGCCTTATATTAATGCAAGCACCTCCCAGTGACTGCTCCCAAGGGACCACTCATACAACCAAGTAACTCACCTCACTGACCCCAACACCCAGTGTGGACTGGGCAGATATGCCTTGGTGACCACGCCTCAGTCACAGTGCAACTCCATAGAGCTTGTGTCTGCTTGCCCTAAACCCACACATTAGAACTCCCCAAGGGAAACACGCTTGGGTAACACTCTGGACCTAAAACAAGGCTTTGGGTCACAGATCTCTCTCTCTTTTTCCCTGTTCCTCCCACACCCTGCCCACTGGTTGAACTCCTGCTGCCTCCAGACTTGCACTAGCCCTCATAGACACCTCCTCTCTCGTGGAACTGTGAGTAACGAAAGGCTTCTGTTCTTTCACGTGTTTTGTTGCGCTGCCTCCTCTGTGTCTCGCCTGACCCGCACTCCCAAACCTGACTCCGTCCTAACCAGGCGTCTCTTACAGAGCAGCTATCTTGGTAGGAATAAGCTGGACACAGGGGAGTCTACAGCTACAAGTGCGTCTGCCAGTATAAACAAGTTTCCTGTGGGAAGGACACCTGGTCACGAGTTGGACACTTAGGCATCAGGCCGTCCACCAGGGTAAAGAACTATCTCACGAAAGACACACTGTAAACATCCACGACCAAATCCCCTGGAATTTCTGTCAAAGCAGGGCTAGAGTTTATGACCACTCTCCTAAGAGAGACCTCAAGATCAAATCGGAGGTAAATACAAGACAACTGCTAGTAAATAATTGAATGAATGAGTGAATTTTTTCCCAGTCAACATGGAAACTGAAATCCAACTAGGCATTCCTCTCCTCTAAATTCTCCAATGGCTCCCACCTCATGCAGATGGAGAGCCAAGGCCTTGGCACTGCCTACAAGGCCTCATGTGATCGGACCCCCAGTTTCCTCTAGGGTCTCATCCTTGCCACTTTTCCCTTTACTCATCCCATTCCAACTACACTAGCCTTCTTGCTAATCCTCAAATATGCCAGGCCCATTCTGGCCTCTGAGGTTTTGCACTTGCTGTTCTCTCTGCCTAAAACAGAGATTGACAAATTTTTTCTTTTTTCTTTTTTCCAAGACAAGTTCTTACTCTGTCACCCAGGCTGGAGTGCAATAGCCTGATCATAGCTCACTGTAACCTCAAACTCCTGGGCTCAAACGATCCTCCCACCTCAACCTCCCAAGTAGCTGGGACTACAGGCATGCACAGTCATACCCAGCTTTTTTTTTTTATTTTTGTAGAGGTGGGGCCTATGTTGCCTAGGCTAATCCGCAACTCCTGGGCTCAAGCGATCCTCCCACCTCAGCCTCCCAAAGTGCTGGTATTACAGGCATGAGACATGGAGCCTTGCAGACAAACTTTTTCTATAAAAGGCCATATAGTAATTGTTTGTGGCTTGGCATGCTGTAACATGTCCGATGCAACTACTGAACTATGCAATGTAGCACAAGGCAACCAGAGAGGATACATAAAGTAATGGGTATGACCAGATTTGGCCTCAAGTTGTAGTTTGCCAAATCCTGGCCTAGCACACAGTAGGTGCTCCAAAAGCATTTACTGAATGAACGAATCAATGAATGGATAAATTATACACCTCAGGCCTATGCAGAGCCAGTGACAATACAGGTCCCTAGGTGAAATGCCCTGGCTGATAATTCAATAGTCATCCTTCTCTGTCACCTCCACACCAGCTCCCAGCCCTTTCCTTCCCCAAACCCCCTCTTCCTGTTACACAAAGCTCCCACCTGTCACCTGTATGCAGTGAGGCCACCACTACCCTTGACACCACCTCTGGGTGGGGAAAGAGCAGCAGAGCAGACACAATCCTCAAGACCCGGTTTTCTTGCAAATGTCCTCAATAATAAAAGAGGTGGAAATTGAAATACATAAAATAGATGATATAAAAGCCAAATTGTGTCTAAATAGACAGGAGCTGGCGTTTTCCATAAGGTGTCAGTGAGTCTTTAACATGCAAATGAGTTGCTTCCCTCAGGGTATTTTAAAAGACCCTGTCAGGCGTGAAATATGTCTGTCGTAGAAATGCACCTTTCACTATTAAACCCTTTACTAATGAATCACCTGCCCTGTTCTGTTTACTTGCCTTTTTGACTTTCACCTGACTTACCTCTCATAACAGCACACAAACCTTGCAGGGGGTCTGAGGCCACGAAGAGCCTAAAACCTAATCACTAGATAATAACATTAGCAATAACTAAACTTTACCTCTGTAAGGTTAGAGTGTAACTTTACACTCATCTCATTAGATAGTCCCTTAGGGACACCCAGACTCCTGTTCACTAAGGTACTTACTACTGTTCTCAAGTAAATGCAACAGTGGCTATGAGCAAGGACTATGATTTCTGATCCTCTACCACACCCAAATGGTGCCAGGCATGTGGAAAGCACTGTTTGGAGCCCTGGAAATCAACATGTCACAAGATCAACCCATGCTCCTCACTAGAAACAAGCCATTTCAGTCTATAAAACCTTTAGAAGAGCTGCAAAGCTGACACAGCTGTTTTACTGTCAAATCAATGGCAAGAATGGACTCCATCTCAATGGGCCACAGGAAACACCCCAGTGGATCATGAAACCAGGCAACAAGAGAATTTGGGAAGTTCTACAAATGGGAAGTTGATGGACACACGAAATGTCCATCCCCTGGATAGAACTAAATGGGAAATCAAGCACTTATTGTTCACAGGGTCAATAAGTGGCTAGGTCTTTTCATTTACAATCCATCTGCAGCCCTCTCCCCATGCCACATTCCAGGACTAGAGGCCTAGAGTCACCTCTCTCTGCTTGGTGCACAAATGAGAATTATCACAAAGAAAAGACACTTAGGGCTCTAATTCCAATAATCCCATAAATGACCACAGCCTCTTCCCATTTCCTAGAGATACTATTAGACAAATGAAAATTACTTCTTCCTGTTTGCCTCCAAAAAATGGAAAAGACCCAAAAATACCCTTGGAGGGCGTGACCAGAGAAACCTAGTCCCTAATGTGAATAAGAAGCAAACAAGGTGGATGGTACCATCACATCTCAAATCTGGAAAGATGCTAAGTCAATACCAAAGGACTGTGTATAGTTGGTCTAAGCAGGTTTACAGTCTGCCCTGCAGATAGTAATATAGTCCAATGCAGGAACCAAATTGTAATCATAATTCCTTTCTTAGTGCTTGAATCAATATTAAGTAAAGGAACACCTGACTGATGCCAATATCCGAGAGTAGACAAGGAAAATAAATCTCACTCAGGCAAGGAACAGAAACTCTCCATTCATGCCGGGCACAGTGGCTCACGTCTATAATCCCAGCTACTCAGGAGGCTGAGGCAGGAAGATTGCTTGAATAAAGGAGTTCGAGGCTGCAGTGAGCTATGATCATGCCACTACACTCCAGCCTTGGTGACAGAGCAAGGCTCTGTCTCTAAAATAAATAAAAAGAAAAAAGTTCTTAACTCAGTTCATCCTAGGGAAGGAGGACTCAAGGACAACAGTAGAAAGCCAGGTGCAAACAGTGAGCAGCAGGTAAGAGGAATGAGCTTCCAATAGGTGAGCTACAGTACCAAGTGCTTAAATATCTCATGTAATTTGTACAACTAGATTTTGAGGTGCATGTTATTAGAGCCTCATTCTACAGATAAGGAAGTAGAGTTTAGAAAAGGGAAGAAACTTGGCCAAGAACCTAGTTAGTGATGGACTCAGAACTTCAATCAAGGTATGACAGCTCTATCCAAGACAGCAGAGGGTGCACAAGAACAAGCAGGCCCCTAAAGTGGGCCACTAGAGTCCCTGTGACATGAAAATCTAAACCCAAGGGGTGCTTTCAGGGAATTGCCCTGGTGGAGAAATGGGTGGCTGAACCAAGCACTATTCTTACAGGTCCCTTGTCTGACAAGAATATGAGTGTGTATCAGAAAGGAATAAAGGTCAGGAGTGGTGACTCACGCCTATAATCCTAGCACTCTGGGAGGCCGAGGCGGGTGGATTGCTCGAGGTCAGGAGTTCAAAACCAGCCTGAGCAAGAGCGAGACCCTGTCTCTACTATAAATAGAAACAAATTAATTGGCCAACTAATATATATAGAAAAAATTAGCCAGGCATGGTGGCGAATGCCTGTAGTCCCAGCTACTCAGGAGGCTGAGGCAGTAGGATTGCTTGAGCCCAGGAGTTTGAGGTTGCTGTGAGCTAGGCTGATGGCACGGCACTCACTCTAGCCTGGCAACAAAGCGAGACTCTGTCTCAAAAAAAAAAAGGAATAAAAGGCGAACTGTCTTAGCAGAGGTCAAATCTCACATCCATAAGGCCTGTTGAGAAATGGCCAACTAATGATGAGATGATAATAGAATATGACATAACCAAGAAAAATGACAAGTGTAGACTACATGTAAACCTGTACATAAACATGAGGGGAATCAGTGTACAAAGTAATATGCACGTTGCATTAACTACAAAAGTAAAACTGGCAAATAAGGAAAGACCCATAATCAGGTGTGAAGAGTTGGTGCTTTAAGTTTGCAGGATTTTTTCCTATAAAACAGTGGTACTCAAAGTTTAGTCCCCAGACCAACAGTGTCCACATCCCCTAGGCACATGTTAGCAATGCAAATTCTTGGTTCCCATACTGGAATTACTGAATCAAAAACTCTGGGGATGGGGATCCAGCATTCCGTGTTGAAACAAGCCCTCCAGGTGATTCTTGTGCACGCTAAAGTTTGAGAACCACTGCAATAAGAAAATTCTTAAAGAAAACTTGTGAAGGCACAAAGTCTAATTTACTTCAACACTGCAATTATTTCTAGAGCACCCACTAAGTGCCAAGCACCACGGAGGTAATCAATAAGTACTTGTTGAATGACTTCCTAGTTAGTATAATATTAATAGAAAGTAAACGCCACCCTGGGAGAGAGCTAGCTGTACTAGGTGTCTAAAGGCTGCTCTCCATACACCCACTGTCGTCAGCACACATTTATTGTACAATCGAGAAGCGCACGGCCCTGCAAGGTGCCAGAGGTAAGTTGTGGGCTGGGGCATGTCGTTGAAAGCCTAAGTGGAAGGCTGGGATATGTGCGTCGCTCCCTACTCTTGCTCAGACCAGGCTCCTGCCCCCGCTGCCTCTGCCTGGGAGCCCACAAAGCCACCTTGAGGGTAAAGGCGTCAGGGTGAGCCACCTGCGGCCCTCCTCCAACCACACCTACTCGTGTGATCGCCACACTATGCCACCCAAGTGGACGGTCCTCACTAAAGCCCACTGGAGCGCCAAGCTAGAGAGTCACTGCGGGGAGCGGGAGGGATGAGAGGGATGGGGGCGGGGCACTGCGAGTCACCTGAGCCACGTGGCCGCGCGCCAGGCTGGGGTGACAAGGTCACCGGGGCGAGAGAGTTGCCTCCTGCCTCCCCCGGCGGCTGCAGAGCCGGAGCAGAGGCCGGCGCCCGGCGTGTCCACACTCGCACTCCCGCGCAACATGCGCCGTGCGGCCCTGGCGGCCAGCTTCGTCCGGGCTCCGCGCCGGCCTCCGGCGAGCCGCCACTACTCACCCCGAGAGAAGCAGGGCCGCCGCGCTGGCTCCCCGCCGCAGCCCGGTAGCGGGAATTCGCTGGTCGCGGTGCGCTGCTCTGCCACCCGACCTCGCTCGGCGCGGCCGAGGCGCGCGGCCTGCCGGGACTTGTAGTCCTCGGTCCCTCGGGCCGCGGACGCTCGGCCGGAGACGCGCCGCTCGGTGGGCGCGGGCCGGTGGGGGACCTCGGACCCTGCCAGGTGCCTCAGTCTCTGTCTGGGCCGCGGTCGCGGGCTCGTAATGAAAACTTCTCTTCAGGAGTCACTCCAGATAGCTCAGAGGTTTGTGTTTAGAGAAGGATGGAGTTGTGTATGTGCAGATTTTAAATAAGGTATAAGAACAAGTAGGCGAAGAAGAAACTTAGAGTTGCTGAACGGTAAGAATATGCAGGCTAATCTCAGTTATCGTTGGCCGTCATCCATTCATTCACTGACCTGTATTTATCGAATGTTGACTTATAAGATGTACTTCGGAGACATCTGTCAGGCATTCATTCATTCTGTAAACGTCTCTTGAAGCTTTTCCCTTCGTGAGGGAGGGAACAGGGTCGGGGCGGCTGGAATTCATCTATCCGGTTCAATGCAATTTCATTCAAATTTCCAGCAGTATTTTTTTTTTCCGGACCTTTATTTTACAAGCTAATCTGGACCTTTACTAACTAAAATGTGTATGGAAAAACAGAGGACAAAGCATAGCCAAAACACTCTTGAGGAAGAAGATTGTGTTCCAACGAGTTGCTTTTACACATATCAACATGTATTATAAAGCTGTAAAAAATTAAGAACCTGTGATATTGGTATAGGACTAGGCAGAGGGGAGAAATGGAATCAGCTGGAGAACCCAGAAACAGATCCAGGCACCTGTGAAATCCTGAGGTATGACAGGGCTGGAATTAAAGAGCAATGGGGGAAAGATAGACTATTCCGTATGTGGGCTGGATCAACCAATTATCTGTTGGATCCCGTGTGCAAAAACTAATTCCAGGTGGATTAAAGATTTTAAAAGGGAAATTAAAGTCTTAAAATTAGAACTTTTAGAATAAAATAAAGGGAAACATCCTTATGATCCCAGGGTAGGGTTTATTAAGTGCCATAAGCACAAAATGTAAAGAAAACTTCAACAAATTTGGACTACATTAAATTTAAGACCTTCTCTTTATTGAAAGGTGTCATAAGACAAGCCACAAACTGGGAGAATATAATTGCAGCACAGAGATAGCAGCAGGAGGGAGTTGAATAATACAGCACCCACCATCTCCAGTTTGCAATTTATAGGCAGTAATATAAGAAGATTAATAACTTCCAATTGGTGTGAGAAGTATTAAAATAGAGGTATGAACAAAGTGGTGTAGGAACACAAAGAAGGGAGCATTAATTTTGCTCAGGAGATTTTGAAATGCTCTGGAAACTAATAATTGACTTGAAGGCTGGGAATTAAAGGTTGAATGGGCGGGTCCCCAGGAGAAGAGTGTTGGGAAGCAGCACAGGTGCACAAAAAGTCATGTAAAAAACCATAAATATGGAGAATACAGTAAAGATACAAAGATATTTAAAATAAAAATTGAAAATCTAAAACCACACAGAGAGAAAAGAGAATAAACATATTAAAAACACTGTGGTTACTTTAATTGAACATTAAATTTAATGATGAAATTGTTACCAGCAGGATAGCAGTTAAGCCTTAGGAATGGGAATAGAGGAGGTGAGAGTACTTTCAGTTTACACTCCATGCCATTTTGTAATACTGTATTTGAATTTTGTACAATAAATGTGTAAGCTTTTATATTAAAAATCAAATATTTAAATTTTTAAAAATTTTAACTTAGCAGACTTTCAGTTAAACAGGGTAGATTGAATACACCCATTTAAATCTGCTCCTTCCTAAAATCCTATGAAAATGGCAGGAAAGGAATAAAAAAGGCATAAAATCCAAGAACAAGTGAGGATATAGCAGCAGACAGGAAAATCGAAAAAATAAATGTGTGACACTCCAAAGCAGACAGGCAAATGAGGTGCTTTTAAAATAAGCCAATTCCTGAGCCCCAGCCCCTAGAGATTCTGATTTTGGAGACTAGGGTGGAGTCTGGGCCTCAGTAATTCTTAGAAGCTCCTCCCATGATTTTAATCGGCAGCTTAGCAGAAAGTCCCTGTTACAGAGGGAGACTGGAGCAGGGGGATTGGGAGCAGTGGTTCTCAGCCACATTAGAATCACCTGAAGAGCTTTAATAATCCTCCTGGGCCACACCCAAATCTCTTAAATCCAATTTCTGGGAGTGGGTCCCAGACATAGGTATTTATAGAGCTCCCTGGAGGATTTCAACACACAGCCACAGTGAAAAAACATTGATTTAGAGTCAGAGAATCCTGTTTGAACTGTATGACTTACAAGAAGTTTTCTAATGTAGCAAAACTTTAGTTTCCTTCTTGGTAAAATGGAGTTAATACTGTTATCAGTCCTAACTATGTCATAGGTTCTTTTTTTTTTTATTTTTTATTTTTATCTTTATTTTTTTTTTGAGACAGAGTCTCACTTTGTTGCCCAGGCTAGAGTGAGTGCCGTGCCATCAGCCTAGCTCACAGCAACCTCAAACTCCTGGGCTCAAACAATCCTGCTGCCTCGGCCTCCCAAGTAGCTGGGACTACAGGCATGTGCCACCATGTGCAGCTAATTTTTTCTATATATATTAGTTGGCCAATTAATTTGTTTCTGTTTATAGTAGAGACGGGGTCTCACTCTTGCTCAGGCTGGTTTTGAACTCCTGACCTCGAGCAATCCGCCCGCCTCAGCCTCCCAGAGTGCTAGGTGTCATAGGTTTTTGTGAGGATCAAATGAGATGGTATGAGAGCTTTGGTAACTGAATATGGATGTTCAGAGGTGTCCCTATCACACTGAAAAGAAAATCCAAACTGTTTACCTGACCTGCCTTGCCCCACTCCCTCTCTCTAGCCTCATTTCCTGCCCTTCTCTCCCTTGGCTCACTCTGCTCTAACCACACCAGCTTCCCTTCCATTCCTCAATCCACCAAGCTGGCTGCTGCCTCGTGGCCCTTACACCTGCTATTCCCCTGTATCTTCAAAGATCTGCTCCATCCTGGCAATCTGTTCTCTGTGTTAATGTCACCCCTCTGGAGAGGCCGTCTCCAATTACTCCTATCTACCCACCCACCCCCACATGCCCTGAGACACATTTTATCTCTTAATACTGCTTTATTTATTATAGTACTCATCAATATTTGAAAGTATATCATTCATTTGTTTAAATGACTTTTGTCTGTCTCCTCCACTAGCAAATAAGCTCTGTGAGAGCAGGAACTTGGATCACAGTGTTTAGCACACAGTAGATACTAGGTGCTGAGGATACAACAGTGAACAAAACAGGCCAGTCCCTGCCTGGTATGATCTGAACGTTTGTGTCCCCACAAAATTCATATGTTAAAATCCTAACTCTAAGGTGGTGATATTAAGAAGTGAGACCTCTAGGAGATTGGATCATAAGAGCAGAGCCCTTATGAACAGGGTTAGTACACTTTCTACAAGAGGCCCGAGGGAGTTTTTTTGCCCCTTCCACCACATAAGGACATAATAAGAAGACACCATATATGAATCAAGAAACTGGCCCTTGCCAGACACCGAATCTGTTGGCACCTTGATCTTGGACTTCCCAGCCTCCAATAACATGAAAAATAACTCTCTGTTGTTTATGAGCTCCCCAGTCTATGGTATTTTGGCTGGGATCAGGGAAAAGGAGCCAACAATAAACAAGCAAAAAAAATAACAGGTTAGTCGCATGATGTCATAAACCCTGTGAAGGAAAGAAGCAGGGTGAGGTAAAGAGCCACCTAGCAGAGGCCAGCGACAGCCTCCTTGGATGGAGTGGTCAGGCAAGGCCTTTCTGATTCTACAACCTGATGGATGAGGAAGTCAGCCGTGGGGAGGACAGAAAAGAGTGTTCCAGACAGACCTAATAACAAATACAAAGGTCCCAGGGTAGGAAAGAGCTTGGCACATTTGAGGAACGGAAGGGAACCCAGTGTGACACGAGCACAGTGAGTGTTGTGGGAGGAGGTAGGAGTGGCAGGCAGGGGCTGGGCTGCATGGCCTGGGAAGGCTCATCACTCTGGATTATAGTCCAAGGCACTAGGAAGCCACTGAAGTGTTTCTAGATTGGGAGGGGATATGACCAGAGAAAGTGCAACTAAGCAACCAAAGCCATAAAAGGAAGCAATTAATTTATTTCTGAATCTCCCAGAGTCCCAGTTGTGTTTCTGGGGCAAAAAGGCCCAGGATTGTTGAGTATTTAGAATGCTGTCCAAGAGAGGTTTTCATGCAGGATGCTGTGTGTCTTGTCCTGGAAGTGAATTGTCTGGAAGAAAGCATCATACAACAAACAACCAGAGGAAAAGCAAGAGAAATCAAATCACCAGGTTCCTCTTTAAGGAAAGACCACTAAAGAGGAGGTAATGAGGAAACTGTGTTCTCAGCAATAGGATAGATTCTGGGGGCCCAGGTAGAGGAAGAAGGAAAGCTACAGTCTGGTTGACAGCAGCATCCCAAAGGTGAGCAAGGCCCCTTCAAAGGCTGCATCAAGAGAAGTAGCAGCAGAGTGAAGCAGGAGCTGGAGCCCGGGAGGCTTGTGTTCACACCTGCCCAGGACAGAGAGTATCCCAGCAGGACAAAGGCAGGCAGCCCAGACCAGGTCTAGCTACCCCAGAGAGCAATTTTGCATTTGCCAGGGGAGCAGCAGGCCAATCCGTACGCCATATGCATTTGTGTGCCGTGGGTGGGAGAGCAGGAGTTGGGGGCTAGAGAGGGAGAGAGGCCTGCTGGCTCTGGATAACTTCCATGAGATAGACTGTCCTGGACCTGCTGGAAAGATAAAGGATTTTTTTTAATACCTGGGAGGAAGTAAATCAAGGTGAGGAATCTAGAATTAATTTCCAACCCAAGGGCTGGAGTGACATGAAGAATAGGGATTTCTCCCATCCAAGTAGCAACCAGGCCAGACTCTGCTCAGCTTCCAAGATCAGACAAGATGGGGTGCATTCAGGGTGGTATGGCCATAAACTGAGAACAGGGACTTCTCATCTGCCTCTAACTAGCTGAGGAATCCCATAAAAGGCATATCATTCAGGCCCTTCAGTGTTCTAATTCGCCATAAGGGAGAGGAAAAATTCCTTGTGAAAAACAGCTGATATATATCAATAAGGGTAAAAACCATACAAATCCTCAACCAGAATTCTAAACTAATTTCTTGGGACAGAACATATAGAGAGAGATATATAGATATATACATGTACACATACATACACGTATATATTTACATGTATATATACTATTATTTAACAAGTACTTATTGCCAGATGCTAGTCTAAGTGCTTTAAGTATATTTTCTCATGTAATCCTCATGAGATATGAGATGGCTATCATTATTATCCCCATTTTACAGTTGAGCAAACTAAGGTACATAGAGTTAAGGAACTTGTCCAGGATCACTCTGTAAGGACAGAGCTAGGATTCAGCCCCATGAGCCTAACTCCAGAGCCCACACTCTGAAATGGTCAGCCTACTTTGATCATAGATGTATTTCGAGAGGGAATTATTTGAGGGAATTATTTGGGCCTGGGCCCAAAATAAACTACACCCTGAAGTCTTTGAACGGTTTTAACTGGAAATAAATTAACTGGCTCAGCAGTATCCTTTATTTTATTAGCCATTAATTGACCCGACCACCGGTCACAAATTAAGGAGCAAGATAGAGTTAGGTGAGCTGGGTTCCAGTCTTGCCTATACTACTAATTAGCTGACCTTGGACTCTGGACCAGTCATTTTTCCCTTTCTGGGCCTCGGGATGCGCTTTTTTATTTTTTTTTTTTTTTTTTTTTTTTTTTTTTGAGACAGAGTCTCACTTTGTTGCCCAGGCTAGAGTGAGTGCCGTGGCGTCAGCCTGGCTCACAGCAACCTCAAACTCCTGGGCTCAGCGATCCCACTGCCTCAGCCTCCCGAGTAGCTGGGACTACAGGCATGCGCCACCATGCCCGGCTAATTTTTTTGTATATATATTTTTAGTTGGTCAATTAATTTCTTTCTATTTTTGGTAGAGACGGGGTCTCGCTCAGGCTGGTTTCGAACTCCTGACCTTGAGCGATCCGCCCGCCTCGGCCTCCCAAAGTGCTAGGATTACAGGCGTGAGCCACCGCGCCCGGCCTAGGGATGCGCTTTTTTAAAGTAAAGGAACTTGGCCGGGCCCAGTGGCTCACGCCTGTAATCCTAGCACTCTGGGAGGCCGAGGCGGGCGGATTGCTCGAGGTCAGGAGTTCAAAACCAGCCTAAGCAAGAGCAAGACCCCATCTCTACTATAAATACAAAGAAATTAATTGGCCAACTAATACATATATAAAAAATTAGCCGGGCATGGTGGCGCATGCCTGTAGTCCCAGCTACTCGGGAGGCTGAGGCAGAAAGATTGCTTGAGCCTAGGCATTTGAGGTTGCTATGAGCTAGGCTGACGCCATGGCACTCACTCTAGCCTGGGCAACAAAGCGAGACTCTGTCTCAAAAAAAAGAAAATAAAATAAAAAAATAAAGTAAAGGAACTTATAGGCAGAACTCTACCTTCTTCCAAGGGTTCTTCCAACTCTCACATTCATGTTCTTATATCCATAGATAAGTAGTGTCCCACTTACTAATAGTACATCTCCACACACCAAAAAAATGACACTAAGTGGAGTGGAGGCCACAGTTGAGTAAGCCCCTGTGCTAAACACTTTCTATGCCTCCCACATGCTCTCTCTGCCCTTCCTGCCTGCCCTGTGCTCCAGAAGGCTGTCCCCATGGCTGCATCTCTGGGGCTCCCCTAACCTCTGTCTTCTGGCTGGGTTTGGCCAATGGTAAGCATGAGTAGGAGATGGGAAGGCAAAAGGAGAGAGAGGCATGGGTATCTGTACACACACACACACACACACACACACACTCACACACACACACACACACACGTATACACCCCAGCTGCTCCTGCCCTTCCTCTCTGCATTCTGGCAGTGGCTGGATTCCCCTCCTGACTGGGGGAATTTTGTCTGGACACTTTTGTCTGGGCACTTCTGCCATAGCCCCAGCTGCCACCGGGCTGCAGGAACATCATTCTCCCATCATGCCCCTTTAGAACTGGAGGGGCCTGGGATGGCTTCCTGCGATTGCTGGTATCCAACGCTTCCCCATCACTTGTCGGTTCCCTTAACCACGGATACCTCTGCTAAGTAGGCCACTCATTAGAAGTTCTTCATTTGAACCCCTGAATGTGCCATCTGTTTCCTACAGGACCCTGACTGCTGCAGCCCAGGAGGGTGTCTTTCCTCATTGTCATTGCTATAACATTGGAAATCCCTCCAAGTGGCAGGAACCCACACAGAAATCCAAGACCTCCTTTCAGAGTCTATAGGCATCCCCACCAAGCCCCACCACTAGCAGGGGACCTAGATATAGGCATTTTTAGGGTGAGGGAACAGGATTCCCTAATTCTTCCCTA